>NW_026529372.1:0-341196 GCF_028500815.1 Rissa tridactyla
CCCTTTATTGTTTGCTCAAAAAAGGTAAATCCTGGGAGTCGACTGAACAACACACTAATGCACTAGAATTGCTAATAAAAGAGCTAAGGTTATTCCAACAACTTGGCCCCATACATCCAACTGACCCTGTCCATGTAGAATGGGGGCTCAGTGAACATGGTTCCCATTGTAATTTATGCCAGAAGGGGACCAGCAGGACGGAGAGACCATTAGAATTTAGCTCTCACGCCTTTAATGATACTGAGAGCAGCTATTCAGACCTGGAGAAGGGTTTACTGTCCCTGGTGCGAGCATTGCAACGAGCAGAGCAGATAAGGAGAGAACAGAGCGTGATTGTTCGGGGCCCTTTTCGACTCCTAGATGTGGTCCGTAAAGGGACAGCACCGCCAGCTGGCATTGCCCAGAAACCCACAGTTCGAAAGTGGTATGCTTATTTAGAAGGCATTAATGATATCATGCCAGTCTCTGAAGGTAGTATCAAAGTATCCATGCTCCAGAAGGATAGAGATGGTGCCCTATTGTTCCAATCCCCACCAAACAGACCATCTCCAATCCAAGAAGCACCTCCTCTGAAAGCAGGCAGTGATCTTACAGGAGTGTGGTTTACTGGTGTGTCATCTCACCGTGAGAACAGCAAGTGGAAATACAAGGCCCGTAGCACTGGAAGTAGCAACGGGGGAAAGAGCAATTGAAACAGGAGAAGGTAGGGCACAAGTAGGGGAACTCAGAGCCGTCCTACTAGCTGCACAACATGGAGCTACTTACATTTACACTGACTCATATGCTGTTTTTAAAGGAGCCACTGAATGGCTAGGGACACTGGGCAGCCAATGATTGGCAGGTGAATAGAGTCCCGATCTGGGAGACAGACAGTTGGAAGCAACTGTTGGAAATAGGAGGACAGAGACCATTGCACATTGCTTGGGTAAATAGGCCACGATCGTTCAAACTCGATCACTGCTCAGTTCAACCAACAGGTAGATAGCCTCACGCGGCTACAACAAATTGACACTGTAGATGATGGTCGGGAATGGTTACATATTAAGCCTGGCCATACAGGCCGTGCTGATCTGTATCAGGAAGGTCTAGCCCGGGGTGGCCTGTGTCGGTTAAGCTGTGCGAACAAGTAGTAACTGCCTGGTCACAATGTCGCCTACGACTCAGCAAAGATCATCCGAGTAAGGCGCCTCCCTTACACATGCGGGACAAGAAAATGTTGTGGCATTCATGGCAGATTGATTATATTGGGCCCCTTGAGATCATCAGGTGGGAAAAGATATGTCCTAGTCGGAGTGGAGATTATCTCCAGCCTCAGTATGGCCACTGGCTTCAAATCAGCTGCTGGGGACAACACAGTGAAAGGCCTAAAAGGGTGGTTCAGCACACTTCCCCTTCCCGAGGAAATCCAAAGTGATAACGGTTCACACTTTTACCGCTACAGTGGTACAAGATTGGGCCAAAGAAGAAGGGATTCGATGGGTATTTCATACTCCCTATTATCCTCAGGCTAATGGCATTGTTGAATTGCACCAACGGATTGGTTAAGCGTTTTGCAAAAACTCATAAATCATAAGGGGAAGGTGAAGAAGGCACCTTGCCCACCGAAATTCGAAAAGTAATATGGGGATAACGCAATTGAATTTGAGAAAAAATTTCAGTCCAGGTGGTATCTGGTTAATTTCACCTACGATCCCACTGAGAGGCAAAGCCACAGCTTTTGTCTTAACGATACGCAATGCCTCAGTATCCACCATATACCCAATCATCGCACTGGGGTTGAATCATCAAGGAGCTCTACTCTATCCAACACAGCACAGAGGTTGGGCACGACAAAATGAGACTAAATGGCAAACTGCTGATGTTGACGCATGCGTTTCACGAGACCAACAAGGATTCATTTGTGAGAGTAATACTCTCAAAGCACAAGACCTTTGTCTTGACACCAACCAGAATGCTTGTCACTTTGAGACACATCCCGATGAAACCCCAGAGACTGTGCTTGACTATATTGGGAAAAGGGTGCGTTAGCATGAGGTCTCCCTGTAGTCTTGTATTATAGACGAGAAAGGCTTGAGACCATGGCCACTCTGGGTCTCTTTGACTACAAACAACAGGGAATAAAAAGGTGAAACTGAATAGCATCAATTCCATCTGCCAATTCGTCATTTTAGAATTTGGGCCTCCAAATAGCCATACATCATAAAAGTAGTATTATTGCCAGGTTCAATGTCAGGATTCCCTGGAGACATTCAAAGGTAGCGTAGGCCAATCCGTCTGTACAGCTCATCCAAGGTTCCTGTAAGACATAAAGGAAAAGAAAATCTGCTCGGTCTTATTCGACCGACGGGGTTAAAAAGAAGGTGCGGTCCACCGGGTGCTGATCCGGTGTATCTTCCCTGAACAATCCTTGGCTTCCCATGCATAGGGATTTTTGGGAGTAGCTAGCACCATTGGCACCGTCCCATTTTGAGGCATTTTCACTAGCACAGGTAGTCCAGGGTGAAATCTTCCGGGGTATTTTCCCGGTTCATTGGCAGCCTTTGGCGAGATAATATTGGCAGGTACACAGAAAGCTTTCATTTTAGGACAGCCGTCTCCACTCCATTTGTTATTTAGTTGATAGATGGCATCATCCAATCGCAAATGCCAACCAGGTTCATGACTTTTTGCAAAACGCTTAACCAATCTATTGGTGCGTTCAACAATGCCATTAGCCTGGGGATAACAGGGAGTATGAAATACCCATCGAATCCCTTCTTCCTTGGCCCAATCTTGTACCACCGAAGCCGTAAAGTGTGAAACGTTATCACTCTGGATTTCGTCGGGAAGGGGAATGTGTGCTGAACCACCCTGTTAGGCCTTTCACTGTGTTGTCCCTCGTAGCTGGTTTGAAACTGCTGGCCATTACTGAGGCTGGAGAGATAATCTCCACTCCTACCAGGACATATCTTTTCCCACCTGATGATCTCAAGGGCCCAATATAATCAAGCTGCCATGAATGCCACAACGCTTTCTTGTCCCGCATGTGTAAGGGAGGCGCCTTACTCGGATGATCTTTGCTGAGTCGTAGGCGACATTGTGAACAGGCAGTTACTATTTGTTCGCACAGCTTAACTGACACAAGCCACCCACCTTCCCGATACAGGTCAGGACGGCCTGTGCGGCCACGTTTAACATGTAACGATTCAAGTAAGCGTTCCCATTCCCGACCATCATCTACAATGTCAATTTGTTGCAGCCCGCGTTGAGGCCATCTACCTGTTGGTTGAACTGAGCAGTGATCGAGTTTGAACGATCGTGGCCTTTTACCCAAGCAATGTGCAATGGTCTCTGTCCTCCTATTTCCAACAGTTGCTTCCAATTATCTGTCTCCCAAACTGGGACTCTATTCACCTGCCAATCGTTGGCTGCCCCAGTGTCCCTAGCCATTCAGTGGCTCCTTTAAGAACAGCATATGAGTCAGTGTAAATGTAAGTAGCTCCATGTTGTGCAGCTAGTAGGACAGCTCTGAGTTCCCCCTACCCTCCCCTATTTCAATTGCTCTTTCTCCCGTTGTTACTTCCAGTGCTACGGCCTTATATTTGCACTTATTTTTTTAACGGTGAGATGACGCACCAGTAAACCACACTCCTCTAAGATCACTGCTGTCCCTCAAAGGAGGTGCTTCTTGGATCGGAGATGGTCTGTTTGGTGGGGATTGGAACAATAGGGCACCATCTATATCCTTTGGTATCCTTGTGAAGTAGCCTTGGATACTTTAACACTGCCTTCAGAGACTGGCTTGATTTCATTAATGCCTTCTAAATAAGCATACCACTTTTCGAACTGTAGGTCTCTGGGCAATGCCAGCTGGTGGTGGTGTCCCTTTAAGGACCACATCTGGGAGGCGAAAAGGTCCCAGGAAAGATCACACTCTGTTCTCTTCTTATCTGCTCTGCTCGTTGCAACACTCGCACCAGGGACAGTAAACCCTTCTCCAGGTCTGAATAGCTGCATTCAGTATCATTGAAGGAGTGGGAGCAAAATTCTAATGGTCTCTCCGGTCCTGCTGGTCCCTTCTGCCATAAATTACAACGGGAACCATGTTCACTGAGCCCCCATTCTACATGGACAGGGTCAGTTGGATGTATGGGGCCAAGTTGTTGGAATAACCTTAGCTCCTTTATTAGTAATTGCAGAGCATTAGTGTGTTGTTCAGTCCACACCCAGGATTTACCCTTTTTTGCCAAGCTATGAAGGGGGCGAGCAATGATGGAAAAGCCAGGGATGTGTTTACACCAATAACTTAAAGTTCCCAGGACCTGCTGTAACTCCTTCGTGCTGGAAGGATTCTGTCCATGTTCTATTTTTTCAGGGTATCCTGAGGGACAGAAGCAGCTCCCTTAATCCACCAGACCCCCAGGAATTTAACTTCCTGTGCGGGTCCCTGACACTTTGAGTCGGGTCTACGTGAGGCACCCACTAACACTTCTGCCCTAGTCATTCGCTGCTCTCCCGGCAACCAGAGGTTAATTTTTGCAGTGGGGCATGTTTTTACCACACCATCAATTCCTGTGAAGTTGACTCTGCGTCGGGTGGGATTTATACCTAGAAGTTGTGCTGTTTCGTTAGTGATTGCAGACATTTGGGCTCCGGTATCAATAATAAAATTTACCAATATCTTCCGGGGTCCAACAGGAATGACAATAACAGGTTCGGAGTCTTTATGAGAGCGCCATTGGATTGCTAGTACCTGCCCGACAGGGTTGCTCAGTGCCCTCCCCGGGGATAGGAGTGTTGTGGCTGGGACTCTGTCAAATCAATCAAGTTATGTTCCGGTGCAGAAGGCACAGTTTTCTCACGGCTTGGGGATTCTCTGGTTAGACTTTTCTCCCCAGCCGCATTATTCTTTCTAGGTAGAGATTGGACTAGCGTACGGAGATCTCCCGTAGGGTCACCGTGCAAGAATTGTCGGGGCACCCCTAATTGTAGGGCTTTACGCCACAACTCATTCCGGTCCTTATCAGGCTTAAACCTTCCCTCTGATTTAGGGTTTTGAGTGTGAGTTTGGACTTGGCGAACCTTTCGCGGGTGTTCGGAGGATTTCTCACTAGTTTGGCTGGCCCAGCCCATTCGGCGCCCATATTGATCTATTTCCTGTACATTCCAGGTGGGCATGTAGTGACGACGGCCCCGCCCATGAGCACCCCGAGCATCCCGTATACGATCTTGAGTGCGAACAAGGAACGGTTTCAGGCAACCGGGAAGACCACGGATGAGAGGGGCTAATCGATCCGGGTCGATAGGGGCTGACATTGGGGATTTCCGAAATTCCTCTCTGTCATACATGGCTTGCAGACAAGCTGCTTTCCGTACAGCCGCAAACAGATCAGAGTAGCCTGTAGCTCTAATCTCTAACGGCTCCCCCCTCTCTCGCGGATCCATACCCCTTGCCCAATAGGCTGCTCGAGCGGTTAGGGAATAATTATGATCCCCAGGCATAGTGGTTAAAAACACTCCTGGTCCCCAAGAGTCTCCTGCTTCTTCCTCACTCAGCATAATTCTGCCCCCCCCTTCAGAAGAAACTCGCCACACGTACTCAACAGCTGACTCTTCTGGTCGCCTCGAATATTTCTCCCTTATTTTTGTTAACTCGGTTGGTGTCCATGGAACGGTACGCACAGTGGTGTGAATTTCATCACCATCATCAACTGCAGTTTCAGTTTTAACCAGAGGACGTAAAGGAAAAACTTGGGATTTCAAAGTAAAAGTCCTTTCCTCCTCATCTTCTTCGTCATCCTCACTATTAGACAAAAAAATCTCCGGTCTGGGTTCCGGAATTTGGATAACACATTAACTTACGAATCTGTTGGACCTGGGTCGAGGGCTGCATTTTATCTAAGAGCCCGGTCACCCTTTCAATAACATTTTAAGTTGGCGATTTTCACTCCCAAGTTGAGCATTCCGGTTTCCTAAACATTCATTCTCACTCACAAGCTTATCGACTTGAGTTCTTAATCTTTCTCCTGTCTCCTTTTGCAAGGCTAATGATGACTTCAGCACCTCATTCTCCGATTTCAGGGTTGCATATTCTACAGCTGAAATCAGATTAGGAGCGGGGGTTTCTCTAGCTTCTTGTTGTGCACAAGATAAACAGGCGCCTAACACAGCACAAATCACACCCTTGCCTTTCCCCGCTCTGAGCTTCTGTGAAACCCGACGCTCTTCAATACGTTCCACCACTTTCTCTTCATCCTTCCAAAATTTTTGGGCCCACTCCTTCCCAGCCTGGGAAGGGGCACAATCATATTTTTGCAGCAGTTTATCCATGGCAATCCTGCCGACTACGCCAAATTCTGTTGCGTGAAACGGGGCCAAGCGGTTTTGGCAGAAGATAAACCCCCTTGCGTTCTAACACTCCTCACCGAGGTGGGAGGCCAGGTGCGGCTGGGTTTCAATTCTGAGTGATGCCCAATTCAGCACTATCAGCCCAATCGCGTTTAATATGTGTTAAACTATTACGATTTGGAGACACTAATAGTGGGCTGCACCTTCAGTCTAGTCGTGCTCCTGAACCAGCACGGCCTCTCTCAAGTTTTGGTCGCGTTCAGTGAGAAAGCGAAACGACTAGCTACTGAAACAGTGCAGTTTATTTAAACAACAGATATACAGGTTCTTTAGGATTGCCGGTGATAAATACACTGTCTGCAAAGCACGTGCAAATAAAGACATTGTTAAATAGACAAACGCGTGACAAAATTATAAACGATACAGCCTGGCTATAAATGTAGGGTAGAGATTCTCTAGAGAAATTTCTAGAGTCCCCGAGAAAGCACTCGGTGTAATCAAAGTCTTACCCAAAGGCGTCCTTATGAGGGGGAAGAAAGGCTCAGCCCGTCGACTGATCCCAGAAAACAGCGGTGGGATTCTTCGCGATGGTGTCTTCCCAGACATTCCCCCTCTCTTGGGCTATTTTTATATTATTTTTTTAACTTCAAAGTGGAGTTTGAGTGACTTTAGTCATATGTACTTTTATTATGATTAATGTACTCAAGGAGGAGTGTTCACACCTCGGGGGCGGATAGCCTCCGGGATGGAGGTGTGTTTTGGTACATTGTGGTGAGCAAAGTTCGCACAAAAGGACAGCATTTCATCAACATTTGACGAAATGTTGGCTCGGGTGGCGTGTAAGCCGCTTATCAGTTCCGTAGTACCATCTCGTCCCCATATCTGCTATTCGTCACAAGGGAAGGCCACGGAACAAGCGCGTTCCGTTCCATCCCTCGTGTAGTTTCGCAAACAACCTTGTACAGGGAATCACAGCTGTTGCATTCTTCGTGTGCTAGCTGCGGCTGTATTCTACCTCAGAAGCCTCTTGATTTTATGACTTTCCTTAATGTGTGAACAATGCTGTATTTTTGTATTCTTGGCCAATTTAGTAATTATTCCACAAGAACACACATTGGTTGCCGATTTATCAACGGGTCTAATCACCACAGGCCAACTGTAATTAAAACCATCTATGTAGACTCTACCAAAGCGGACAAATACAACACTGATTGTTACAAAATTATGGAGCCAAATTCAGATTGCTGGCACAATTTCACTTTCATCAAACCTACAGTAGTGTACTGTATTTGGGGCTACAAGGGCACAGAATTGTTATTTGAATTTATGATTGACTCAAATACACCTGAACTTGCTGAAATGAATCCAGAACCTACACCCCACAAACTCTCAAAGGCTCTCTCTTCTAAGAGAAAAAAAAAAAAAACCACCTCTCTCTTTTCTAAGCCCTCCATTAGACTAACTCCTTACATTTTCAACATTGGCCCTTACGTTATTAAACACACACAGGTCAACAACAGGTACTGTTTAATCCCACATATTCCCTCAAACGAGCAGAATTGTCAATGCAGATTAAAATCTCTGCGATCAAACCCACCTGCTCACCATTCCTGAGTACATCTTATGCAGAATGGTCAGCATGGTTACGCAAACGAACTCTTGCCACTTCACACGGACGGAAGAGGGATGCGACTGGTATCTTAGGAACAGGCCTGGGAGTCTTGAATAGTATAGATGCTGAGATACTTGCCAACAAACTAGTCACAACCGCTACTGATCTGGACAAATTAAGACATCCCCTACAGTCCTCTCTATTAGCATTGGGAAACCACCAACGGCTTTTATAGAATATATTGCCTCAATGGGAAGAAACGGGTGAAAAAGACCATCAGCTGATCACAGATGCACTTGGTACAACTCAAACCAATGTTTCCTTGGCTCTTAGTTGTATCCAAGCCCAATTGTGGATGCAATCTATGACAGCCGCAATCATAAGGGAAGGTAAAGAAGGCACCTTGCCCACCGAAATTCGAAAAGTAATATGGGATAACGCAATTGAATTTGAGAAAAAATTTCAGTCCAGGTGGTATCTGGTTAATTTCACCTACGATCCCACTGAGAGCAAAGCCACAGCTTTTGTCTTAACGATACGCAATGCCTCCGTATACACCACATACCCAATCATCGCACTGGGGTTGAATCACCAAGGAGCTCTACTCTATCCAACACAGCACAGAGGTTGGGCACGACAAAATGAGACTAAATGGCAAACTGCTGATGTTGACGCATGCGTTTCACGAGACCAACAAGGATTCTTTTGTGAGAGTAATACTCTCAAAGCACAAGACCTTTGTCTTGACACCAACCAGAATGTTTGTCACTTTGAGACACATCCCGATGAAACCCCAGAGACTGTGCTTGACTATATTGGGAAAGGGTGCGTTAGCATGAGGTCTCCCTGTAGTCTTGTATTCAGAGATGACATAGTAATCACTCAAATCTTTGTGTTTGAACTTTACTAACACAAAGTTACGGGATGCGACTTCAATTATTAAGCTCCTGTTACGTCTTTTCAATTGCTACAACCTAATTATACGTTGATTCGAGATTGTTGCCTACCCCTATCGGAATGAATCTCTCCCTGGTGAAGAAGCTGCTAAAACACAATGAATTGAAGCGACTCTTGAAAGAGGCCCAAGAAAATAGACAGACAACTTTGATTACCGTCCATCATCAGGTTGAAGAAATACACAAAGCGTTGGAAAGAGTGAAGAGAGGCGAAGGACATAGATGGGGAGATCCTCTTTTTGGATGGTCACCGACAGTTACAGGACTTTATAACAAGATGCTTCACTCTGTTGTTGTTTTACTAATACTCACTGTATTGTGCTTTGCTTAGACAATTGTTTTGCATGTTAGACTTTGGATTATGATGAAAAGTTTAAATCGCTTGATCACTCCGCGAGAAGGATTTCCACTTGATATCCCTCAGCACAAGAACACATGTGATCTTTCTTATCAGTGTTGAGTACGTCGACCTTGACTGACTGTAGACAAAGCTTTCCCTGCAGGCTCTTTGCGCGGGGGACCCATCTCCAGCCATATGGCCATTTTTGTGCCTGGCGCGGCGCCAAGTTGGAAAGCGTGGCTTTGAGTCTGAAGGCAGCAGGAAAGCCCGCAGCCCCCACGTCTGTGGGGCTACGCAAGCGGTTCCCAAAGAGCTTTAGAACAAGGCATAGTTTTCCCTGCTGACTCCTTGGGCGTGGGACCCATCTCCAGCCGTATGGCCATTTTTGTGCCTGGCGCGGCGCCAAGTGGGAAAGGGTGGTGTCGAGGCTGAAGGCAGCAGGAAAGTCTGCAGCCCCCAGGTCTGTGGGGCTATGCAAGCGGTTCCCAAAGAGCTTTAGAACAAGGCATAGTTTTCCCTGCTGGCTCTTTGGGCATGGGACCCATCTCCAGCCGTATGGCCATTTTTGTGCCTGGCGCGGCGCCAAGTGTGAAAGGGTGGCTTTGAGGCTGAAGGCAGCAGGAAAGCCCGCAGCCCCCACGTCTGTGGGGCCAAGCAAGCGGTTCCCAAAGAGCTTTAGAACAAGGCAGAGTTTTCCCTGCTGGCTCTTTGGGCATGGGACCCATCTCCACCCATAGGCCATTTTTGTGCCTGGCGCGGCGCCAAGTGGGAAAGGGTGGCTTTGAGGCTGAAGGCAGCAGGAAAGCCTGCAGCCCCCAGGTCTGTGGGGCTATGCAAGCGGTTCACAAAGAGCTTTAGAACAAGGCATAGTTTTCCCTGCTGGCTCTTTGGGCGGGGGACCCATCTCCAGCCGTATGGCCATTTTTCTGCCTGGCGCGGCGCCAAGTGGGAAAGGGTGGTGTCGAGGCTGAAGGCAGCAGGAAAGCCCGCAGCCCCCAGGTCTGTGGGGCTACGCAAGCGGTTCCCAAAGAGCTTTAGAACAAGGCATAGTTTTCCCTGCTGGCTCTTTGTTCGGGGGACCCATCTCCAGACGTATGGCTATTTTTGTGCCTGGCGCGGTGCGTAGTGGCATAGGGTGGTTTTGAGGCTGAAGGCAGCAGGAAAGCCCGCAGCCCCCACGTCTGTGGGCCCAAGCAAGCGGTTCCCAGAGAGCTTTAGAACAAGGCATAGTTTTCCCTGCTGGCTCTTTGGGCGGGGGACCCATCTCCAGCCATATGGCCATTTTTGTGCCTGGCGCGGTGCGTAGTGGGAAAGGGTGGTTTTGAGGCTGAAGGCAGCAGGAAAGCCCGCAGCCCCCAGGTCTGTGGGGCCAAGCAAGCGGTTCCCAAAGAGCTTTAGAACAAGGCATAGTTTTCCCTGCTGGCTCTTTGGGCATGGGACCCATCTCCAGCCATAGGCCATTTTTGTGCCTGGCGCGGCGCCAAGTGGGAAAGGGTGGCTTTGAGGCTGAAGGCAGCAGCAAAGCCCGCAGCCCCCAGGTCTGTGGGGCTACGCAAGCGGTTCCCAAAGAGCTTTAGAACAAGGCATAGTTTTCCCTGCTGGCTCTTTGGGCGGGGGACCCATCTCCAGCCGTATGGCCATTTTTGTGCCTGATAGGGCGCCAAGTGGGAAAGGGTGGTGTCGAGGCTGAAGGCAGCAGGAAAGCCCGCAGCCCCCAGGTCTTTTTCGGCTACGCAAGCGGTTCCCAAAGAGCTTTAGAACAAGGCATAGTTTTCCCTGCTCGCTCTTTGGGCGGGGGACCCATCTCCAGCCGTACGGCCATTTTTGTGCCTGGCGCGGCGCCAAGAGGGAAAGGGTGGTGTCGAGGCTAAAGGCAGCAGGAAAGCCCGCAGCCCCCAGGTCTGTGGGGCTACGCAAGCGGTTCCCAAAGAGCTTTAGAACAAGGCATAGTTTTCCCTGCTGGCTCTCTGGGCGGGGGACCCATCTGCAGCCGTATGGCCATTTTTGAGCCTGGAGCAGTGCCAAGTGGGAAAGGGTGGTTTTGAGGGTGAAGGTAGGAGGAAAGCCCGCAGCCCCCAGGTCTGTGGGGCTACGCAAGAGGTTCCCAAAGAGCTTTAGAACAAGGCATAGTTTTCCCTGCTGGCTCTTTGGGCGGGGGACCCATCTCCAGCCGTATGGCCATTTTCGTGCCTGGCGCGGCGCCAAGTGGGAAAGGGTGGTGTCGAGGCTGAAGGCAGCAGGAAAGCCCGCAGCCCCCACGTCTGTGGGGCCAAGCAAGCGGTTCCCAAAGAGCTTTAGAACAAGGCATAGTTTTCCCTGCTGGCTCTTTGGGCCTGGGACCCATCTCCAGCCATAGGCCATTTTTGTGCTTGATAGGGCGCCAAGTGGGAAAGGGTGGCTTTGAGGCTGAAGGCAGCAGGAAAGCCTGCAGCCCCCAGGTCTGTGGGGCTACGCAAGCAGTTCCCAAAGAGCTTTAGAACAAGGCATAGTTTTCCCTGCTGGCTCTTTGTTCGGGGGACCCATCTCCAGCCATAGGCCATTTTTGTGCCTGGCCCGGCGCCCAGTGGAAAGGGAGGCTTTGAGGCTTGAAGGCAGCAGGAAAGCCCGCAGCCCCCAGGTCTGTGGGGCTACGCAAGCGGTTCCCAAAGAGCTTTAGAACAAGGCATAGTTTTCCCTGCTGGCTCTCTGGGAGGGGGACCCATCTCCAGCCGTATGGCCATTTTTGTGCCTGGCGCGGCGCCAAGTGGGAAAGGGTTGTGTCGAGGCTAAAGGCAGCAGGAAAGCCCGCAGCCCCCAGGTCTGTGGGGCTACGCAAGCGGTTCCCAAAGAGCTTTAGAACAAGGCATAATTTTCCCTGCTGGCTCTTTGGGCGGGGGACCCATCTCCAGCCGTATGGCCATTTTTGTGCATGGCGCAGCGCCAAGTGGGAAAGGGTGGTTTTGAGGCTGAAGGCAGCAGGAAAGCCCGCAGCCCCCAGGTCTGTGGGGCCAAGCAAGCGGTTCCCAAAGAGCTTTAGAACAAGGCATAGTTTTCCCTGCTGACTCTTTGGGCATGGGACCCATCTCCAGCCATAGGCCATTTTTGTGCTTGATAGGGCGCCAAGTGGGAAAGGGTTGCTTTGAGGCTGAAGACAGCAGGAAAGCCCGCAGCCCCCAGGTCTGTGGGGCTATGCAAGCGGTTCCCAAAGAGCTTTAGAACAAGGCATAGTTTTCCCTGCTGGCTCTCTGGGCGGGGGACCCATCTCCAGCCGTATGGCCATTTTTGAGCCTGGCGCGGCGCCAGGTGGGAAAGGGTGGCTTTGAGGCTGAAGGCAGGAGCAAAGCCCGCAACCCCCAGGTCTGTGGTGCTACGCAAGCGGTTCCCAAAGAGCTTTAGAACAAGGCATAGTTTTCCCAGCTGGCTCTTAGGGCATGGGACCCATCTCCAGCCATAGGCCATTTTTGTGCCTGGCGCGGCGCCAAGTGGGAAAGGGTGCTGTCGAGGCTGAAGGCAGCAGGAAAGCCCGCAGCCCCAAGGTCTGTGGGGCTACGCAAGCGGTTCCCAAAGAGCTTTAGAACAAGGCATAGTTTTCCCTGCTGGCTCTTTGGGCGGGGGACCCATCTCCAGTCGTATGGCTATTTTTATGACTGGCGCGTTGCCTAGTGGGAAAGGGTGGTTTTGAGGCTGAAGGCAGCAGGAAAGCCTGCAGCCCCCAGGTCTGTGGGGCTACGCAAGCGGTTCCCAAAGAGCTTTAGAACAAGGCATAGTTTTCCCTGCTGGCTCTTTGGGCATGGGACCCATCTCCAGCCGTATGGCCATTTTTGTGCCTGGCGCGGCGCCAAGTGGGAAAGGGTGGCTTTGAGGCTGAAGGCAGCAGGAAAGCCCGCAGCCCCCAGGTCTGTGGGGCTACGCAAGCGGTTCCCAAAGAGCTTTAGAACAAGGCATAGTTTTCCCTGCTGGCTCTTTGGGCATGGGACCCATCTCCAGCCATATGGCCATTTTTGTGCCTGGCCCGGCGCCAAGAGGGAAAGGGTGGTGTCGAGGCTAAAGGCAGCAGGAAAGCCCGCAGCCCCCAGGTCTGTGGGGCTACGCAAGCGGTTCCCAAAGAGCTTTAGAACAAGGCATAGTTTTCCCTGCTGGCTCTTTGGGCGGGGGACTCATCTCCAGCCGTATGGCCATTTTTGTGCATGGCGCAGCGCCAAGTGGGAAATGGTGGTATCGAGGCTGAAGGCAGCAGGAAAGCCCGCAGCCCCCACGTCTGTGGGGCTACGCAAGCGGTTCCCAAAGAGCTTTAGAACAAGGCATAGTTTTCCCTGCTGGCTCTTTGGGCATGGGACCCATCTCCACCCATAGGCCATTTTTGTGCCTGATAGGGCGCCAAGTGGGAAAGGGTGGCTTTGAGGCTGAAGACAGCAGCAAAGCCTGCAGCCCCCAGGTCTGTGGGGCCAAGCAAGCGGTTCCCAAAGAGCTTTAGAACAAGGCATAGTTTTCCCTGCTGGCTCTTTGGGCATGGGACCCATCTCCAGCCGTATGGCCATTTTTGTCCCTGGCCCGGCGCCAAGTGGGAAAGGGTGGCTTTGAGGCTGAAGGCAGCAGGAAAGCCCGCAGCCCCCAGGTCTGTGGGGCTACGCAAGCGGTTCCCAAAGAGCTTTAGAACAAGGCATAGTTTTCCCTGCTGGCTCTTTGGGCGGGGGACCCATCTCCAGCCGTATGGCCATTTTTGTGCCTGGCCGGGGGCCAAGTGGGAAAGGGTGGTTTTGAGGCTGAAGGCAGCAGGAAAGCCCGCAGCCCCCAGGTCTGTGGGGCCAAGCAAGCGGTTCCCAAAGAGCTTTAGAACAAGGCATAGTTTTCCCTGCTGGCTCTTTGGGCATGGGACCCATCTCCAGCCGTATGGCCATTTTTGTGCTTGATAGGGCGCCAAGTGGGAAAGGGTTGCTTTGAGGCTGAAGACAGCAGGAAAGCCCGCAGCCCCCAGGTCTGTGGGGCTATGCAAGCGGTTCCCAAAGAGCTTTAGAACAAGGCATAGTTTTCCCTGCTGGCTCTCTGGGCGGGGGACCCATCTCCAGCCGTATGGCCATTTTTGAGCCTGGCGCGGCGCCAGGTGGGAAAGGGTGGCTTTGAGGCTGAAGGCAGGAGCAAAGCCCGCAACCCCCAGGTCTGTGGTGCTACGCAAGCGGTTCCCAAAGAGCTTTAGAACAAGGCATAGTTTTCCCAGCTGGCTCTTAGGGCATGGGACCCATCTCCAGCCATAGGCCATTTTTGTGCCTGGCGCGGCGCCAAGTGGGAAAGGGTGCTGTCGAGGCTGAAGGCAGCAGGAAAGCCCGCAGCCCCAAGGTCTGTGGGGCTACGCAAGCGGTTCCCAAAGAGCTTTAGAACAAGGCATAGTTTTCCCTGCTGGCTCTTTGGGTGGGGGACCCATCTCCAGCCGTATGGCCATTTTTGTGCCTGGCGCGGCGCCAAGTGGGAAAGGGTGGTGTCGAGGCTGAAGGCAGCAGGAAAGCCCGCAGCCCCCAGGTCTGTGAGGCTACGCAAGCGGTTCCCAAAGAGCTTTAGAACAAGGCATAGTTTTCCCTGCTGGCTCTTTGGGTGGGGGACCCATCTCCAGCCGTATGGCCATTTTTGTGCCTGGCGCGGTGCGTAGTGGCATAGGGTGGTTTTGAGGCTGAAGGCAGCCGGAAAGCCCGCAGCCCCCACGTCTGTGGGGCCAAGCAAGCGGTTCCCAGAGAGCTTTAGAACAAGGCATAGTTTTCCCTGCTGGCTCTTTGGACATGGGACCCATCTCCAGCCATAGGCCATTTTTGTAGCTAGCGCGACGCCAAGTGGGAAAGGGTGGCTTTGAGGCTGAAGGCAGCAGCAAAGCCCGCAGCCCCCAGGTCTGTGGGGCTACGCAAGCGGTTCCCAAAGAGCTTTAGAACAAGGCATAGTTTTCCCTGCTGGCTCTTTGGGCGGGGGACCCATCTCCAGCCGTATGGCCATTTTTGTGCCTGATAGGGCGCCAAGTGGGAAAGGGTGGTGTCGAGGCTGAAGACAGCAGGAAAGCCTGCAGCCCCCAGGTCTGTGGGGTTACGCAAGCGGTTCCCAAAGAGCTTTAGAACAAGGCATAGTTTTCCCTGCTGGCTCTTTGGGCGGGGGACCCATCTCCAGCCGTATGGCCATTTTTGAGCCTGGCGCGGCGCCAGGTGGGAAAGGGTGGCTTTGAGGCTGAAGGCAGGAGCAAAGCCTGCAGCCCCCAGGTCTGTGGGGCTACGCAAGCGGTTCCCAAAGAGCTTTAGAACAAGGCATAGTTTTCCCTGCTGGCTCTTAGGGCGGGGGACCCATCTCCAGCCGTATGGCCATTTTTGAGCCTGGCGCGGCGCCAAGTGGGAAAGGGTGGTGTCGAGGCTGAAGGCAGCAGGAAAGCCCGCAGCCCCCAGGTCTTTGGGGCTACGCAAGCGGTTCCCAAAGAGCTTTAGAACAAGGCATAGTTTTCCCTGCTCGCTCTTTGGGCGGGGGACCCATCTCCAGCCGTATGGCCATTTTTGTGCCTGGCGAAGCCCCAAGAGGGAAAGGCTGGCTTTGAATCTGAAGGCAGCAGGAAAGCCCGCAGCCCCCAGGTCTGTGGGGCTACGCAAGCGGTTCCCAAAGAGCTTTAGAACAAGGCATAGTTTTCCCTGCTGGCTCTCTGGGCGGGGGACCCATCTCCAGCCGTATGGCCATTTTTGAGCCTGGAGCAGTGCCAAGTGGGAAAGGGTGGTTTTGAGGGTGAAGGCAGCAGGAAAGCCCGCAGCCTCCAGGTCTGTGGGGCTACGCAAGCGGTTCCCAAAGAGCTTTAGAACAAGGCATAGTTTTCCCTGCTGGCTCTTTGGGCGGGGGACCCATCTCCAGCCGTATGGCCATTTTTGTGCCTGGCGCGGCGCCAAGTGGGAAAGGGTGGTGTCGAGGCTGAAGGCAGCAGGAAAGCCCGCAGCCCCCAGGTCTGTGGGGCCAAGCAAGCGGTTCCCAAAGAGCTTTAGAACAAGGCATAGTTTTCCCTGCTGGCTCTTTGGGCCTGGGACCCATCTCCAGCCATAGGCCATTTTTGTGCCTGATAGGGCGCCAAGTGGGAAAGGGTGGCTTTGAGGCTGAAGGCAGCAGGAAAGCCTGCAGCCCCCAGGTCTGTGGGGCTACGCAAGCAGTTCCCAAAGAGCTTTAGAACAAGGCATAGTTTTCCCTGCTGGCTCTTTGGGCGGGGGACCCATCTCCAGCCATAGGCCATTTTTGTGCCTGGCCCGGCGCCCAGTGGAAAGGGTGGCTTTGAGGCTTGAAGGCAGCAGGAAAGCCCGCAGCCCCCAGGTCTGTGGGGCTACGCAAGCGGTTCCCAAAGAGCTTTAGAACAAGGCATAGTTTTCCCTGCTGGCTCTCTGGGAGGGGGACCCATCTCCAGCCGTATGGCCATTTTTGTGCCTGGCGCGGCGCCAAGTGGGAAAGGGTTGTGTCGAGGCTAAAGGCAGCAGGAAAGCCCGCAGCCCCCAGGTCTGTGGGGCTACGCAAGCGGTTCCCAAAGAGCTTTAGAACAAGGCATAATTTTCCCTGCTGGCTCTTTGGGCGGGGGACCCATCTCCAGCCGTATGGCCATTTTTGTGCCTGGCGCAGCGCCAAGTGGGAAAGGGTGGTTTTGAGGCTGAAGGCAGCAGCAAAGCCTGCAGCCCCCAGGTCTGTGGGGCTACGCAAGCGGTTCCCAAAGAGCTTTAGAACAAGGCATAGTTTTCCCTGCTGGCTCTTTGGGCGGGGGACCCATCTCCAGCCGTATGGCCATTTTTGTGCCTGGCCGGGGGCCAAGTGGGAAAGGGTGGTTTTGAGGCTGAAGGCAGCAGGAAAGCCCGCAGCCCCCAGGTCTGTGGGGCCAAGCAAGCGGTTCCCAAAGAGCTTTAGAACAAGGCATAGTTTTCCCTGCTGGCTCTTTGGGCATGGGACCCATCTCCAGCCGTATGGCCATTTTTGTGCTTGATAGGGCGCCAAGTGGGAAAGGGTTGCTTTGAGGCTGAAGACAGCAGGAAAGCCCGCAGCCCCCAGGTCTGTGGGGCTATGCAAGCGGTTCCCAAAGAGCTTTAGAACAAGGCATAGTTTTCCCTGCTGGCTCTCTGGGCGGGGGACCCATCTCCAGCCGTATGGCCATTTTTGAGCCTGGCGCGGCGCCAGGTGGGAAAGGGTGGCTTTGAGGCTGAAGGCAGGAGCAAAGCCCGCAACCCCCAGGTCTGTGGTGCTACGCAAGCGGTTCCCAAAGAGCTTTAGAACAAGGCATAGTTTTCCCAGCTGGCTCTTAGGGCATGGGACCCATCTCCAGCCATAGGCCATTTTTGTGCCTGGCGCGGCGCCAAGTGGGAAAGGGTGCTGTCGAGGCTGAAGGCAGCAGGAAAGCCCGCAGCCCCAAGGTCTGTGGGGCTACGCAAGCGGTTCCCAAAGAGCTTTAGAACAAGGCATAGTTTTCCCTGCTGGCTCTTTGGGCGGGGGACCCATCTCCAGTCGTATGGCTATTTTTATGACTGGCGCGTTGCGTAGTGGGAAAGGGTGGTTTTGAGGCTGAAGGCAGCAGGAAAGCCTGCAGCCCCCAGGTCTGTGGGACTACGCAAGCGGTTCCCAAAGAGCTTTAGAACAAGGCATAGTTTTCCCTGCTGGCTCTTTGGGCATGGGACCCATCTCCAGCCGTATATCCATTTTTGTGCCTGATGCGGCGCAAAGTGGGAAAGGGTGGCTTTGACGCTGAAGGCAGCAGGAAAGCCCGCAGCCCCCAGGTCTGTGCGGCTACGCAAGCGGTTCCCAAAGAGCTTTAGAACAAGGCATAGTTTTCCCTGCTGGCTCTTTGGGCATGGGACCCATCTCCACCCATAGGCCATTTTTGTGCCTGGCGCGGCGCCAAGAGGGAAAGGGTGGTGTCGAGGCTAAAGGAAGCAGGAAAGCCCGCAGCCCCCAGGTCTGTGGGGCTACGCAAGCGGTTCCCAAAGAGCTTTAGAACAAGGCATAGTTTTCCCTGCTGGCTCTTTGGGCGGGGGACCCATCTCCAGCCATATGGCCATTTTTGTGCATGGCGCAGCGCCAAGTGGGAAATGGTGGTATCGAGGCTGAAGGCAGCAGGAAAGCCCGCAGCCCCCAGGTCTGTGGGGCTACGCAAGCGGTTCCCAAAGAGCTTTAGAACAAGGCATAGTTTTCCCTGCTGGCTCTTTGGGCATGGGACCCATCTCCACCCATAGGCCATTTTTGTGCCTGATAGGGCGCCAAGTGGGAAAGGGTGGCTTTGAGGCTGAAGACAGCAGGAAAGCCTGCAGCCCCCAGGTCTGTGGGGCTACGCAAGCGGTTCCCAAAGAGCTTTAGAACAAGGCATAGTTTTCCCTGCTGGCTCTTTGGGTGGGGGACCCATCTCCAGCCGTATGGCTATTTTTGTGCCTGACGCGGTGCG
This sequence comes from Rissa tridactyla, assembly GCF_028500815.1. Classification (NCBI taxonomy): domain Eukaryota; kingdom Metazoa; phylum Chordata; class Aves; order Charadriiformes; family Laridae; genus Rissa; species Rissa tridactyla. The sequence continues at coordinate 18,627 of NW_026529372.1, forward strand.
TAGTGGCATAGGGTGGTTTTGAGGCTGAAGGCAGCAGCAAAGCCTGCAGCCCTAAGGTCTGTGGGGCTACGCAAGCCGTTCCCAAAGAGCTTTAGAACAAGGCATAGTTTTCCCTGCTGGCTCTTTGGGCGGGGGACCCATCTCCAGCCGTATGGCCATTTTTGTGCCTGGCGCGGTGCGTAGTGGGAAAGGGTGGTTTTGACGCTGAAGGCAGCAGGAAAGCCCGCAGCCCCCAGGTCTGTGGGGCTACGCAAGCGGTTCCCAAAGAGCTTTAGAACAAGGCATAGTTTTCCCTGCTGGCTCTCTGGGAGGGGGACCCATCTCCAGCCGTATGGCCATTTTTGTGCCTGGCGCGGCGCCAAGTGGGAAAGGGTTGTGTCGAGGCTAAAGGCAGCAGGAAAGCCCGCAGCCCCCAGGTCTGTGGGGCTACGCAAGCGGTTCCCAAAGAGCTTTAGAACAAGGCATAATTTTCCCTGCTGGCTCTTTGGGCGGGGGACCCATCTCCAGCCGTATGGCCATTTTTGTGCCTGGCGCAGCGCCAAGTGGGAAAGGGTGGTTTTGAGGCTGAAGGCAGCAGCAAAGCCTGCAGCCCCCAGGTCTGTGGGGCTACGCAAGCGGTTCCCAAAGAGCTTTAGAACAAGGCATAGTTTTCCCTGCTGGCTCTTTGGGCGGGGGACCCATCTCCAGCCGTATGGCCATTTTTGTGCCTGGCCGGGGGCCAAGTGGGAAAGGGTGGTTTTGAGGCTGAAGGCAGCAGGAAAGCCCGCAGCCCCCAGGTCTGTGGGGCCAAGCAAGCGGTTCCCAAAGAGCTTTAGAACAAGGCATAGTTTTCCCTGCTGGCTCTTTGGGCATGGGACCCATCTCCAGCCGTATGGCCATTTTTGTGCTTGATAGGGCGCCAAGTGGGAAAGGGTTGCTTTGAGGCTGAAGACAGCAGGAAAGCCCGCAGCCCCCAGGTCTGTGGGGCTATGCAAGCGGTTCCCAAAGAGCTTTAGAACAAGGCATAGTTTTCCCTGCTGGCTCTCTGGGCGGGGGACCCATCTCCAGCCGTATGGCCATTTTTGAGCCTGGCGCGGCGCCAGGTGGGAAAGGGTGGCTTTGAGGCTGAAGGCAGGAGCAAAGCCCGCAACCCCCAGGTCTGTGGTGCTACGCAAGCGGTTCCCAAAGAGCTTTAGAACAAGGCATAGTTTTCCCAGCTGGCTCTTAGGGCATGGGACCCATCTCCAGCCATAGGCCATTTTTGTGCCTGGCGCGGCGCCAAGTGGGAAAGGGTGCTGTCGAGGCTGAAGGCAGCAGGAAAGCCCGCAGCCCCAAGGTCTGTGGGGCTACGCAAGCGGTTCCCAAAGAGCTTTAGAACAAGGCATAGTTTTCCCTGCTGGCTCTTTGGGCGGGGGACCCATCTCCAGTCGTATGGCTATTTTTATGACTGGCGCGTTGCGTAGTGGGAAAGGGTGGTTTTGAGGCTGAAGGCAGCAGGAAAGCCTGCAGCCCCCAGGTCTGTGGGACTACGCAAGCGGTTCCCAAAGAGCTTTAGAACAAGGCATAGTTTTCCCTGCTGGCTCTTTGGGCATGGGACCCATCTCCAGCCGTATATCCATTTTTGTGCCTGATGCGGCGCAAAGTGGGAAAGGGTGGCTTTGACGCTGAAGGCAGCAGGAAAGCCCGCAGCCCCCAGGTCTGTGCGGCTACGCAAGCGGTTCCCAAAGAGCTTTAGAACAAGGCATAGTTTTCCCTGCTGGCTCTTTGGGCATGGGACCCATCTCCACCCATAGGCCATTTTTGTGCCTGGCGCGGCGCCAAGAGGGAAAGGGTGGTGTCGAGGCTAAAGGAAGCAGGAAAGCCCGCAGCCCCCAGGTCTGTGGGGCTACGCAAGCGGTTCCCAAAGAGCTTTAGAACAAGGCATAGTTTTCCCTGCTGGCTCTTTGGGCGGGGGACCCATCTCCAGCCATATGGCCATTTTTGTGCATGGCGCAGCGCCAAGTGGGAAATGGTGGTATCGAGGCTGAAGGCAGCAGGAAAGCCCGCAGCCCCCAGGTCTGTGGGGCTACGCAAGCGGTTCCCAAAGAGCTTTAGAACAAGGCATAGTTTTCCCTGCTGGCTCTTTGGGCATGGGACCCATCTCCACCCATAGGCCATTTTTGTGCCTGATAGGGCGCCAAGTGGGAAAGGGTGGCTTTGAGGCTGAAGACAGCAGGAAAGCCTGCAGCCCCCAGGTCTGTGGGGCTACGCAAGCGGTTCCCAAAGAGCTTTAGAACAAGGCATAGTTTTCCCTGCTGGCTCTTTGGGTGGGGGACCCATCTCCAGCCGTATGGCTATTTTTGTGCCTGACGCGGTGCGTAGTGGCATAGGGTGGTTTTGAGGCTGAAGGCAGCAGCAAAGCCTGCAGCCCTAAGGTCTGTGGGGCTACGCAAGCCGTTCCCAAAGAGCTTTAGAACAAGGCATAGTTTTCCCTGCTGGCTCTTTGGGCGGGGGACCCATCTCCAGCCGTATGGCCATTTTTGTGCCTGGCGCGGTGCGTAGTGGGAAAGGGTGGTTTTGACGCTGAAGGCAGCAGGAAAGCCCGCAGCCCCCAGGTCTGAGGGGCTACGCAAGCGGTTCCCAAAGAGCTTTAGAACAAGGCATAGTTTTCCCTGCTGGCTCTTTGGGCGGGGGACCCATCTCCAGCCGTATGGCCATTTTTGTGCCTGGCGCGGCGCCAAGTGGTTAAGGGTGGTGTCGAGGCTGAAGGCAGCAGCAAAGCCTGCAGCCCCCAGGTCTGTGGGGCCAAGCAAGCGGTTCCCAAAGAGCTTTAGAACAAGGCATAGTTTTCCCTGCTGGCTCTTTGGGCATGGGACCCATCTCCAGCCGTATGGCCATTTTTGTGCTTGATAGGGCGCCAAGTGGGAAAGGGTTGCTTTGAGGCTGAAGACAGCAGGAAAGCCCGCAGCCCCCAGGTCTGTGGGGCTATGCAAGCGGTTCCCAAAGAGCTTTAGAACAAGGCATAGTTTTCCCTGCTGGCTCTCTGGGCGGGGGACCCATCTCCAGCCGTATGGCCATTTTTGAGCCTGGCGCGGCGCCAGGTGGGAAAGGGTGGCTTTGAGGCTGAAGGCAGGAGCAAAGCCCGCAACCCCCAGGTCTGTGGTGCTACGCAAGCGGTTCCCAAAGAGCTTTAGAACAAGGCATAGTTTTCCCAGCTGGCTCTTAGGGCATGGGACCCATCTCCAGCCATAGGCCATTTTTGTGCCTGGCGCGGCGCCAAGTGGGAAAGGGTGCTGTCGAGGCTGAAGGCAGCAGGAAAGCCCGCAGCCCCAAGGTCTGTGGGGCTACGCAAGCGGTTCCCAAAGAGCTTTAGAACAAGGCATAGTTTTCCCTGCTGGCTCTTTGGGCGGGGGACCCATCTCCAGTCGTATGGCTATTTTTATGACTGGCGCGTTGCGTAGTGGGAAAGGGTGGTTTTGAGGCTGAAGGCAGCAGGAAAGCCTGCAGCCCCCAGGTCTGTGGGACTACGCAAGCGGTTCCCAAAGAGCTTTAGAACAAGGCATAGTTTTCCCTGCTGGCTCTTTGGGCATGGGACCCATCTCCAGCCGTATATCCATTTTTGTGCCTGATGCGGCGCAAAGTGGGAAAGGGTGGCTTTGAGGCTGAAGGCAGCAGGAAAGCCCGCAGCCCCCAGGTCTGTGCGGCTACGCAAGCGGTTCCCAAAGAGCTTTAGAACAAGGCATAGTTTTCCCTGCTGGCTCTTTGGGCATGGGACCCATCTCCAGCCATAGGCCATTTTTGTGCCTGGCGCGGCGCCAAGAGGGAAAGGGTGGTGTCGAGGCTAAAGGAAGCAGGAAAGCCCGCAGCCCCCAGGTCTGTGGGGCTACGCAAGCGGTTCCCAAAGAGCTTTAGAACAAGGCATAGTTTTCCCTGCTGGCTCTTTGGGCGGGGGACCCATCTCCAGCCATATGGCCATTTTTGTGCATGGCGCAGCGCCAAGTGGGAAATGGTGGTATCGAGGCTGAAGGCAGCAGGAAAGCCCGCAGCCCCCAGGTCTGTGGGGCTACGCAAGCGGTTCCCAAAGAGCTTTAGAACAAGGCATAGTTTTCCCTGCTGGCTCTTTGGGCATGGGACCCATCTCCACCCATAGGCCATTTTTGTGCCTGATAGGGCGCCAAGTGGCATAGGGTGGTTTTGAGGCTGAAGGCAGCAGCAAAGCCTGCAGCCCTAAGGTCTGTGGGGCTACGCAAGCCGTTCCCAAAGAGCTTTAGAACAAGGCATAGTTTTCCCTGCTGGCTCTTTGGGCGGGGGACCCATCTCCAGCCGTATGGCCATTTTTGTGCCTGGCGCGGTGCGTAGTGGGAAAGGGTGGTTTTGACGCTGAAGGCAGCAGGAAAGCCCGCAGCCCCCAGGTCTGAGGGGCTACGCGAGCGGTTCCCAAAGAGCTTTAGAACAAGGCATAGTTTTCCCTGCTGGCTCTTTGGGCGGGGGACCCATCTCCAGCCGTATGGCCATTTTTGTGCCTGGCGCGGCGCCAAGTGGTTAAGGGTGGTGTCGAGGCTGAAGGCAGCAGCAAAGCCTGCAGCCCCCAGGTCTGTGGGGCCAAGCAAGCGGTTCCCAAAAAGCTTTAGAACAAGGCATAGTTTTCCCTGCTGGCTCTTTGGGCATGGGACCCATCTCCAGCCGTATGGCCATTTTTGTCCCTGGCCCGGCGCCAAGTGGGAAAGGGTGGCTTTGAGGCTGAAGGCAGCAGGAAAGCCCGCAGCCCCCACGTCTGTGGGGCCAAGCAAGCGGTTCCCAAAGAGCTTTAGAACAAGGCATAGTTTTCCCTGCTCGCTCTTTGGGCGGGGGACCCATCTCCAGCCATATGGCCATTTTTGTGCCTGGCGAAGCCCCAAGTGCGAAAGGGTGGCTTTGAGGCTGAAGGCAGCAGGAAAGCCCGCAGCCCCCAGGTCTGTGGGGCTACGCAAGCGGTTCCCAAAGAGCTTTAGAACAAGGCATAGTTTTCCCTGCTGGCTCTTTGGGCAGGGGACCCATCTCCAGCCGTATGGCCATTTTTGTGCCTGGCCCGGCGCCAAGTGGGAAAGGGTGGCTTTGAGACTGAAGGCAGCAGGAAAGCCCGCAGCCCCCAGGTCTGTGGGGCTACGCAAGCGGTTCCCAAAGAGCTTTAGAACAAGGCATAGTTTTCCCTGCTGGCTCTCTGGGCGGGGGACCCATCTGCAGCCGTATGGCCATTTTTGAGCCTGGAGCAGTGCCAAGTGGGAAAGGGTGGTGTCGAGGCTGAAGGCAGCAGGAAAGCCCGCAGCCCCCAGGTCTCTGGGGCTACGCAAGCGGTTCCCAAAGAGCTTTAGAACAAGGCATAGTTTTCCCTGCTGGCTCTTTGGGCATGGGACCCATCTCCACCCATAGGCCATTTTTGTGCCTGATAGGGCGCCAAGTGAGAAAGGGTGGCTTTGAGGCTAAAGACAGCAGGAAAGCCTGCAGCCCCCAGGTCTGTGGGGCTACGCAAGCGGTTCCCAAAGAGCTTTAGAACAAGGCATAGTTTTCCCTGCTGGCTCTTTGGGTGGGGGACCCATCTCCAGCCGTATGGCTATTTTTGTGCCTGACGCGGTGCGTAGTGGCATAGGGTGGCTTTGAGGCTGAAGGCAGCAGGAAAGCCCGCAGCCCCCACGTCTGTGGGGCCAAGCAAGCGGTTCCCAAAGAGCTTTAGAACAAGGCATAGTTTTCCCTGCTGGCTCTTTGGGCATGGGACCCATCTCCAGCCATATGGCCATTTTTGTGCCTGGCCCGGCGCCAAGAGGGAAAGGGTGGTGTCGAGGCTAAAGGCAGCAGGAAAGCCCGCAGCCCCCAGGTCTGTGGGGCTACGCAAGCGGTTCCCAAAGAGCTTTAGAACAAGGCATAGTTTTCCCTGCTGGCTCTTTGGGCATGGGACCCATCTCCAGCCATATGGCCATTTTTGTGCCTGGCCCGGCGCCAAGAGGGAAAGGGTGGTGTCGAGGCTAAAGGCAGCAGGAAAGCCCGCAGCCCCCAGGTCTGTGGGGCTACGCAAGCGGTTCCCAAAGAGCTTTAGAACAAGGCATAGTTTTCCCTGCTGGCTCTTTGGGCGGGGGACTCATCTCCAGCCGTATGGCCATTTTTGTGCATGGCGCAGCGCCAAGTGGGAAATGGTGGTATCGAGGCTGGAGGCAGCAGGAAAGCCCGCAGCCCCCACGTCTGTGGGGCTACGCAAGCGGTTCCCAAAGAGCTTTAGAACAAGGCATAGTTTTCCCTGCTGGCTCTTTGGGCATGGGACCCATCTCCACCCATAGGCCATTTTTGTGCCTGATAGGGCGCCAAGTGGGAAAGGGTGGCTTTGAGGCTGAAGACAGCAGGAAAGCCCGCAGCCCCCAGGTCTGTGGGGCTACGCAAGCGGTTCCCAAAGAGCTTTAGAACAAGGCATAGTTTTCCCTGCTGGCTCTTTGGGTGGGGGACCCATCTCCAGCCGTATGGCTATTTTTGTGCCTGACGCGGTGCGTAGTGGCATAGGGTGGTTTTGAGGCTGAAGGCAGCAGGAAAGCCCGCAGCCCCCACGTCTGTGGGGCCAAGCAAGCGGTTCCCAAAGAGCTTTAGAACAAGGCATAGTTTTCCCTGCTGGCTCTTTGGGCGGGGGACCCATCTCCAGCCGTATGGCCATTTTTGTGCCTGATAGGGCGCCAAGTGGGAAAGGGTGGTGTCGAGGCTGAAGGCAGCAGGAAAGCCCGCAGCCCCCACGTCTGTGGGGCCAAGCAAGCGGTTCCCAAAGAGCTTTAGAACAAGGCATAGTTTTCCCTGCTGGCTCTTTGGGCATGGGACCCATCTCCACCCATAGGCCATTTTTGTGCCTGATAGGGCGCCAAGTGGGAAAGGGTGGCTTTGAGGCTGAAGACAGCAGGAAAGCCTGCAGCTCCCAGGTCTGTGGGGCTATGCAAGCGGTTCCCAAAGAGCTTTAGAACAAGGCATATTTTTCCCTGCTGGCTCTTTGGGCGGGGGACCCATCTCCAGCCGTATGGCCATTTTTGTGCCTGGCGCGGCGCCAAGTGGGAAAGGGTGGTGTCGAGCCTGAAGGCAGCAGGAAAGCCCGCAGCCCCCAGGTCTGTGGGGCTACGCAAGCGGTTCCCAAAGAGCTTTAGAACAAGGCATAGTTTTCCCTGCTCGCTCTTTGGGCGGGGGACCCATCTCCAGCCGTATGGCCATTTTTGTGCCTGCCGAAGCCCCAAGAGGGAAAGGGTGGCTTTGAATCTGAAGGCAGCAGGAAAGCCCGCAGCCCCCAGGTCTGTGGGGCTACGCAAGCGGTTCCCAAAGAGCTTTAGAACAAGGCATAGTTTTCCCTGCTGGCTCTTTTGGCAGGGGACCCATCTCCAGCCGTATGGCCATTTTTGTGCCTGGCGCGGTGCGTAGTGGGAAAGGGTGGTGTTGAGGCTGAAGGCAGCAGCAAAGACTGCAGCCCCCAGGTCTGTGGGGCCAAGCAAGCGGTTCCCAAAGAGCTTTAGAACAAGGCATAGTTTTCCCTGCTGGCTCTTTGGGCGGGGGACCCATCTCCAGCCGTATGGCCATTTTTGTGCCTGGCCCGGCGCCAAGTGGGAAAGGGTGGCTTTGAGGCTGAAGGCAGCAGCAAAGCCCGCAGCCCCCAGGTCTGTGGGGCTACGCAAGCGGTTCCCAAAGAGCTTTAGAACAAGGCATAATTTTCCCTGCTGGGTCTCTGGGCGGGGGACCCATCTGCAGCCGTATGGCCATTTTTGAGCCTGGAGCAGTGCCAAGTGGGAAAGGGTGGTGTCGAGGCTGAAGGCAGCAGGAAAGCCCGCAGCCCCCAGGTCTGTGGGGATACGCAAGCGGTTCCCAAAGAGCTTTAGAACAAGGCATAGTTTTCCCTGCTGGCTCTTTGGGCGGGGGACCCATCTCCAGCCGTATGGCCATTTTTGTGCCTGGCGCGGCGCCAAGAGGGAAAGGGTGGCTTTGAGGCTAAAGGCAGCAGGAAAGCCCGCAGCCCCCAGGTCTGTGGAGCTACGCAAGCAGTTCCCAAAGAGCTTTAGAACAAGGCATAGTTTTCCCTGCTGGCTCTTTGGGCGGGGGACCCATCTCCAGCCGTATGGCCATTTTTGTGCCTGATAGGGCGCCAAGTGAGAAAGGGTGGCTTTGAGGCTAAAGACAGCAGGAAAGCCTGCAGCCCCCAGGTCTGTGGGGCTACGCAAGCGGTTCCCAAAGAGCTTTAGAACAAGGCATAATTTTCCCTGCTGGCTCTTTGGGTGGGGGACCCATCTCCAGCCGTATGGCTATTTTTGTGCCTGACGCGGTGCGTAGTGGCATAGGGTGGTTTTGAGGCTGAAGGCAGCAGGAAAGCCCGCAGCCCCCAGGTCTGTGGGGCCAAGCAAGCGGTTCCCAAAGAGCTTTAGAACAAGGCATAGTTTTCCCTGCTGGCTCTTTGGGCGGGGGACCCATCTCCAGCCATAGGCCATTTTTGTGCCTGGCGCGGTGCGTAGTGGGAAAGGGTGGTTTTGACGCTGAAGGCAGCAGGAAAGCCCGCAGCCCCCAGGTCTGTGGGGCTACGCAAGCGGTTCACCAAAGAGCTTTAGAACAAGGCATAGTTTTCCCTGCTGGCTCTTTGGGCAGGGGACCCATCTCCAGCCGTATGGCCATTTTTGTCCCTGGCCCGGCGCCAAGTGGGAAAGGGTGGTGTTGAGGCTGAAGGCAGCAGCAAAGACTGCAGCCCCCAGGTCTGTGGGGCCAAGCAAGCGGTTCCCAAAGAGCTTTAGAACAAGGCATAGTTTTCCCTGCTGGCTCTTTGTTCGGGGGACCCATCTCCAGCCGTATGGCCATTTTTGTGCCTGGCGCGGCGCCAAGTGGGTAAGGGTGGTGTCGAGGCTGAAGGCAGCAGCAAAGCCTGCAGCCCCCAGGTCTGTGGGGCCAAGCAAGCGGTTCCCAAAGAGCTTTAGAACAAGGCATAGTTTTCCCTGCTGGCTCTTTGGGCATGGGACCCATCTCCAGCCGTATGGCCATTTTTGTCCCTGGCCCGGCGCCAAGTGGGAAAGGGTGGCTTTGAGGCTGAAGGCAGCAGGAAAGCCCGCAGCCCCCAGGTCTGTGGGGCTACGCAAGCGGTTCCCAAAGAGCTTTAGAACAAGGCCTAGTTTTCCCTTGCTGGCTCTTTGGGCGGGGGACCCATCTCCAGCCGTATGGCCATTTTTGTGCCTGATAGGGCGCCAAGTGCGAAAAGGTGGTGTCGAGGCTGAAGACAGCAGGAAAGCCCGCAGCCCCCACGTCTGTGGGGCCAAGCAAGCGGTTCCCAAAGAGCTTTAGAACAAGGCATAGTTTTCCCTGCTGGCTCTTTGGGCATGGGACCCATCTCCACCCATAGGCCATTTTTGTGCCTGATAGGGCGCCAAGTGGGAAAGGGTGGCTTTGAGGCTGAAGACAGCAGGAAAGCCTGCAGCTCCCAGGTCTGTGGGGCTACGCAAGCGGTTCCCAAAGAGCTTTAGAACAAGGCATAGTTTTCCCTGCTGGCTCTTTGGGCGGGGGACCCATCTCCAGCCGTATGGCCATTTTTGTGCCTGGCGCGGCGCCAAGTGGGAAAGGGTGGTGTCGAGGCTGAAGGCAGCAGGAAAGCCCGCAGCCCCCAGGTCTGTGGGGCTACGCAAGCGGTTCCCAAAGAGCTTTAGAACAAGGCATAGTTTTCCCTGCTGGCTCTTTGGTTGGGGGACCCATCTCCAGACGTATGGCTATTTTTGTGCCTGGCGCGGTGCGTAGTGGCATAGGGTGGTTTTGAGGCTGAAGGCAGCAGGAAAGCCCGCAGCCCCCACGTCTGTGGGGCCAAGCAAGCGGTTCCCAAAGAGCTTTAGAACAAGGCATAGTTTTCCCTGCTGGCTCTTTGGGCGGGGGACCCATCTCCAGCCATATGGCCATTTTTGAGCCTGGAGCAGTGCCAAGTGGGAAAGGGTGGTGTTGAGGCTGAAGGCAGCAGGAAAGCCCGCAGCCCCCACGTCTGTGGGGCCAAGCAAGCGGTTCCCAAAGAGCTTTAGAACAAGGCATAGTTTTCCCTGCTGGCTCTTTGGGCATGGGACCCATCTCCAGCCATAGGCCATTTTTGTGCCTGGCGCGGCGCCAAGTGGGAAAGGGTGGCTTTGAGGCTGAAGGCAGCAGGAAAGCCCGCAGCCCCCAGGTCTGTGGGGCTACGCAAGCGGTTCCCAAAGAGCTTTAGAACAAGGCATAGTTTTCCCTGCTGGCTCTTTGGGCGGGGGACCCATCTCCAGCCGTATGGCCATTTTTGAGCCTGGCGCAGCGCCAAGTGGGAAAGGGTGGTGTCGAGCCTGAAGGCAGCAGGAAAGCCCGCAGCCCCCAGGTCTGTGGGGCTACGCAAGCGGTTCCCAAAGAGCTTTAGAACAAGGCATAGTTTTCCCTGCTCGCTCTTTGGGCGGGGGACCCATCTCCAGCCGTATGGCCATTTTTGTGCCTGGCGAAGCCCCAAGAGGGAAAGGGTGGCTTTGAATCTGAAGGCAGCAGGAAAGCCCGCAGCCCCCAGGTCTGTGGGGCTACGCAAGCGGTTCCCAAAGAGCTTTAGAACAAGGCATAGTTTTCCCTGCTGGCTCTTTTGGCAGGGGACCCATCTCCAGCCGTATGGCCATTTTTGTGCCTGGCGCGGTGCGTAGTGGGAAAGGGTGGTGTTGAGGCTGAAGGCAGCAGCAAAGCCCGCAGCCCCCAGGTCTGTGGGGCCAAGCAAGCGGTTCCCAAAGAGCTTTAGAACAAGGCATAGTTTTCCCTGCTGGCTCTTTGGGCATGGGACCCATCTCCAGCCGTATGGCCATTTTTGTGCCTGGCCCGGCGCCAAGTGGGAAAGGGTGGCTTTGAGGCTGAAGGCAGCAGCAAAGCCCGCAGCCCCCAGGTCTGTGGGGCTACGCAAGCGGTTCCCAAAGAGCTTTAGAACAAGGCATAGTTTTCCCTGCTGGCTCTCTGGGCGGGGGACCCATCTGCAGCCGTATGGCCATTTTTGAGCCTGGAGCAGTGCCAAGTGGGAAAGGGTGGTTTTGAGGGTGAAGGCAGCAGGAAAGCCCGCAGCCCCCAGGTCTGTGGGGCTACGCAAGCGGTTCCCAAAGAGCTTTAGAACAAGGCATAGTTTTCCCTGCTGGCTCTTTGGGCGGGGGACCCATCTCCAGCCGTATGGCCATTTTTGTGCCTGGCGCGGCGCGAAGTGGGAAAGGGTGGTGTCGAGGCTGAAGGCAGCAGGAAAGCCCGCAGCCCCCACGTCTGTGGGGCCAAGCAAGCGGTTCCCAAAGAGCTTTAGAACAAGGCATAGTTTTCCCTGCTGGCTCTTTGGGCCTGGGACCCATCTCCAGCCATAGGCCATTTTTGTGCTTGATAGGGCGCCAAGTGGGAAAGGGTGGCTTTGAGGCTGAAGGCAGCAGGAAAGCCTGCAGCCCCCAGGTCTGTGGGGCTACGCAAGCAGTTCCCAAAGAGCTTTAGAACAAGGCATAGTTTTCCCTGCTGGCTCTTTGTTCGGGGGACCCATCTCCAGCCATAGGCCATTTTTGTGCCTGGCCCGGCGCCCAGTGGGAAAGGGTGGCTTTGAGGCTTGAAGGCAGCAGGAAAGCCCGCAGCCCCCAGGTCTGTGGGGCTACGCAAGCGGTTCCCAAAGAGCTTTAGAACAAGGCATAGTTTTCCCTGCTGGCTCTCTGGGAGGGGGACCCATCTCCAGCCGTATGGCCATTTTTGAGCCTGGCGCGGCGCCAAGTGGGAAAGGGTTGTGTCGAGGCTAAAGGCAGCAGGAAAGCCCGCAGCCCCCAGGTCTGTGGGGCTACGCAAGCGGTTCCCAAAGAGCTTTAGAACAAGGCATAATTTTCCCTGCTGGCTCTTTGGGCGGGGGACCCATCTCCAGCTGTATGGCCATTTTTGTGCCTGGCGCAGCGCCAAGTGGGAAAGGGTGGTTTTGAGGCTGAAGGCAGCAGCAAAGCCTGCAGCCCCCAGGTCTGTGGGGCTACGCAAGCGGTTCCCAAAGAGCTTTAGAACAAGGCATAGTTTTCCCTGCTGGCTCTTTGGGCGGGGGACCCATCTCCAGCCGTATGGCCATTTTTGTGCCTGGCCGGGGGCCAAGTGGGAAAGGGTGGTTTTGAGGCTGAAGGCAGCAGGAAAGCCCGCAGCCCCAGGTCTGTGGGGCTACGCAAGCGGTTCCCAAAGAGCTTTAGAACAAGGCATAGTTTTCCCTGCTGGCTCTTTGGGCATGGGACCCATCTCCAGCCATAGGCCATTTTTGTGCTTGATAGGGCGCCAAGTGGGAAAGGGTTGCTTTCAGGCTGAAGACAGCAGGAAAGCCCGCAGCCCCCAGGTCTGTGGGGCTACGCAAGCGGTTCCCAAAGAGCTTTAGAACAAGGCATAGTTTTCGCTGCTGGCTCTCTGGGCGGGGGACCCATCTCCAGCCGTATGGCCATTTTTGAGCCTGGCGCGGCGCCAGGTGGGAAAGGGTGGCTTTGAGGCTGAAGGCAGGAGCAAAGCCTGCAGCCCCCAGGTCTGTGGTGCTACGCAAGCGGTTCCCAAAGAGCTTTAGAACAAGGCATAGTTTTCCCAGCTGGCTCTTAGGGCATGGGACCCATCTCCAGCCATAGGCCATTTTTGTGCCTGGCGCGAAGCCAAGTGGGAAAGGGTGCTGTCGAGGCTGAAGGCAGCAGGAAAGCCCGCAGCCCCAAGGTCTGTGGGGCTACGCAAGCGGTTCCCAAAGAGCTTTAGAACAAGGCATAGTTTTCCCTGCTGGCTCTTTGGGCGGGGGACCCATCTCCAGTCGTATGGCTATTTTTATGCCTGGCGTGTTGCGTAGTGGGAAAGGGTGGTTTTGAGGCTGAAGGCAGCAGGAAAGCCCGCAGCCCCCAGGTCTGTGGGGCTACGCAAGCGGTTCCCAAAGAGCTTTAGAACAAGGCATAGTTTTCCCTGCTGGCTCTTTGGGCATGGGACCCATCTCCAGCCGTATGGCCATTTTTGTGCCTGATGCGGCGCAAAGTGGGAAAGGGTGGCTTTGAGGCTGAAGGCAGCAGGAAAGCCCGCAGCCCCCAGGTCTGTGCGGCTACGCAAGCGGTTCCCAAAGAGCTTTAGAACAAGGCATAGTTTTCCCTGCTGGCTCTTTGGGCGGGGGACCCATCTCCAGCCGTACGGCCATTTTTGTGCCTGGCGCGGAGCCAAGAGGGAAAGGGTGGTGTCGAGGCTAAAGGCAGCAGGAAAGCCCGCAGCCCCCAGGTCTGTGGGGCTACGCAAGCGGTTCCCAAAGAGCTTTAGAACAAGGCATAATTTTCCCTGCTGGCTCTTTGGGCGGGGGACCCATCTCCAGCCGTATGGCCATTTTTGTGCCTGGCCGGGGGCCAAGTGGGAAAGGGTGGTTTTGAGGCTGAAGGCAGCAGGAAAGCCCGCATCCCCAAGGTCTGTGGGGCTACGCAAGCGGTTCCCAAAGAGCTTTAGAACAAGGCATAGTTTTCCCTGCTGGCTCTTTGGGCATGGGACCCATCTCCAGCCATAGGCCATTTTTGTGCTTGATAGGGCGCCAAGTGGGAAAGGGTGGTGTCGAGGCTGAAGGCAGCAGGAAAGCCCGCAGCCCCCAGGTCTGTGGGGCTACGCAAGCGGTTCCCAAAGAGCTTTAGAACAAGGCATAGTTTTCCCTGCTGGCTCTTTGGGTGGGGGACCCATCTCCAGCCGTATGGCTATTTTTGTGCCTGACGCGGTGCGTAGTGGCATAGGGTGGTTTTGAGGCTGAAGGCAGCAGGAAAGCCCGCAGCCCCCAGGTCTGTGGGGCCAAGCAAGCGGTTCCCAAAGAGCTTTAGAACAAGGCATAGTTTTCCCTGCTGGCTCTTTGGGCGGGGGACCCATCTCCAGCCATAGGCCATTTTTGTGCCTGGCGCGGTGCGTAGTGGGAAAGGGTGGTTTTGACGCTGAAGGCAGCAGGAAAGCCCGCAGCCCCCAGGTCTGTGGGGCTACGCAAGCGGTTCACCAAAGAGCTTTAGAACAAGGCATAGTTTTCCCTGCTGGCTCTTTGGGCAGGGGACCCATCTCCAGCCGTATGGCCATTTTTGTCCCTGGCCCGGCGCCAAGTGGGAAAGGGTGGTGTTGAGGCTGAAGGCAGCAGCAAAGACTGCAGCCCCCAGGTCTGTGGGGCCAAGCAAGCGGTTCCCAAAGAGCTTTAGAACAAGGCATAGTTTTCCCTGCTGGCTCTTTGGGCAGGGGACCCATCTCCAGCCGTATGGCCATTTTTGTGCCTGGCGCGGCGCCAAGTGGGTAAGGGTGGTGTCGAGGCTGAAGGCAGCAGCAAAGCCTGCAGCCCCCAGGTCTGTGGGGCCAAGCAAGCGGTTCCCAAAGAGCTTTAGAACAAGGCATAGTTTTCCCTGCTGGCTCTTTGGGCATGGGACCCATCTCCAGCCGTATGGCCATTTTTGTCCCTGGCCCGGCGCCAAGTGGGAAAGGGTGGCTTTGAGGCTGAAGGCAGCAGGAAAGCCCGCAGCCCCCAGGTCTGTGGGGCTACGCAAGCGGTTCCCAAAGAGCTTTAGAACAAGGCCTAGTTTTCCCTGCTGGCTCTTTGGGCGGGGGACCCATCTCCAGCCGTATGGCCATTTTTGTGCCTGATAGGGCGCCAAGTGCGAAAAGGTGGTGTCGAGGCTGAAGACAGCAGGAAAGCCCGCAGCCCCCACGTCTGTGGGGCCAAGCAAGCGGTTCCCAAAGAGCTTTAGAACAAGGCATAGTTTTCCCTGCTGGCTCTTTGGGCATGGGACCCATCTCCACCCATAGGCCATTTTTGTGCCTGATAGGGCGCCAAGTGGGAAAGGGTGGCTTTGAGGCTGAAGACAGCAGGAAAGCCTGCAGCTCCCAGGTCTGTGGGGCTATGCAAGCGGTTCCCAAAGAGCTTTAGAACAAGGCATAGTTTTCCCTGCTGGCTCTTTGGGCGGGGGACCCATCTCCAGCCGTATGGCCATTTTTGTGCCTGGCGCGGCGCCAAGTGGGAAAGGGTGGTGTCGAGGCTGAAGGCAGCAGGAAAGCCCGCAGCCCCCAGGTCTGTGCGGCTACGCAAGCGGTTCCCAAAGAGCTTTAGAACAAGGCATAGTTTTCCCTGCTGGCTCTTTGGTTGGGGGACCCATCTCCAGACGTATGGCTATTTTTGTGCCTGGCGCGGTGCGTAGTGGCATAGGGTGGTTTTGAGGCTGAAGGCAGCAGGAAAGCCCGCAGCCCCCACGTCTGTGGGGCCAAGCAAGCGGTTCCCAAAGAGCTTTAGAACAAGGCATAGTTTTCCCTGCTGGCTCTTTGGGCGGGGGACCCATCTCCAGCCATATGGCCATTTTTGAGCCTGGAGCAGTGCCAAGTGGGAAAGGGTGGTGTTGAGGCTGAAGGCAGCAGGAAAGCCCGCAGCCCCCACGTCTGTGGGGCCAAGCAAGCGGTTCCCAAAGAGCTTTAGAACAAGGCATAGTTTTCCCTGCTGGCTCTTTGGGCATGGGACCCATCTCCAGCCATAGGCCATTTTTGTGCCTGGCGCGGCGCCAAGTGGGAAAGGGTGGCTTTGAGGCTGAAGGCAGCAGGAAAGCCCGCAGCCCCCAGGTCTGTGGGGCTACGCAAGCGGTTCCCAAAGAGCTTTAGAACAAGGCATAGTTTTCCCTGCTGGCTCTTTGGGCGGGGGACCCATCTCCAGCCGTATGGCCATTTTTGAGCCTGGCGCAGCGCCAAGTGGGAAAGGGTGGTGTCGAGCCTGAAGGCAGCAGGAAAGCCCGCAGCCCCCAGGTCTGTGGGGCTACGCAAGCGGTTCCCAAAGAGCTTTAGAACAAGGCATAGTTTTCCCTGCTGGCTCTTTGGGCGGGGGACCCATCTCCAGCCGTATGGCCATTTTTGTGCCTGGCGAAGCCCCAAGAGGGAAAGGGTGGCTTTGAATCTGAAGGCAGCAGGAAAGCCCGCAGCCCCCAGGTCTGTGGGGCTACGCAAGCGGTTCCCAAAGAGCTTTAGAACAAGGCATAGTTTTCCCTGCTGGCTCTCTGGGCGGGGGACCCATCTGCAGCCGTATGGCCATTTTTGAGCCTGGAGCAGTGCCAAGTGGGAAAGGGTGGTTTTGAGGGTGAAGGCAGCAGGAAAGCCCGCAGCCCCCAGGTCTGTGGGGCTACGCAAGCGGTTCCCAAAGAGCTTTAGAACAAGGCATAGTTTTCCCTGCTGGCTCTTTGGGCGGGGGACCCATCTCCAGCCGTATGGCCATTTTTGTGCCTGGCGCGGCGCGAAGTGGGAAAGGGTGGTGTCGAGGCTGAAGGCAGCAGGAAAGCCCGCAGCCCCCACGTCTGTGGGGCCAAGCAAGCGGTTCCCAAAGAGCTTTAGAACAAGGCATAGTTTTCCCTGCTGGCTCTTTGGGCCTGGGACCCATCTCCAGCCATAGGCCATTTTTGTGCTTGATAGGGCGCCAAGTGGGAAAGGGTGGCTTTGAGGCTGAAGGCAGCAGGAAAGCCTGCAGCCCCCAGGTCTGTGGGGCTACGCAAGCAGTTCCCAAAGAGCTTTAGAACAAGGCATACTTTTCCCTGCTGGCTCTTTGTTCGGGGGACCCATCTCCAGCCATAGGCCATTTTTGTGCCTGGCCCGGCGCCCAGTGGGAAAGGGTGGCTTTGAGGCTTGAAGGCAGCAGGAAAGCCCGCAGCCCCCAGGTCTGTGGGGCTACGCAAGCGGTTCCCAAAGAGCTTTAGAACAAGGCATAGTTTTCCCTGCTGGCTCTCTGGGAGGGGGACCCATCTCCAGCCGTATGGCCATTTTTGAGCCTGGCGCGGCGCCAAGTGGGAAAGGGTGGTTTTGAGGCTAAAGGCAGCAGGAAAGCCCGCAGCCCCCAGGTGTGTGGGGCTACGCAAGCGGTTCCCAAAGAGCTTTAGAACAAGGCATAATTTTCCCTGCTGGCTCTTTGGGCGGGGGACCCATCTCCAGCTGTATGGCCATTTTTGTGCCTGGCGCAGCGCCAAGTGGGAAAGGGTGGTTTTGAGGCTGAAGGCAGCAGCAAAGCCTGCAGCCCCCAGGTCTGTGGGGCTACGCAAGCGGTTCCCAAAGAGCTTTAGAACAAGGCATAGTTTTCCCTGCTGGCTCTTTGGGCGAGGGACCCATCTCCAGCCGTATGGCCATTTTTGTGCCTGGCCGGGGGCCAAGTGGGAAAGGGTGGTTTTGAGGCTGAAGGCAGCAGGAAAGCCCGCAGCCCCCAGGTGTGTGGGGCTACGCAAGCGGTTCCCAAAGAGCTTTAGAACAAGGCATAGTTTTCCCTGCTGGCTCTTTGGGCATGGGACCCATCTCCAGCCATAGGCCATTTTTGTGCTTGATAGGGCGCCAAGTGGGAAAGGGTTGCTTTGAGGCTGAAGACAGCAGGAAAGCCCGCAGCCCCCAGGTCTGTGGGGCTACGCAAGCGGTTCCCAAAGAGCTTTAGAACAAGGCATAGTTTTCGCTGCTGGCTCTCTGGGCGGGGGACCCATCTCCAGCCGTATGGCCATTTTTGAGCCTGGCGCGGCGCCAGGTGGGAAAGGGTGGCTTTGAGGCTGAAGGCAGGAGCAAAGCCTGCAGCCCCCAGGTCTGTGGTGCTACGCAAGCGGTTCCCAAAGAGCTTTAGAACAAGGCATAGTTTTCCCAGCTGGCTCTTAGGGCATGGGACCCATCTCCAGCCATAGGCCATTTTTGTGCCTGGCGCGAAGCCAAGTGGGAAAGGGTGCTGTCGAGGCTGAAGGCAGCAGGAAAGCCCGCATCCCCAAGGTCTGTGGGGCTACGCAAGCGGTTCCCAAAGAGCTTTAGAACAAGGCATAGTTTTCCCTGCTGGCTCTTTGGGCGGGGGACCCATCTCCAGCCGTATGGCCATTTTTGTGCCTGATGCGGCGCAAAGTGGGAAAGGGTGGCTTTGAGGCTGAAGGCAGCAGGAAAGCCCGCAGCTCCCAGGTCTGTGCGGCTACGCAAGCGGTTCCCAAAGAGCTTTAGAACAAGGCATAGTTTTCCCTGCTGGCTCTTTGGGCGGGGGACCCATCTCCAGCCGTACGGCCATTTTTGTGCCTGGCGCGGAGCCAAGAGGGAAAGGGTGGTGTCGAGGCTAAAGGCAGCAGGAAAGCCCGCAGCCCCCAGGTCTGTGGGGCTACGCAAGCGGTTCCCAAAGAGCTTTAGAACAAGGCATAATTTTCCCTGCTGGCTCTTTGGGCGGGGGACCCATCTCCAGCCGTATGGCCATTTTTGTGCCTGGCCGGGGGCCAAGTGGGAAAGGGTGGTTTTGAGGCTGAAGGCAGCAGGAAAGCCCGCAGCCCCCACGTGTGTGGGGCTACGCAAGCGGTTCCCAAAGAGCTTTAGAACAAGGCATAGTTTTCCCTGCTGGCTCTTTGGGCATGGGACCCATCTCCAGCCATAGGCCATTTTTGTGCTTGATAGGGCGCCAAGTGGGAAAGGGTGGTGTCGAGGCTGAAGGCAGCAGGAAAGCCCGCAGCCCCCAGGTCTGTGGGGCTACGCAAGCGGTTCCCAAAGAGCTTTAGAACAAGGCATAATTTTCCCTGCTGGCTCTTCGGACGGGGGACCCATCTCCAGCCGTACGGCCATTTTTGTGCCTGGCGCGGCGCCAAGAGGGAAAGGGTGGTGTCGAGGCTAAAGGCAGCAGGAAAGCCCGCAGCCCCCAGGTCTGTGGAGCTACACAAGCAGTTCCCAAAGAGCTTTAGAACAAGGCATAGTTTTCCCTGCTGGCTCTTTGGGCGGGGGACCCATCTCCAGCCGTATGGCCATTTTTGTGCCTGGCGCGGTGCGTAGTGGGAAAGGGTGGTTTTGACGCTGAAGGCAGCAGGAAAGCCCGCAGCCCCCAGGTCTGTGGGGCTACGCAAGCGGTTCCCAAAGAGCTTTAGAACAAGGCATAGTTTTCCCTGCTGGCTCTTTGGGCGGGGGACCCATCTCCAGCCGTATGGCCATTTTTGTGCCTGGCGCGGCGCCAAGTGGGTAAGGGTGGTGTCGAGGCTGAAGGCAGCAGCAAAGCCTGCAGCCCCCAGGTCTGTGGGGCCAAGCAAGCGGTTCCCAAAGAGCTTTAGAACAAGGCATAGTTTTCCCTGCTGGCTCTTTGGGCATGGGACCCATCTCCAGCCGTATGGCCATTTTTGTCCCTGGCCCGGCGCCAAGTGGAAAGGGTGGCTTTGAGGCTGAAGGCAGCAGGAAAGCCCGCAGCCCCCAGGTCTGTGGGGCTACGCAAGCAGTTCCCAAAGAGCTTTAGAACAAGGCATAGTTTTCCCTGCTCGCTCTTTGGGCGGGGGACCCATCTCCAGCCATATGGCCATTTTTGTGCCTGGCGAAGCCCCAAGTGCGAAAGGGTGGCTTTGAGGCTGAAGGCAGCAGGAAAGCCCGCAGCCCCCAGGTCTGTGGGGCTACGCAAGCGGTTCCCAAAGAGCTTTAGAACAAGGCATAGTTTTCCCTACTGGCTCTTTTGGCAGGGGACCCATCTCCAGCCGTATGGCCATTTTTGTGCCTGGCCCGGCGCCAAGTGGGAAAGGGTGGCTTTGAGACTGAAGGCAGCAGGAAAGCCCGCAGCCCCCAGGTCTGTGGGGCTACGCAAGCGGTTCCCAAAGAGCTTTAGAACAAGGCATAGTTTTCCCTGCTGGCTCTCTGGGCGGGGGACCCATCTCCAGCCGTATGGCCATTTTTGCGCCTGGAGCAGTGCCAAGTGGGAAAGGGTGGTGTCGAGGCTGAAGGCAGCAGGAAAGCCCGCAGCCCCCAGGTCTGTGGGGTTACGCAAGCAGTTCCCAAAGAGCTTTAGAACAAGGCATAGTTTTCCCTGCTGGCTCTTTGGGCGGGGGACCCATCTCCAGACATAGGCCATTTTTGTGCCTGGCCCGGCGCCCAGTGGGAAAGGGTGGCTTTGAGGCTTGAAGGCAGCAGGAAAGCCCGCAGCCCCCAGGTCTGTGGGGCTACGCAAGCGGTTCCCAAAGAGCTTTAGAACAAGGCATATTTTTCCCTGCTGGCTCTTTGGGCGGGGGACCCATCTCCAGCCATATGGCCATTTTTGTGCCTGGCGCAGCGCCAAGTGGGAAAGGGTGGTTTTGAGGCTGAAGGCAGCAGCAAAGCCTGCAGCCCCCAGGTCTGTGGGGCTACGCAAGCGGTTCCCAAAGAGCTTTAGAACAAGGCATAATTTTCCCTGCTGGCTCTTTGGGCGGGGGACCCATCTCCAGCCGTATGGCCATTTTTGTGCCTGGCCGGGGGCCAAGTGGGAAAGGGTGGTTTTGAGGCTGAAGGCAGCAGGAAAGCCCGCAGCCCCCACGTGTGTGGGGCTACGCAAGCGGTTCCCAAAGAGCTTTAGAACAAGGCATAGTTTTCCCTGCTGGCTCTTTGGGCCTGGGACCCATCTCCAGCCATAGGCCATTTTTGTGCTTGATAGGGCGCCAAGTGGGAAAGGGTGGTGTCGAGGCTGAAGGCAGCAGGAAAGCCCGCAGCCCCCAGGTCTGTGCGGCTACGCAAGCGGTTCCCAAAGAGCTTTAGAACAAGGCATAATTTTCCCTGCTGGCTTTTTGGGCGGGGGACCCATCTCCAGCCGTACGGCCATTTTTGTGCCTGGCGCGGCGCCGAGAGGGAAAGGGTGGTGTCGAGGCTAAAGGCAGCAGGAAAGCCCGCAGCCCCCAGGTCTGTGGAGCTACGCAAGCAGTTCCCAAAGAGCTTTAGAACAAGGCATAGTTTTCCCTGCTGGCTCTTTGGGCGGGGGACCCATCTCCAGCCGTATGGCCATTTTTGTGCATGGCGCAGCGCCAAGTGGGAAAGGGTGGCTTTGAGGCTGAAGGCAGCAGGAAAGCCCGCAGCCCCCAGGTCTGTGGGGCTACGCAAGCGGTTCCCAAAGAGCTTTAGAACAAGGCATAGTTTTCCCTGCTGGCTCTTTGGGCATGGGACCCATCTCCACCCATAGGCCATTTTTGTGCCTGATAGGGCGCCAAGTGAGAAAGGGTGGCTTTGAGGCTAAAGACAGCAGGAAAGCCTGCAGCCCCCAGGTCTGTGGGGCTACGCAAGCAGTTCCCAAAGAGCTTTAGAACAAGGCATAGTTTTCCCTGCTGGCTCTTTGGGTGGGGGACCCATCTCCAGCCGTATGGCTATTTTTGTGCCTGACGCGGTGCGTAGTGGCATAGGGTGGTTTTGAGGCTGAAGGCAGCAGGAAAGCCCGCAGCCCCCACGTCTGTGGGGCCAAGCAAGCGGTTCCCAAAGAGCTTTAGAACAAGGCATAGTTTTCCCTGCTGGCTCTTTGGGCGGGGGACCCATCTCCAGCCGTATGGCCATTTTTGTGCCTGGCGCGGTGCGTAGTGGGAAAGGGTGGTTTTGAGGCTGAAGGCAGCAGGAAAGCCCGCAGCCCCCAGGTCTGTGGGGCTACGCAAGCGGTTCACCAAAGAGCTTTAGAACAAGGCATAGTTTTCCCTGCTGGCTCTTTGGGCAGGGGACCCATCTCCAGCCGTATGGCCATTTTTGTCCCTGGCCCGGCGCTAAGTGGGAAAGGGTGGTGTTGAGGCTGAAGGCAGCAGGAAAGCCCGCAGCCCCCAGGTCTGTGGGGCCAAGCAAGCGGTTCCCAAAAAGCTTTAGAACAAGGCATAGTTTTCCCTGCTGGCTCTTTGGGCGGGGGACCCATCTCCAGCCGTATGGCCATTTTTGTGCCTGGCCCGGCGCCAAGTGGGAAAGGGTGGCTTTGAGGCTGAAGGCAGCAGGAAAGCCCGCAGCCCCCAGGTCTGTGGGGCTACGCAAGCGGTTCCCAAAGAGCTTTAGAACAAGGCATAGTTTTCCCTGCTGGCTCTTTGGGCATGGGACCCATCTCCAGCCGTATGGCCATTTTTGAGCCTGGAGCAGTGCCAAGTGGGAAAGGGTGGTTTTGAGGGTGAAGGCAGCAGGAAAGCCCGCAGCCCCCACGTGTGTGGGGCTACGCAAGCGGTTCCCAAAGAGCTTTAGAACAAGGCATAGTTTTCCCTGCTGGCTCTTTGGGCGGGGGACCCATCTCCAGCCGTATGGCCATTTTTGTGCCTGGCGCGGCGCCAAGTGGGAAAGGGTGGTGTCGAGGCTGAAGGCAGCAGGAAAGCCCGCAGCCCCCAGGTCTGTGGGGCAAGCAAGCGGTTCCCAAAGAGCTTTAGAACAAGGCATAGTTTTCCCTGCTGGCTCTTTGGGCATGGGACCCATCTCCAGCCATAGGCCATTTTTGTGCTTGATAGGGCGCCAAGTGGGAAAGGGTTGCTTTGAGGCTGAAGACAGCAGGAAAGCCCGCAGCCCCCAGGTCTGTGGGGCTATGCAAGCGGTTCCCAAAGAGCTTTAGAACAAGGCATAGTTTTCCCAGCTGGCTCTTAGGGCATGGGACCCATCTCCAGCCATAGGCCATTTTTGTGCCTGGCGCGAAGCCAAGTGGGAAAGGGTGGCTTTGAGGCTGAAGGCAGCAGGAAAGCCCGCAGCCCCAAGGTCTGTGGGGCTACGCAAGCGGTTCCCAAAGAGCTTTAGAACAAGGCATAGTTTTCCCTGCTGGCTCTTTGGGCGGGGGACCCATCTCCAGTCGTATGGCTATTTTTATGCCTGGCGCGTTGCGTAGTGGGAAAGGGTGGTTTTGAGGCTGAAGGCAACAGGAAAGCCAGCAGCCCCAAGGTCTGTGGGGCTACGCAAGCGGTTCCCAAAGAGCTTTAGAACAAGGCATAGTTTTCCCTGCTGGCTCTTTGGGCGGGGGACCCATCTCCAGCCGTATGGCCATTTTTGTGCATGGCGCAGCGCCAAGTGGGAAATGGTGGTATCGAGGCTGAAGGCAGCAGGAAAGCCCGCAGCCCCCAGGTCTGTGGGGCTACGCAAGCGGTTCCCAAAGAGCTTTAGAACAAGGCATAGTTTTCCCTGCTGGCTCTTTGGGCATGGGACCCATCTCCACCCATAGGCCATTTTTGTGCCTGATAGGGCGCCAAGTGGGAAAGGGTGGCTTTGAGGCTGAAGACAGCAGGAAAGCCTGCAGCCCCCAGGTCTGTGGGGCTACGCAAGCGGTTCCCAAAGAGCTTTAGAACAAGGCATAGTTTTCCCTGCTGGCTCTTTGGGTGGGGGACCCATCTCCAGCCGTATGGCTATTTTTGTGCCTGACGCGGTGCGTAGTGGCATAGGGTGGTTTTGAGGCTGAAGGCAGCAGGAAAGCCCGCAACCTCCAGGTCTGTGCGGCTACGCAAGCGGTTCCCAAAGAGCTTTAGAACAAGGCATAGTTTTCCCTGCTGGCTCTTTGGGCGGGGGACCCATCTCCAGCCGTATGGCCATTTTTGTGCCTGGCGCGGTGCGTAGTGGGAAAAGGTGGTTTTGAGGCTGAAGGCAGCAGGAAAGCCCGCAGCCCCCACGTGTGTGGGGTTACGCAAGCGGTTCCCAAAGAGCTTTAGAACAAGGCATAGTTTTCCCTGCTGGCTCTTTGGGCGGGGGAACCATCTCCAGCCGTATGGCCATTTTTGTGCCTGGCGCGGCGCCAAGTGGGTAAGGGTGGTGTCGAGGCTGAAGGCAGCAGCAAAGCCTGCAGCCCCCAGGTCTGTGGGGCCAAGCAAGCGGTTCCCAAAGAGCTTTAGAACAAGGCGTAGTTTTCCCTGCTGGCTCTTTGGGCATGGGACCCATCTCCTGCCGTATGGCCATTTTTGTCCCTGACCCGGCGCCAAGTGGGAAAGTGTGGCTTTGAGGCTGAAGGCAGCAGGAAAGCCCGCAGCCCCCAGGTCTGTGGGGCTACGCAAGCGGTTCCCAAAGAGCTTTAGAACAAGGCATAGTTTTCCCTGCTCGCTCTTTGGGCGGGGGACCCATCTCCAGCCATATGGCCATTTTTGTGCCTGGCGAAGCCCCAAGTGCGAAAAGGTGGCTTTGAGGCTGAAGGCAGCAGGAAAGCCCGCAGCCCCCAGGTCTGTGGGGCTACGCAAGCGGCTCCCAAAGAGCTTTAGAAGAAGGCATAGTTTTCCCTGCTGGCTCTTTGGGCGGGGGACCCATCTCCAGCCGTATGGCCATTTTTGTGCCTGGCCGGGGGCCAAGTGGGAAAGGGTGGTTTTGAGGCTGAAGGCAGCAGGAAAGCCCGCAGCCCCCACGTGTGTGGGGCTACGCAAGCGGTTCCCAAAGAGCTTTAGATCAAGGCATATTTTTCCCTGCTGGCTCTTTGGGCATGGGACCCATCTCCAGCCATAGGCCATTTTTGTGCTTGATAGGGCGCCAAGTGGGAAAGGGTGGTGTCGAGGCTGAAGGCAGCAGGAAAGCCCGCAGCCCCCAGGTCTGTGGGGCTACGCAAGCGGTTCCCAAAGAGCTTTAGAACAAGGCATAATTTTCCCTGCTGGCTCTTTGGGTGGGGGACCCATCTCCAGCCGTATGGCTATTTTTGTGCCTGACGCGGTGCGTAGTGGCATAGGGTGGTTTTGAGGCTGAAGGCAGCAGGAAAGCCCGCAGCCCCCACGTCTGTGGGGCCAAGCAAGCGGTTCCCAAAGAGCTTTAGAACAAGGCATAGTTTTCCCTGCTGGCTCTTTGGGCGGGGGACCCATCTCCAGCCGTATGGCCATTTTTGTGCCTGGCGCGGTGCGTAGTGGGAAAGGGTGGTTTTGACGCTGAAGGCAGCAGCAAAGACTGCAGCCCCCAGGTCTGTGGGGCTACGCAAGCGGTTCCCAAAGAGCTTTAGAACAAGGCATAGTTTTCCCTGCTGGCTCTTTGGGCGGGGGACCCATCTCCAGCCGTATGGCCATTTTTGTGCCTGGCGCGGCGCCAAGTGGGAAAGGGTGGTGTCGAGGCTGAAGGCAGCAGCAAAGCCCGCAGCCCCCAGGTCTGTGCGGCTACGCAAGCGGTTCCCAAAGAGCTTTAGAACAAGGCATAGTTTTCCCTGCTGGCTCTTTGGGCATGGGACCCATCTCCAGCCATATGGCCATTTTTGTGCCTGGCCCGGCGCCAAGTGGGAAAGGGTGGCTTTGAGGCTGAAGGCAGCAGCAAAGCCTGCAGCCCCCAGGTCTGTGGGGCCAAGCAAGCGGTTCCCAAAGAGCTTTAGAACAAGGCATAGTTTTCCCTGCTGGCTCTTTGGGCGGGGGACCCATCTCCAGCCACAGGCCATTTTTGTGCCTGGCCCGGCGCCCAGTGGGAAAGGGTGGCGTTGAGGCTTGAATGCAGCAGGAAAGCCCGCAGCCCCCAGGTCTGTAGGGCTACGCAAGCGGTTCCCAAAGAGCTTTAAAACAAGGCATAATTTTCCCTGCTGGCTCTTTGGGCGGGGGACCCATCTCCAGCCGTATGGCCATTTTTGTGCCTGGCCGGGGGCCAAGTGGGAAAGGGTGGTTTTGAGGCTGAAGGCAGCAGGAAAGCCCGCAGCCCCCAGGTGTGTGGGGCTACGCAAGCGGTTCCCAAAGAGCTTTAGAACAAGGCATAGTTTTCCCTGCTGGCTCTTTGGGCATGGGACCCATCTCCAGCCATAGGCCATTTTTGTGCTTGATAGGGCGCCAAGTGGGAAAGGGTGGTGTCGAGGCTGAAGGCAGCAGGAAAGCCCGCAGCCCCCAGGTGTGTGGGGCTACGCAAGCGGTTCCCAAAGAGCTTTAGAACAAGGCATAGTTTTCCCTGCTGGCTCTTTGGGCGGGGGACCCATCTCCAGCCGTATGGCCATTTTTGTGCCTGGCCGGGGGCCAAGTGGGAAAGGGTGGTTTTGAGGCTGAA
This sequence comes from Rissa tridactyla, assembly GCF_028500815.1. Classification (NCBI taxonomy): domain Eukaryota; kingdom Metazoa; phylum Chordata; class Aves; order Charadriiformes; family Laridae; genus Rissa; species Rissa tridactyla. Next base: position 44,187 of record NW_026529372.1, read on the forward strand.
GGCAGCAGGAAAGCCCGCAGCCCCCACGTGTGTGGGGCTACGCAAGCGGTTCCCAAAGAGCTTTAGATCAAGGCATAGTTTTCCCTGCTGGCTCTTTGGGCATGGGACCCATCTCCAGCCATAGGCCATTTTTGTGCTTGATAGGGCGCCAAGTGGGAAAGGGTGGTGTCGAGGCTGAAGGCAGCAGGAAAGCCCGCAGCCCCCAGGTCTGTGGGGCTACGCAAGCGGTTCCCAAAGAGCTTTAGAACAAGGCATAATTTTCCCTGCTGGCTCTTTGGGTGGGGGACCCATCTCCAGCCGTATGGCTATTTTTGTGCCTGACGCGGTGCGTAGTGGCATAGGGTGGTTTTGAGGCTGAAGGCAGCAGGAAAGCCCGCAGCCCCCACGTCTGTGGGGCCAAGCAAGCGGTTCCCAAAGAGCTTTAGAACAAGGCATAGTTTTCCCTGCTGGCTCTTTGGGCGGGGGACCCATCTCCAGCCGTATGGCCATTTTTGTGCCTGGCGCGGTGCGTAGTGGGAAAGGGTGGTTTTGACGCTGAAGGCAGCAGCAAAGACTGCAGCCCCCAGGTCTGTGGGGCTACGCAAGCGGTTCCCAAAGAGCTTTAGAACAAGGCATAGTTTTCCCTGCTGGCTCTTTGGGCGGGGGACCCATCTCCAGCCGTATGGCCATTTTTGTGCCTGGCGCGGCGCCAAGTGGGAAAGGGTGGTGTCGAGGCTGAAGGCAGCAGCAAAGCCCGCAGCCCCCAGGTCTGTGCGGCTACGCAAGCGGTTCCCAAAGAGCTTTAGAACAAGGCATAGTTTTCCCTGCTGGCTCTTTGGGCATGGGACCCATCTCCAGCCATATGGCCATTTTTGTGCCTGGCCCGGCGCCAAGTGGGAAAGGGTGGTGTTGAGGCTGAAGGCAGCAGGAAAGCCCGCAGCCCCCAGGTCTGTGGGGCTACGCAAGCGGTTCCCAAAGAGCTTTAGAACAAGGCATAGTTTTCCCTGCTGGCTCTTTGGGCGGGGGACCCATCTCCAGCCGTATGGCCATTTTTGAGCCTGGAGCAGTGCCAAGTGGGAAAGGGTGGTTTTGAGGGTGAAGGCAGCAGGAAAGCCCGCAGCCCCCAGGTCTGTGGGGCTACGCAAGCGGTTCCCAAAGAGCTTTAGAACAAGGCATAGTTTTCCCTGCTGGCTCTTTGGGCGGGGGACCCATCTCCAGCCGTATGGCCATTTTTGTGCCTGGCGCGGCGCCAAGTGGGAAAGGGTGGTGTCGAGGCTGAAGGCAGCAGCAAAGCCCGCAGCCCCCAGGTCTGTGGGGCCAAGCAAGCGGTTCCCAAAGAGCTTTAGAACAAGGCATAGTTTTCCCTGCTGGCTCTTTGGGCATGGGACCCATCTCCAGCCATAGGCCATTTTTGTGCTTGATAGGGCGCCAAGTGGGAAAGGGTGGCTTTGAGGCTGAAGGCAGCAGCAAAGCCTGCAGCCCCCAGGTCTGTGGGGCCAAGCAAGCGGTTCCCAAAGAGCTTTAGAACAAGGCATAGTTTTCCCTGCTGGCTCTTTGGGCGGGGAACCCATCTCCAGCCACAGGCCATTTTTGTGCCTGGCCCGGCGCCCAGTGGGAAAGGGTGGCGTTGAGGCTTGAATGCAGCAGGAAAGCCCGCAGCCCCCAGGTCTGTAGGGCTACGCAAGCGGTTCCCAAAGAGCTTTAAAACAAGGCATAATTTTACCTGCTGGCTCTTTGGGCGGGGGACCCATCTCCAGCCGTATGGCCATTTTTGTGCCTGGCCGGGGGCCAAGTGGGAAAGGGTGGTTTTGAGGCTGAAGGCAGCAGGAAAGCCCGCAGCCCCCAGGTGTGTGGGGCTACGCAAGCGGTTCCCAAAGAGCTTTAGAACAAGGCATAGTTTTCCCTGCTGGCTCTTTGGGCATGGGACCCATCTCCACCCATAGGCCATTTTTGTGCTTGATAGGGCGCCAAGTGGGAAAGGGTGGTGTCGAGGCTGAAGGCAGCAGGAAAGCCCGCAGCCCCCAGGTGTGTGGGGCTACGCAAGCGGTTCCCAAAGAGCTTTAGAACAAGGCATAGTTTTCCCTGCTGGCTCTCTGGGCGGGGGACCCATCTCCAGCCGTATGGCCATTTTTGAGCCTGGCGCGGCGCCAGGTGGGAAAGGGTGGCTTTGAGGCTGAAGGCAGGAGCAAAGCCTGCAGCCCCCAGGTTTGTGGTGCTACGCAAGCGGTTCCCAAAGAGCTTTAGAACAAGGCATAGTTTTCCCAGCTGGCTCTTAGGGCATGGGACCCATCTCCAGCCATAGGCCATTTTTGTGCCTGGCGCGAAGCCAAGTGGGAAAGGGTGCTGTCGAGGCTGAAGGCAGCAGGAAAGCCTGCAGCCCCCAGGTGTGTGGGGCTACGCAAGCGGTTCCCAAAGAGCTTTAGAACAAGGCATAATTTTCCCTGCTGGCTCTTTGGGTGGGGGACCCATCTCCAGCCGTATGGCTATTTTTGTTCCTGGCGCGGTGCGTAGTGGCATAGGATGGTTTTGAGGCTGAAGGCAGCAGGAAAGCCTGCAGCCCCCAGGTCTGTGCGGCTACACAAGCGGATCACAAAGAGCTTTAGAACAAGGCATAGTTTTCCCTGCTGGCTCTTTGGGCGGGGGACCCATCTCCAGCCGTATGGCCATTTTTGTGCCTGGCGCGGCGCCAAGAGGGAAAGGGTGGCTTTGAGGCTGAAGGCAGCAGGAAAGCCCGCAGCCCCCAGGTCTGTGGGGCTACGCAAGCGGTTCCCAAAGAGCTTTAGAACAAGGCATAGTTTTCCCTGCTGGCTCTTTGGGCGGGGGACCCATCTCCAGCCGTATGGCCATTTTTGTGCCTGGCGCGGCGCGAAGTGGGAAAGGGTGGTGTCGAGGCTGAAGGCAGCAGGAAAGCCCGCAGCCCCCAGGTCTGTGGGGCCAAGCAAGCGGTTCCCAAAGAGCTTTAGAACAAGGCATAGTTTTCCCTGCTGTCTCTTTGGGCGGGGGACCCATCTCCAGCCACAGGCCATTTTTGTGCCTGGCCCGGCGCCCAGTGGGAAAGGGTGGCTTTGAGGCTTGAATGCAGCAGGAAAGCCCGCAGCCCCCAGGTCTGTAGGTCTACGCAAGCGGTTCCCAAAGAGCTTTAAAACAAGGCATAATTTTCCCTGCTGGCTCTTTGGGCGGGGGACCCATCTCCAGCCGTATGGCCATTTTTGTGCCTGGCCGGGGGCCAAGTGGGAAAGGGTGGCTTTGAGGCTGAAGGCAGCAGGAAAGCCCGCAGCCCCCAGGTCTGTGGGGCTACGCAAGCGGTTCCCAAAGAGCTATAGAACAAGGCATAGTTTTCCCTGCTGGCTCTTTGGGCATGGGACCCATCTCCAGTCATAGGCCATTTTTGTGCTTGATAGGGCGCCAAGTGGGAAAGGGTGGTGTCGAGGCTGAAGGCAGCAGGAAAGCCCGCAGCCCCCAGGTCTGTGGGGCTACGCAAGCGGTTCCCAAAGAGCTTTAGAACAAGGCATAGTTTTCCCTGCTGGCTCTCTGGGCGGGGGACCCATCTCCAGCCGTATGGCCATTTTTGAGCCTGGCGCGGCGCCAGGTGGGAAAGGGTGGCTTTGAGGCTGAAGGCAGGAGCAAAGCCTGCAGCCCCCAGGTTTGTGGTGCTACGCAAGCGGTTCCCAAAGAGCTTTAGAACAAGGCATAGTTTTCCCAGCTGGCTCTTAGGGCATGGGACCCATCTCCAGCCATAGGCCATTTTTGTGCCTGGCGCGAAGCCAAGTGGGAAAGGGTGCTGTCGAGGCTGAAGGCAGCAGGAAAGCCTGCAGCCCCCAGGTGTGTGGGGCTACGCAAGCGGTTCCCAAAGAGCTTTAGAACAAGGCATAATTTTCCCTGCTGGCTCTTTGGGCGGGGGACCCATCTCCAGCCGTATTGCTATTTTTGTGCCTGGCGCGGTGCGTAGTGGCATAGGATGGTTTTGAGGCTGAAGGCAGCAGGAAAGCCTGCAGCCCCCAGGTCTGTGGGGCTACACAAGCGGATCACAAAGAGCTTTAGAACAAGGCATAGTTTTCACTGCTGGCTCTTTGGGCGGGGGACCCATCTCCAGCCGTATGGCTATTTTTGTGCCTGGCGCGGTGCGTAGTGGCATAGGAAGGTTTTGAGGCTGAAGGCAGCAGGAAAGCCTGCAGCCCCCAGGTCTGTGCGGCTACACAAGCGGATCACAAAGAGCTTTAGAACAAGGCATAGTTTTCCCTGCTGGCTCTTTGGGCGGGGGACCCATCTCCAGCCGTATGGCCATTTTTGCGCCTGGCCCGGCGCCAAGTGGGAAAGGGTGGCTTTGAGGCTGAAGGCAGCAGCAAAGCCCGCAGCCCCCAGGTCTGTGCGGCTACGCAAGCGGTTCCCAAAGAGCTTTAGAACAAGGCATAGTTTTCCCTGCTGGCTCTTTGGGCGGGGGACCCATCTCCAGCCGTACGGCCATTTTTGTGCATGGCGCAGCGCCAAGTGGGAAAGGGTGGCTTTGACGCTGAAGGCAGCACAAACCCTGCAGCCCCAGGTCTGTGGGGCTACGCAAGCGGTTCCCAAAGAGCTTTAGAACAAGGCATAGTTTTCCCTGCTGGCTCTTTGGGCGGGGGACCCATCTCCAGCCGTATGGCCATTTTTGTGCCTGGCCCGGCGCCAAGTGGGAAAGGGTGGTTTTGAGGCTGAAGGCAGCAGAAAAGCCTGCAGCCCCCAGGTCTGTGGGGCCAAGCAAGCGGTTCCCAAAGAGCTTTAGAACAAGGCATAGTTTTCCCTGCTGGCTCTTTGGGCATGGGACCCATCTCCAGCCATAGGCCATTTTTGTGCCTGGCGCGGCGCCAAGTGGGAAAGGGTGGCTTTGAGGCTGAAGGCAGCAGGAAAGCCCGCAGCCCCCAGGTGTGTGGGGCTACGCAAGCGGTTCCCAAAGAGCTTTAGAACAAGGCATAGTTTTCCCTGCTGGCTCTTTTGGCAGGGGGCCCATCTCCAGCCATAGGCCATTTTTGTCCCTGGCCCGGCGCCAAGTGGGAAAGGGTGGTGTCGAGGCTGAAGGCAGCAGCAAAGCCTGCAGCCCCCAGGTCTGTGGGGCCAAGCAAGCGGTTCCCAAAGAGCTTTAGAACAAGGCATAGTTTTCCCTGCTGGCTCTTTGGGCGGGGGACCCATCTCCAGCCGTATGGCCATTTTTGTGCCTGGCGCGGCGCCAAGTGGGAAAGGGTGGTTTTGAGGCTGAAGGCAGCAGGAAAGCCCGCAGCCCCCAGGTCTGTGGGGCTACGCAAGCAGTTCCCAAAGAGCTTTAGAACAAGGCATAGTTTTCCCTGCTGGCTCTTTGGGCGGGGGAACCATCTCCAGCCGTATGGCCATTTTTGTGCCTGGCCCGGCGCCCAGTGGGAAAGGGTGGCTTTGAGGCTTGAAGGCAGCAGGAAAGCCCGCAGCCCCCAGGTCTGTGGGGCTACGCAAGCGGTTCCCAAAGAGCTTTAGAACAAGGCATAGTTTTCCCTGCTGGCTCTCTGGGCGGGGGACCCATCTCCAGCCGTATGGCCATTTTTGTGCCTGGCGCGGCGCCAAGTGGGAAAGGGTGGTGTCGAGGCTAAAGGCAGCAGGAAAGCCCGCAGCCCCCAGGTCTGTGGGGCTACGCAAGCGGTTCCCAAAGAGCTTTAGAACAAGGCATAGTTTTCCCTGCTGGCTCTTTGGGCATGGGACCCATCTCCAGCCGTATGGCCATTTTTGTGCCTGATGCGGCGCCAAGTGGGAAAGGGTGGTGTCGAGGCTGAAGGCAGCAGGAAAGCCCGCAGCCCCAAGGTCTGTGGGGCTACGCAAGCGGTTCCCAAAGAGCTTTAGAACAAGGCATAGTTTTCCCTGCTGGCTCCTTGGGCGGGGGACCCATCTCCAGCCATAGGCCATTTTTGTGCCTGGCGCGACGCCAAGTGGGAAAGGGTGGCTTTGAGGCTGAAGACAGCAGGAAAGCCTGCAGCCCCCAGGTCTGTGGGGCTACGCAAGCGGTTCCCAAAGAGCTTTAGAACAAGGCATAGTTTTCCCTGCTGGCTCCTTGGGCGGGGGACCCATCTCCAGCCGTATGGCCATTTTTGAGCCTGGCGCGGCGCCAGGTGGGAAAGGGTGTCTTTGAGGCTGAAGGCAGGAGCAAAGCCTGCAGCCCCCAGGTCTGTGGGGCTACGCAAGCGGTTCCCAAAGAGCTTTAGAACAAGTCATAGTTTTCCCAGCTGGCTCTTAGGGCATGGGACCCATCTCCAGCCATAGGCCATTTTTGTGCCTGATGCAGCGCCTAGTGGGAAAGGGTGGCTTTGAGGCTGAAGGCAGCAGGAAAGCCTGCAGCCCCCAGGTCTGTGGGGCTATGGAAGCGGTTCCCAAAGAGCTTTAGAACAAGGCATAGTTTTCCCTGCTGGCTCCTTGGGCTGGAGACCCATCTCCAGCCGTATGGCCATTTTTGTGCCTGGCGCGGCGCCAAGTGGGAAAGGGTGGCTTTGAGGCTGAAGGCAGCAGGAAAGCCCGCAGCCCCCAGGTCTGTGGGGCTACGCAAGCGGTTCCCAAAGAGCTTTAGAACAAGGCATAGTTTTCCCTGCTGGCTCTTTGGGCATGGGACCCATATCCAGCCATATGGCCATTTTTATGCCTGGCGAAGCGCCAAGTGGGAAAGGGTGGTGTCGAGGCTGAAGGCAGCAGGAAAGCCTGCAGCCCCCAGGTCTGTGGGGCTACGCAAGCGGTTCCCAAAGAGCTTTAGAACAAGGCATAGTTTTCCCTGCTGGCTCTTTGGGCGGGGGACCCATCTCCAGCCGTATGGCCATTTTTGTGCCTGGCCCGGCGCCAAGCGGGAAAGGGTGGTTTTGAGGCTGAAGGCAGCAGGAGAGCCCGCAGCCCCCAGGTCTGTGGGGCTACGCAAGCGGTTCCCAAAGAGCTTTAGAACAAGGCATAGTTTTCCCTGCTGGCTCTTTGGGCGGGGGACCCATCTCCAGCCGTATGGCCATTTTTGTGCCTGGCGCGGTGCGTCGTGGGAAAGGGTGGTTTTGAGGCTGAAGGCAGCAGGAAAGCCTGCCGTCCGAGGGTTTCTTAATGCCTTTTCTTAATGATGTCTCCACAGTGTGAAGTTTTGCAGGATTTGAAAAAGTAATAGACACAGTGAAATTGAGTCTATTGGAAACTTCCATACTTTTCCCTCCCTCTAAAATCTCTGCTGTCCTGTAGTATCCACTGCCTGCAACTGCTGTTGCAGGAGCAGACAGATTGGTATCAAATTTAGAAAAAAGGGACATCATTAAGAGGATTCACTCGCCTTATTTTTCACCGGTGTGGCCAGTAAAGAAACCAAAAAGGCAATGGCGTTTCACAGTAGATTACGGAAAATTAAACGCCAACACTGCACCTCTGACCGCTGCTGTTCCGAATATCGCGGAAATTGTGACAATGATAAAAGGAGCTGCCCATCCTTGCAGGGTTGCCTTAGATTTTAAAGACATATTTTTTTATGATTCTCCTCCTTGAGCAGGACAAAGCGCAGTTTGCATTCACATGGAAAGGAGTCCAATATACCTTTAACCGCTTTCCACAAGGATACAAACATTCCCCCACTATTGCCCATAATGCTTTGGCTAAAGTGCTATCAGAGATTCCTGTTTCACAGGGATGTACAATATACCAATATATTATTGATGACATCTTAATAGGGGAGAGAACCAAGAAAGTGTACAAGACATGATGGAAAACATCCGAAAAACATTATCAGATTTGGGATTGGAAATTCCCGACTCAAAGTGTCAGGGACCCGCACAGGAAGTTAAATTCCTGGGGGTCTGGTGGATTAAGGGAGCTGCTTCTGTCCCTCAGGATACCCTGAAAAAATAGAACATGGACAGAATCCTTCCAGCACGAAGGAGTTACAGCAAGTCCTGGGAACTTTAAGTTATTAGCGTAAACACATCCCTGGCTTTTCCATCATTGCTCGCCCCCTTTATTGTTTGCTCAAAAAAGGTAAATCCTGGGAGTCGACTGAACAACACACTAATGCACTAGAATTGCTAATAAAAGAGCTAAGGTTATTCCAACAACTTGGCCCCATACATCCAACTGACCCTGTCCATGTAGAATGGGGGCTCAGTGAACATGGTTCCCGTTGTAATTTATGCCAGAAGGGACCAGCAGGACCGGAGAGACCATTAGAATTTAGCTCTCACGCCTTTAATGATACTGAGAGCAGCTATTCAGACCTGGAGAAGGGTTTACTGTCCCTGGTGCGAGCATTGCAACGAGCAGAGCAGATAAGGAGAGAACAGAGCGTGATTGTTCGGGGCCCTTTTCGACTCCTAGATGTGGTCCGTAAAGGGACAGCACCGCCAGCTGGCATTGCCCAGAAACCCACAGTTCGAAAGTGGTATGCTTATTTAGAAGGCATTAATGATATCATGCCAGTCTCTGAAGGTAGTATCAAAGTATCCATGCTCCAGAAGGATAGAGATGGTGCCCTATTGTTCCAATCCCCACCAAACAGACCATCTCCAATCCAAGAAGCACCTCCTCTGAAAGCAGGCAGTGATCTTACAGGAGTGTGGTTTACTGGTGTGTCATCTCACCGTGAGAACAGTAAGTGGAAATACAAGGCCGTAGCACTGGAAGTAGCAACGGGGGAAAGAGCAATTGAAACAGGAGAAGGTAGGGCACAAGTAGGGGAACTCAGAGCCGTCCTACTAGCTGCACAACATGGAGCTACTTACATTTACACTGACTCATATGCTGTTTTTAAAGGAGCCACTGAATGGCTAGGACACTGGGCAGCCAATGATTGGCAGGTGAATAGAGTCCCGATCTGGGAGACAGACAGTTGGAAGCAACTGTTGGAAATAGGAGGACAGAGACCATTGCACATTGCTTGGGTAAAAGGCCACGATCGTTCAAACTCGATCACTGCTCAGTTCAACCAACAGGTAGATAGCCTCACGCGGCTACAACAAATTGACACTGTAGATGATGGTCGGGAATGGTTACATATTAAGCCTGGCCATACAGGCCGTGCTGATCTGTATCAGGAAGGTCTAGCCCGGGGGTGGCCTGTGTCGGTTAAGCTGTGCGAACAAGTAGTAACTGCCTGGTCACAATGTCGCCTACGACTCAGCAAAGATCATCCGAGTAAGGCGCCTCCCTTACACATGCGGGACAAGAAAATGTTGTGGCATTCATGGCAGATTGATTATATTGGGCCCTTGAGATCATCAGGTGGGAAAAGATATGTCCTAGTCGGAGTGGAGATTATCTCCAGCCTCAGTATGGCCACTGGCTTCAAATCAGCTGCTGGGGACAACACAGTGAAAGGCCTAAAAGGGTGGTTCAGCACACTTCCCCTTCCCGAGGAAATCCAAAGTGATAACGGTTCACACTTTACCGCTACAGTGGTACAAGATTGGGCCAAAGAAGAAGGGATTCGATGGGTATTTCATACTCCCTATTATCCTCAGGCTAATGGCATTGTTGAATGCACCAACGGATTGGTTAAGCGTTTTGCAAAAACTCATAAATCATAAGGGAAGGTGAAGAAGGCACCTTGCCCACCGAAATTCGAAAAGTAATATGGGATAACGCAATTGAGTTTGAGAGAAAATTTCAATCCTGGTGGTATCTGGTTAATTTCACCTACGATCCCACTGAGAGCAAAGCCACAGCTTTTGTCTTAACGATACGCAATGCCTCAGTATCCACCATATACCCAATCATCGCACTGGGGTTGAATCATCAAGGAGCTCTACTCTATCCAACACAGCACAGAGGTTGGGCACGACAAAATGAGACTAAATGGCAAACTGCTGATGTTGACGCATGCGTTTCACGAGACCAACAAGGATTCATTTGTGAGAGTAATACTCTCAAAGCACAAGACCTTTGTCTTGACACCAACCAGAATGCTTGTCACTTTGAGACACATCCCGATGAAACCCCAGAGACTGTGCTTGACTATATTGGGAAAGGGTGCGTTAGCATGAGGTCTCCCTGTAGTCTTGTATTATAGACGAGAAAGGCTTGAGACCATGGCCACTCTGGGTCTCTTTGACTACAAACAACAGGGAATAAAAAGGTGAAACTGAATAGCATCAATTCCATCTGCCAATTCGTCATTTTAGAAATTGGGCCTCCAAATAGCCATACATCATAAAAGTAGTATTATTGCCAGGTTCAATGTCAGGATTCCCTGGAGACATTCAAAGGTAGCGTAGGCCAATCCTACAGCTCATCCAAGGTTCCTGTAAGACATAAAGGAAAAGAAAATCTGCTCGGTCTTATTCGACCGACGGGGTTAAAAAGAAGGTGCGGTCCACCGGGTGCTGATCCGGTGTATCTTCCCTGAACAATCCTTGGCTTCCCATGCATAGGGATTTTTGGGAGTAGCTAGCACCATTGGCACCGTCCCATTTTGAGGCATTTTCACTAACACAGGTAGTCCAGGGTGAAATCTTCCGGGGTATTTTCCCGGTTCATTGGCAGCCTTTGGCGAGATAATATTGGCAGGTACACAGAAAGCTTTCATTTTAGGACAGCCGTCTCCACTCCATTTGTTATTTAGTTGATAGATGGCATCATCCAATCGCAAATGCCAACCAGGTTCATGACTTTTTGCAAAACGCTTAACCAATCTATTGGTGCGTTCAACAATGCCATTAGCCTGGGGATAACAGGGAGTATGAAATACCCATCGAATCCCTTCTTCCTTGGCCCAATCTTGTACCACCGAAGCCGTAAAGTGTGAAACGTTATCACTCTGGATTTCGTCGGGAAGGGGAAGTGTGCTGAACCACCCTGTTAGGCCTTTCACTGTGTTGTCCCTCGTAGCTGGTTTGAAACTGCTGGCCATACTGAGGCTGGAGATAATCTCCACTCCTACCAGGACATATCTTTTCCCACCTGATGATCTCAAGGGCCCAATATAATCAAGCTGCCATGAATGCCACAACGCTTTCTTGTCCTGCATGTGTAAGGGAGGCGCCTTACTCGGATGATCTTTGCTGAGTCGTAGGCGACATTGTGACCAGGCAGTTACTATTTGTTCGCACAGCTTAACTGACACAAGCCACCCACCTTCCCGATACAGGTCAGGACGGCCTGTGCGGCCACGTTTAACATGTAACGATTCAAGTAAGCGTTCCCATTCCCGACCATCATCTACAATGTCAATTTGTTGCAGCCGCGTGAGGCCATCTACCTGTTGGTTGAACTGAGCAGTGATCGAGTTTGAACGATCGTGGCCTTTTACCCAAGCAATGTGCAATGGTCTCTGTCCTCCTATTTCCAACAGTTGCTTCCAATTATCTGTCTCCCAAACTGGGACTCTATTCACCTGCCAATCGTTGGCTGCCCAGTGTCCTAGCCATTCAGTGGCTCCTTTAAGAACAGCATATGAGTCAGTGTAAATGTAAGTAGCTCCATGTTGTGCAGCTAGTAGGACAGCTCTGAGTTCCCCTACCCTCCCCTATTTCAATTGCTCTTTCTCCCGTTGTTACTTCCAGTGCTACGGCCTTATATTTGCACTTATTTTTTTAACGGTGAGATGACGCACCAGTAAACCACACTCCTCTAAGATCACTGCTGTCCCTCAAAGGAGGTGCTTCTTGGATCGGAGATGGTCTGTTTGGTGGGGATTGGAACAATAGGGCACCATCTATATCCTTTGGTATCCTTGTGAAGTAGCCTTGGATACTTTAACACTGCCTTCAGAGACTGGCTTGATTTCATTAATGCCTTCTAAATAAGCATACCACTTTCGAACTGTAGGTCTCTGGGCAATGCCAGCTGGTGGTGGTGTCCCTTTAAGGACCACATCTGGGAGGCGAAAAGGTCCCAGGAAAGATCACACTCTGTTCTCTTCTTATCTGCTCTGCTCGTTGCAACGCTCGCACCAGGGACAGTAAACCCTTCTCCAGGTCTGAATAGCTGCATTCAGTATCATTGAAGGAGTGGGAGCAAAATTCTAATGGTCTCTCCGGTCCTGCTGGTCCCTTCTGCCATAAATTACAACGGGAACCATGTTCACTGAGCCCCCATTCTACATGGACAGGGTCAGTTGGATGTATGGGGCCAAGTTGTTGGAATAACCTTAGCTCCTTTATTAGTAATTGCAGAGCATTAGTGTGTTGTTCAGTCCACACCCAGGATTTACCCTTTTTTGCCAAGCTATGAAGGGGGCGAGCAATGATGGAAAAGCCAGGGATGTGTTTACGCCAATAACTTAAAGTTCCCAGGACCTGCTGTAACTCCTTCGTGCTGGAAGGATTCTGTCCATGTTCTATTTTTTCAGGGTATCCTGAGGGACAGAAGCAGCTCCCTTAATCCACCAGACCCCCAGGAATTTAACTTCCTGTGCGGGTCCCTGACACTTTGAGTCGGGTCTACGTGAGGCACCCACTAACACTTCTGCCCTAGTCATTCGCTGCTCTCCCGGCAACCAGAGGTTAATTTTTGCAGTGGGGCATGTTTTTACCACACCATCAATTCCTGTGAAGTTGACTCTGCGTCGGGTGGGATTTATACCTAGAAGTTGTGCTGTTTCGTTAGTGATTGCAGACATTTGGGCTCCGGTATCAATAATAAAATTTACCAATATCTTCCGGGGTCCAACAGGAATGACAATAACAGGTTCGGAGTCTTTATGAGAGCGCCATTGGATTGCTAGTACCTGCCCGACAGGGTTGCTCAGTGCCCTCCCCGGGGATAGGAGTGTTGTGGCTGGGACTCTGTCAAATCAATCAAGTTATGTTCCGGTGCAGAAGGCACAGTTTTCTCACGGCTTGGGGATTCTCTGGTTAGACTTTTCTCCCCAGCCGCATTATTCTTTCTAGGTAGAGATTGGACTAGCGTACGGAGATCTCCCGTAGGGTCACCGTGCAAGAATTGTCGGGGCACCCCTAATTGTAGGGCTTTACGCCACAACTCATTCCGGTCCTTATCTGGCTTAAACCTTCCCTCTGATTTAGGGTTTTGAGTGTGAGTTTGGACTTGGCGAACCTTTCGCGGGTGTTCGGAGGATTTCTCACTAGTTTGGCTGGCCCAGCCCATTCGGCGCCCATATTGATCTATTTCCTGTACATTCCAGGTGGGCATGTAGTGACGACGGCCCCGCCCATGAGCACCCCGAGCATCCCGTATACGATCTTGAGTGCGAACAAGGAACGGTTTCAGGCAATCGGGAAGACCACGGATGAGAGGGGCTAATCGATCCGGGTCGATAGGGGCTGACATTGGGGATTTCCGAAATTCCTCTCTGTCATACATGGCTTGCAGACAAGCTGCTTTCCGTACAGCCGCAAACAGATCAGAGTAGCCTGTAGCTCTAATCTCTAACGGCTCCCCCCTCTCTCGCGGATCCATACCCCTTGCCCAATAGGCTGCTCGAGCGGTTAGGGAATAATTATGATCCCCAGGCATAGTGGTTAAAAACACTCCTGGTCCCCAAGAGTCTCCTGCTTCTTCCTCACTCAGCATAATTCTGCCCCCCCCTTCAGAAGAAACTCGCCACACGTACTCAACAGCTGACTCTTCTGGTCGCCTCGAATATTTCTCCCTTATTTTTGTTAACTCGGTTGGTGTCCATGGAACGGTACGCACAGTGGTGTGAATTTCATCACCATCATCAACTGCAGTTTCAGTTTTAACCAGAGGACGTAAAGGAAAAACTTGGGATTTCAAAGTAAAAGTCCTTTCCTCCTCATCTTCTTCGTCATCCTCACTATTAGACAAAAAAATCTCCGGTCTGGGTTCCGGAATTTGGATAACACATTAACTTACGAATCTGTTGGACCTGGGTCGAGGGCTGCATTTTATCTAAGAGCCCGGTCACCCTTTCAATAACATTTTAAGTTGGCGATTTTCACTCCCAAGTTGAGCATTCCGGTTTCCTAAACATTCATTCTCACTCACAAGCTTATCGACTTGAGTTCTTAATCTTTCTCCTGTCTCCTTTTGCAAGGCTAATGATGACTTCAGCACCTCATTCTCCGATTTCAGGGTTGCATATTCTACAGCTGAAATCAGATTAGGAGCGGGGGTTTCTCTAGCTTCTTGTTGTGCACAAGATAAACAGGCGCCTAACACAGCACAAATCACACCCTTGCCTTTCCCCGCTCTGAGCTTCTGTGAAACCCGACGCTCTTCAATACGTTCCACCACTTTCTCTTCATCCTTCCAAAATTTTTGGGCCCACTCCTTCCCAGCCTGGGAAGGGGCACAATCATATTTTTGCAGCAGTTTATCCATGGCAATCCTGCCGACTACGCCAAATTCTGTTGCGTGAAACGGGGCCAAGCGGTTTTGGCAGAAGATAAACCCCCTTGCGTTCTAACACTCCTCACCGAGGTGGGAGGCCAGGTGCGGCTGGGTTTCAATTCTGAGTGATGCCCAATTCAGCACTATCAGCCCAATCGCGTTTACTATGTGTTAAACTATTACGATTTGGAGACACTAATAGTGGGCTGCACCTTCAGTCTAGTCGTGCTCCTGAACCAGCACGGCCTCTCTCAAGTTTTGGTCGCGTTCAGTGAGAAAGCGAAACGACTAGCTACTGAAACAGTGCAGTTTATTTAAACAACAGATATACAGGTTCTTTAGGATTGCCGGTGATAAATACACTGTCTGCAAAGCACGTGCAAATAAAGACATTGTTAAATAGACAAACGCGTGACAAAATTATAAACGATACAGCCTGGCTATAAATGTAGGGTAGAGATTCTCTAGAGAAATTTCTAGAGTCCCCGAGAAAGCACTCGGTGTAATCAAAGTCTTACCCAAAGGCGTCCTTATGAGGGGGAAGAAAGGCTCAGCCCGTCGACTGATCCCAGAAAACAGCGGTGGGATTCTTCGCGATGGTGTCTTCCCAGACATCCCCCCTCTCTTGGGCTATTTTTATATTATTTTTTTAACTTCAAAGTGGAGTTTGAGTGACTTTAGTCATATGTACTTTTATTATGATTAATGTACTCAAGGAGGAGTGTTCACACCTCGGGGGCGGATAGCCTCCGGGATGGAGGTGTGTTTTGATACATTGTGGTGAGCAAAGTTCGCACAAAAGGACAGCATTTCATCAACATTTGACGAAATGTTGGCTCGGGTGGCGTGTAAGCCGCTTATCAGTTCCGTAGTACCATCTCGTCCCCATATCTGCTATTCGTCACAAGGGAAGGCCACGGAACAAGCGCGTTCCGTTCCATCCCTCGTGTAGTTTCGCAAACAACCTTGTACAGGGAATCACAGCTGTTGCATTCTTCGTGTGCTAGCTGCGGCTGTATTCTACCTCAGAAGCCTCTTGATTTTATGACTTTCCTTAATGTGTGAACAATGCTGTATTTTTGTATTCTTGGCCAATTTAGTAATTATTCCACAAGAACACACATTGGTTGCCGATTTATCAACGGGTCTAATCACCACAGGCCAACTGTAATTAAAACCATCTATGTAGACTCTACCAAAGCGGACAAATACAACACTGATTGTTACAAAATTATGGAGCCAAATTCAGATTGCTGGCACAATTTCACTTTCATCAAACCTACAGTAGTGTACTGTATTTGGGGCTACAAGGGCACAGAATTGTTATTTGAATTTATGATTGACTCAAATACACCTGAACTTGCTGAAATGAATCCAGAACCTACACCCCCACAAACTCTCAAAGGCTCTCTCTTCTAAGAGAAAAAAAAAAAAACCACCTCTCTCTTTTCTAAGCCCTCCATTAGACTAACTCCTTACATTTTCAACATTGGCCCTTACGTTATTAAACACACACAGGTCAACAACAGGTACTGTTTAATCCCACATATTCCCTCAAACGAGCAGAATTGTCAATGCAGATTAAAATCTCTGCGATCAAACCCACCTGCTCACCATTCCTGAGTACATCTTATGCAGAATGGTCAGCATGGTTACGCAAACGAACTCTTGCCACTTCACACGGACGGAAGAGGGATGCGACTGGTATCTTAGGAACAGGCCTGGGAGTCTTGAATAGTATAGATGCTGAGATACTTGCCAACAAACTAGTCACAACCGCTACTGATCTGGACAAATTAAGACATCCCCTACGGTCCTCTCTATTAGCATTGGGAAACCACCAACGGCTTTTATAGAATATATTGCCTCAATGGGAAGAAACGGGTGAAAAAGACCATCAGCTGATCACAGATGCACTTGGTACAACTCAAACCAATGTTTCCTTGGCTCTTAGTTGTATCCAAGCCCAATTGTGGATGCAATCTATGACAGCCGCAATCATAAGGGAAGGTAAAGAAGGCACCTTGCCCACCGAAATTCGAAAAGTAATATGGGATAACGCAATTGAATTTGAGAAAAAATTTCAGTCCAGGTGGTATCTGGTTAATTTCACCTACGATCCCACTGAGAGCAAAGCCACAGCTTTTGTCTTAATGATACGCAATGCCTCCGTATACACCACATACCCAATCATCGCACTGGGGTTGAATCACCAAGGAGCTCTACTCTATCCAACACAGCACAGAGGTTGGGCACGACAAAATGAGACTAAATGGCAAACTGCTGATGTTGACGCATGCGTTTCACGAGACCAACAAGGATTCATTTGTGAGAGTAATACTCTCAAAGCACAAGACCTTTGTCTTGACACCAACCAGAATGTTTGTCACTTTGACACACATCCCGATGAAACCCCAGAGACTGTGCTTGACTATATTGGGAAAGGGTGCGTTAGCATGAGGTCTCCCTGTAGTCTTGTATTCAGAGATGACATAGTAATCACTCAAATCTTTGTGTTTGAACTTTACTAACACAAAGTTACGGGATGCGACTTCAATTATTAAGCTCCTGTTACGTCTTTTCAATTGCTACAACCTAATTATACGTTGATTCGAGATTGTTGCCTGCCCCTATCGGAATGAATCTCTCCCTGGTGAAGAAGCTGCTAAAACACAATGAATTGAAGCGACTCTTGAAAGAGGCCCAAGAAAATAGACAGACAACTTTGATTACCGTCCATCATCAGGTTGAAGAAATACACAAAGCGTTGGAAAGAGTGAAGAGAGGCGAAGGACATAGATGGGGAGATCCTCTTTTTGGATGGTCACCGACAGTTACAGGACTTTATAACAAGATGCTTCACTCTGTTGTTGTTTTACTAATACTCACTGTATTGTGCTTTACTTAGACAATTGTTTTGCATGTTAGACTTTGGATTATGATGAAAAGTTTAAATCGCTTGATCACTCCGCGAGAAGGATTTCCACTTGATATCCCTCACCACAAGAACACATGTGATCTTTCTTATCAGTGTTGAGTACGTCGACCTTGACTGACTGTAGACAAAGCTTTCCCTGCAGGCTCTTTGCGCGGGGGACCCATCTCCAGCCGTATGGCCATTTTTGTGCCTGGCGCGGCGCCAAGTGGGAAAGGGTGGTTTTGAGGCTGAAGGCAGCAGGAAAGCCTGCAGCCCCCAGGTCTGTGGGGCTACGCAAGCGGTTCCCAAAGAGCTTTAGAACAAGGCATAGTTTTCCCTGCTGGCTCTTTGGGCATGGGACCCATCTCCAGCCGTATGGCCATTTTTGTGCCTGGCGCGGCGCCAAGTGGGAAAGGGTGGCTTTGAGGCTGAAGGCAGCAGGAAAGCCCACAGCCCCCAGGTCTGTGGGGCTACGCAAGCGGTTCCCAAAGAGCTTTAGAACAAGGCATAGTTTTCCCTGCTGGCTCCTTGGGCGGGGGACCCATCTCCAGCTGTATGGCCATTTTTGTGCCTAGCGCGACGCCAAGTGGGAAAGGGTGGCTTTGAGGCTGAAGGCAGCAGGAAAGCCTGCAGCCCCCAGGTCTGTGGGGCTACGCAAGCGGTTCCCAAAGAGCTTTAGAACAAGGCATAGTTTTCCCTGCTGGCTCTTTGGGCGGGGGACCCATCTCCAGCCGTATGGCCATTTTTGAGCCTGGCGCGGCGCCAAGTGGGAAAGGGTGGTTTTGAGGCTGAAGGCAGCAGCAAAGCCTGCAGCCCTAAGGTCTGTGGGGCTACGCAAGCGGTTCCCAAAGAGCTTTAGAACAAGGCAGAGTTTTCCCTGCTGGCTCTTTGGGCGGCGGACACATGTCCAGTCGTATGGCCATTTTTGTGCCTGGCGCGGCGCCAAGTGGGAAAGGGTGGTGTCGAGTCTGAAGGCAGCAGGAAAGCCTGCAGCCCCCAGGTCTGTGGGGCTACGCAAGCGGTTCCCAAAGAGCTTTAGAACAAGGCATAGTTTTCCCTGCTGGCTCTTTGGGCGGGGGACCCATCTCCAGCCGTATGGCCATTTTTGTGCCTGATAGGGCGCCAAGTGGGAAAGGGTGGTGTCGAGGCTGAAGACAGCAGGAAAGCCCGCAGCCCCCACGTCTGTGGGGCCAAGCAAGCAGTTCCCAAAGAGCTTTAGAACAAGGCATAGTTTTCCCTGCTGGCTCTTTGGGCATGGGACCCATCTCCACCCATAGGCCATTTTTGTGCCTGATAGGGCGCCAAGTGGGAAAGGGTGGCTTTGAGGCTGAAGACAGCAGGAAAGCCTGCAGCTCCCAGGTCTGTGGGGCTATGCAAGCGGTTCCCAAAGAGCTTTAGAACAAGGCATAGTTTTCCCTGCTGGCTCTTTGGGCGGGGGACCCATCTCCAGCCGTATGGTCATTTTTGTGCCTGGCGCGGCGCCAAGTGGGAAAGGGTGGCTTTGAGGATGAAGGCAGCAGGAAAGCCCGCAGCCCCCAGGTCTGTGGGGCTACGCAAGCGGTTCCCAAAGAGCTTTAGAACAAGGCATAGTTTTCCCTGCTGGCTCTTTGGGTGGGGGACCAATCTCCAGACGTATGGCTATTTTTGTGCCTGGCGCGGTGCGTAGTGGCATAGGGTGGTGTCGAGGCTGAAGGCAGCAGGAAAGCCCGCAGCCCCCACGTCTGTGGGCCCAAGCAAGCGGTTCCCAGAGAGCTTTAGAACAAGGCATAGTTTTCCCTGCTGGCTCTTTGGGCGGGGGACCCATCTCCAGCCATATGGCCATTTTTGTGCCTGGCGCGGTGCGTAGTGGGAAAGGGTGGTTTTGAGGCTGAAGGCAGCAGGAAAGCCCGCAGCCCCCAGGTCTGTGGGGCCAAGCAAGCGGTTCCCAAAGAGCTTTAGAACAAGGCATAGTTTTCCCTGCTGGCTCTTTGGGCATGGGACCCATCTCCAGCCATAGGCCATTTTTGTGCCTGGCGCGGCGCCAAGTGGGAAAGGCTGGTGTCGAGGCTGAAGGCAGCAGGAAATCCCGCAGCCCCCAGGTCTGTGGGGCTACGCAAGCGGTTCCCAAAGAGCTTTAGAACAAGGCATAGTTTTCCCTGCTGGCTCTTTGGGCGGGGGACCCATCTCCAGCCGTATGGCCATTTTTGTGCCTGATAGGGCGCCAAGTGGGAAAGGGTGGCTTTGAGGCTGAAGACAGCAGGAAAGCCCGCAGCCCCCAGGTCTGTGGGGCTATGCAAGCGGTTCCCAAAGAGCTTTAGAACAAGGCATAGTTTTCCCTGCTGGCTCTTTGGGCGGGGGACCCATCTCCAGCCGTATGGCCATTTTTGTGCCTGGCGCGGCGCCAAGTGGGAAAGGGTGGTGTCGAGGCTGAAGGCAGCAGGAAAGCCCGCAGTCCCCAGGTCTGTGGGGCTACGCAAGCGGTTCCCAAAGAGCTTTAGAACAAGGCATAGTTTTCCCTGCTGGCTCTCTGGGCGGGGACCCATCTCCAGCCGTATGGCCATTTTTGAGCCTGGCGCGGCGCCAGGTGGGAAAGGGTGGCTTTGAGGCTGAAGGCAGCAGCAAAGCCTGCAGCCCCCAGGTCTGTGGGGCTACGCAAGCGGTTCCCAAAGAGCTTTAGAACAAGGCATAGTTTTCCCTGCTGGCTCTTAGGGCGGGGGACCCATCTCCAGCCGTATGGCCATTTTTGTGCCTGGCGCGGCGCCAAGTGGGAAAGGGTGGTGTCGAGGCTGAAGGCAGCAGGAAAGCCCGCAGCCCCCAGGTCTGTGGGGCTACGCAAGCGGTTCCCAAAGAGCTTTAGAACAAGGCATAGTTTTCCCTGCTCGCTCTTTGGGCGGGGGACCCATCTCCAGGCGTATGGCCATTTTTGTGCCTGGCGAAGCCCCAAGAGGGAAAGGGTGGCTTTGAATCTGAAGGCAGCAGGAAAGCCCGCAGCCCCCAGGTCTGTGGGGCTACGCAAGCGGTTCCCAAAGAGCTTTAGAACAAGGCATAGTTTTCCCTGCTGGCTCTTTTGGCAGGGGACCCATCTCCAGCCGTATGGCCATTTTTGTCCCTGGCCCGGCGCCAAGTGGGAAAGGGTGGTGTTGAGGCTGAAGGCAGCAGCAAAGCCCGCAGCCCCCAGGTCTGTGGGGCTACGCAAGCGGTTCCCAAAGAGCTTTAGAACAAGGCATAGTTTTCCCTGCTGGCTCTTTGGGCCTGGGACCCATCTCCAGCCATAGGCCATTTTTGTGCTTGATAGGGCGCCAAGTGGGAAAGGGTGGCTTTGAGGCTGAAGGCAGCAGGAAAGCCTGCAGCCCCCAGGTCTGTGGGGCTACGCAAGCAGTTCCCAAAGAGCTTTAGAACAAGGCATAGTTTTCCCTGCTGGCTCTTTGTTCGGGTGACCCATCTCCAGCCATAGGCCATTTTTGTGCCTGGCCCGGCGCCCAGTGGGAAAGGGTGGCTTTGAGGCTTGAAGGCAGCAGGAAAGCCCGCAGCCCCCAGGTCTGTGGGGCTACGCAAGCGGTTCCCAAAGAGCTTTAGAACAAGGCATAGTTTTCCCTGCTGGCTCTTTGGGCGGGGGACCCATCTCCAGCCGTATGGCCATTTTTGTGCCTGGCCGGGGGCCAAGTGGGAAAGGGTTGTGTCGAGGCTAAAGGCAGCAGGAAAGCCCGCAGCCCCCAGGTCTGTGGGGCTACGCAAGCGGTTCCCAAAGAGCTTTAGAACAAGGCATAATTTTCCCTGCTGGCTCTTTGGGCGGGGGACCCATCTCCAGCCGTATGGCCATTTTTGTGCCTGGCGCAGCGCCAAGTGGGAAAGGGTGGTTTTGAGGCTGAAGGCAGCAGCAAAGCCCGCAGCCCCCAGGTCTGTGGGGCTACGCAAGCGGTTCCCAAAGAGCTTTAGAACAAGGCATAGTTTTCCCTGCTGGCTCTTTGGGCGGGGGACCCATCTCCAGCCGTATGGCCATTTTTGTGCCTGGCCGGGGGCCAAGTGGGAAAGGGTGGTTTTGAGGCTGAAGGCAGCAGGAAAGCCCGCAGCCCCCAGGTCTGTGCGGCTACGCAAGCGGTTCCCAAAGAGCTTTAGAACAAGGCATAGTTTTCCCTGATGGCTCTTTGGGCATGGGACCCATCTCCAGCCATAGGCCATTTTTGTGCTTGATAGGGCGCCAAGTGGGAAAGGGTTGCTTTGAGGCTGAAGACAGCAGGAAAGCCCGCAGCCCCCAGGTCTGTGGGGCTACGCAAGCGGTTCCCAAAGAGCTTTAGAACAAGGCATAGTTTTCCCTGCTGGCTCTCTGGGCGGGGGACCCATCTCCAGCCGTATGGCCATTTTTGTGCCTGGCGCGGCGCCAGGTGGGAAAGGGTGGCTTTGAGGCTGAAGGCAGGAGCAAAGCCTGCAGCCCCCAGGTCTGTGGTGCTACGCAAGCGGTTCCCAAAGAGCTTTAGAACAAGGCATAGTTTTCCCAGCTGGCTCTTACGGCATGGGACCCATCTCCAGCCATAGGCCATTTTTGTGCCTGGCGCGAAGCCAAGTGGGAAAGGGTGCTGTCGAGGCTGAAGGCAGCAGGAAAGCCCGCAGCCCCAAGGTCTGTGGGGCTACGCAAGCGGTTCCCAAAGAGCTTTAGAACAAGGCATAGTTTTCCCTGCTGGCTCTTTGGGCGGGGGACCCATCTCCAGCCGTATGGCCATTTTTGTGCCTGGCCCGGCGCAAAGTGGGAAATGGTGGTATCGAGGCTGAAGGCAGCAGGAAAGCCCGCAGCCCCCAGGTCTGTGGGGCTACGCAAGCGGTTCCCAAAGAGCTTTAGAACAAGGCATAGTTTTCCCTGCTGGCTCTTTGGGCATGGGACCCATCTCCACCCATAGGCCATTTTTGTGCCTGATAGGGCGCCAAGTGGGAAAGGGTGGCTTTGAGGCTGAAGACAGCAGGAAAGCCTGCAGCCCCCAGGTCTGTGGGGCTACGCAAGCGGTTCCCAAAGAGCTTTAGAACAAGGCATAGTTTTCCCTGCTGGCTCTTTGGGTGGGGGACCCATCTCCAGCCGTATGGCTATTTTTGTGCCTGACGCAGTGCGTAGTGGCATAGGGTGGTTTTGAGGCTGAAGGCAGCAGGAAAGCCCGCAGCCCCCAGGTCTGTGGGGCCAAGCAAGCGGTTCCCAAAGAGCTTTAGAACAAGGCATAGTTTTCCCAGCTGGCTCTTTGGGCGGGGGACCCATCTCCAGCCGTATGGCCATTTTTGTGCCTGGCGCGGTGCGTAGTGGGAAAGGGTGGTTTTGAGGCTGAAGGCAGCAGGAAAGCCCGCAGCCCCCAGGTCTGTGGGGCTACGCAAGCGGTTCCCAAAGAGCTTTAGAACAAGGCATAGTTTTCCCTGCTGGCTCTTTGGGCATGGGACCCATCTCCAGCCGTATGGCCATTTCTGTGCCTGGCGCGGCGCCAAGTGTGAAAGGGTGGCTTTGAGGCTGAAGGCAGCAAGACAGCCCGCAGCCCCCAGGTCTGTGTGGCTACGCAAGCGGTTCCCAAAGAGCTTTAGAACAAGGCATAGTTTTCCCTGCTGGCTCCTTGGGCGGGGGACCCATCTCCAGCTGTATGGCCATTTTTGTGCCTAGCGCGACGCCAAGTGGGAAAGGGTGGCTTTGAGGCTGAAGGCAGCAGCAAAGCCTGCAGCCCCCAGGTCTGTGGGGCTATGGAAGCGGTTCCCAAAGAGCTTTAGAACAAGGCATAGTTTTCCCTGCTGGCTCTTTGGGCGGGGGACCCATTTCCAGCCGTATGGCCATTTTTGTGCCTGGCGCGGCGCCAAGTGGGAAAGGGTGGTGTCGAGTCTGAAGGCAGCAGGAAAGCCTGCAGCCCCCAGGTCTGTGGGGCTACGCAAGCGGTTCCCAAAGAGCTTTAGAACAAGGCATAGTTTTCCCTGCTGGCTCTTTGGGTGGGGGACCCATCTCCAGACGTATGGCTATTTTTGTGCCTGGCGCGGTGCGTAGTGGCATAGGGTGGTTTTGAGGCTGAAGGCAGCAGGAAAACCCGCAGCCCCCACGTCTGTGGGCCCAAGCAAGCGGTTCCCAGAGAGCTTTAGAACAAGGCATAGTTTTCCCTGCTGGCTCTTTGGGCGGGGGACCAACTCCAGCCATATGGCCATTTTTGAGCCTGGCGCGGCGCCAGGTGGGAAAGGGTGGCTTTGAGGCTGAAGGCAGCAGCAAAGCCTGCAGCCCCCAGGTCTGTGGGGCTACGCAAGCGGTTCCCAAAGAGCTTTAGAACAAGGCATAGTTTTCCCTGCTGGCTCTCTGGGAGGGGGACCCATCTCCAGCCGTATGGCCATTTTTGAGCCTGGCGCGGCGCCAAGTGGGAAAGGGTGTTGTCTAGGCTGAAGGCAGCAGGAAAGCCCGCAGCCCCCAGGTCTGTGGGGCTACGCAAGCGGTTCCCAAAGAGCTTTAGAACAAGGCATAGTTTTCCCTGCTCGCTCTTTGGGCGGGGGACCCATCTCCAGCCGTATGGCCATTTTTGTGCCTGGCCCGGCGCCAAGTGGGAAAGGGTGGCTTTGAGGCTGAAGGCAGCAGCAAAGCCTGCAGCCCCCAGGTCTGTGGGGCTACGCAAGCGGTTCCCAAAGAGCTTTAGAACAAGGCATAGTTTTCCCTGCTGGCTCTCTGGGCGGGGGACCCATCTGCAGCCGTATGGCCATTTTTGTGCCTGGCGCGGCGCCAAGTGGGAAAGGGTGGTGTCGAGGCTGAAGGCAGCAGGAAAGCCCGCAGCCCCCACGTCTGTGGGGCCAAGCAAGCGGTTCCCAAAGAGCTTTAGAACAAGGCATAGTTTTCCCTGCTGGCTCTTTGGGCCTGGGACCCATCTCCAGCCATAGGCCATTTTTGTGCTTGATAGGGCGCCAAGTGGGAAAGGGTGGC
Organism: Rissa tridactyla; assembly: GCF_028500815.1. Taxonomy (NCBI): domain Eukaryota; kingdom Metazoa; phylum Chordata; class Aves; order Charadriiformes; family Laridae; genus Rissa; species Rissa tridactyla. The sequence continues at coordinate 68,225 of NW_026529372.1, forward strand.
TTTGAGGCTGAAGGCAGCAGGAAAGCCTGCAGCCCCCAGGTCTTTGGGGCTACACAAGCAGTTCCCAAAGAGCTTTAGAACAAGGCATAGTTTTCCCTGCTGGCTCTTTGTTCAGGGGACCCATCTCCAGCCATAGGCCATTTTTGTGCCTGGCCCGGCGCCCAGTGGGAAAGGGTGGCTTTGAGGCTTGAAGGCAGCAGGAAAGCCCGCAGCCCCCAGGTCTGTGGGGCTACGCAAGCGGTTCCCAAAGAGCTTTAGAACAAGGCATAGTTTTCCCTGCTGGCTCTCTGGGCGGGGGACCCATCTCCAGCCGTATGGCCATTTTTGAGCCTGGCGCGGCGCCAAGTGGGAAAGGGTTGTGTCGAGGCTAAAGGCAGCAGGAAAGCCCGCAGCCCCCAGGTCTGTGGGGCTACGCAAGCGGTTCCCAAAGAGCTTTAGAACAAGGCATAATTTTCCCTGCTGGCTCTTTGGGCGGGGGACCCATCTCCAGCCGTATGGCCATTTTTGTGCCTGGCGCGGCGCCAAGTGGGAAAGGGTGGCTTTGAGGCTGAAGGCAGCAGCAAAGCCCGCAGCCCCCAGGTCTGTGGGGCTACGCAAGCGGTTCCCAAAGAGCTTTAGAACAAGGCATAGTTTTCCCTGCTGGCTCTTTGGGCGGGGGACCCATCTCCAGTCGTATGGCCATTTTTGTGCCTGGCGCGGCGCCAAGTGGGAAAGGGTGGTGTCGAGGCGTAAGGCAGCAGGAAAGCCCGCAGTCCCCAGGTCTGTGGGGCTACGCAAGCGGTTCCCAAAGAGCTTTAGAACAAGGCATAGTTTTCCCTGCTGGCTCTCTGGGCGGGGACCCATCTCCAGCCGTATGGCCATTTTTGAGCCTGGCGCGGCGCCAGGTGGGAAAGGGTGGCTTTGAGGCTGAAGGCAGGAGCAAAGCCTGCAGCCCCCAGGTCTGTGGGGCTACGCAAGCGGTTCCCAAAGAGCTTTAGAACAAGGCATAGTTTTCCCTGCTGGCTCTTAGGGCGGGGGACCCATCTCCAGCCATAGGCCATTTTTGTGCCTGGCCCGGCGCCCAGTGGGAAAGGGTGGCTTTGAGGCTTGAAGGCAGCAAGAAAGCCCGCAGCCCCCAGGTCTGTGCGGCTACGCAAGCGGTTCCCAAAGAGCTTTAGAACAAGGCATAGTTTTCCCTGCTGGCTCTCTGGGCGGGGGACCCATCTCCAGCCGTATGGCCATTTTTGAGCCTGGCGCGGCGCCAAGTGGGAAAGGGTTGTGTCGAGGCTAAAGGCAGCAGGAAAGCCCGCAGCCCCCAGGTCTGTGGGGCTACGCAAGCGGTTCCCAAAGAGCTTTAGAACAAGGCATAATTTTCCCTGCTGGCTCTTTGGGCGGGGGACCCATCTCCAGCCGTACGGCCATTTTTGTGCCTGGCGCGGCGCCAAGTGGGAAAGGGTGGCTTTGAGGCTGAAGGCAGCAGCAAAGCCCGCAGCCCCCAGGTCTGTGGGGCTACGCAAGCGGTTCCCAAAGAGCTTTAGAACAAGGCATAGTTTTCCCTGCTGGCTCTTTGGGCGGGGGACACATCTCCAGCCGTATGGCCATTTTTGTGCCTGATAGGGCGCCAAGTGGGAAAGGGTGGTGTCGAGGCTGAAGGCAGCAGGAAAGCCCGCAGCCCCCAGGTCTGTGGGGCTACGCAAGCGGTTCCCAAAGAGCTTTAGAACAAGGCATAGTTTTCCCTGCTGGCTCTTTGGGCGGGGGACCCATCTCCAGCCGTATGGCCATTTTTGTGCGTGCGAGGAACCTAGTGGGAAAGAGTGTTGTCTAGGCTGAAGGCAGCAGGAAAGCCCACAGGCCCAAGATCTGTTGGGTTACGCATGCGGTTCCCAAAGAGCTTTAGAACAAGGCATAGTTTTCCCTGCTGGCTCTTTGGGCGGGGGACCCATCTCCAGCCGTATGGCCATTTTTGTGCCTGGCGTGGCGCCAAGTGGGAAAGGGTGGTGTCGAGGCTGAAGGCAGCAGGAAAGCCCGCAGCCCCCAGGTCTGTGGGGCTACGCAAGTGGTTCCCAAAGAGATTTAGAACAAGGCATAGTTTTCCCTGCTGGCTCTTTGGGCGGGGGACCCATCTCCAGCCGTATGGCCATTTTTGTGCCTGGCGTAGCTCCAAGTGGGAAAGGGTGGCTTTGAGGCTGAAGGCAGCAGGAAAGCCTGCAGCCCCCAGGTCTGTGGGGCTACGCAAGCGGTTCCCAAAGAGCTTTAGAACAAGGCATAGTTTTCCCTGCTGGCTCTTTGGGCGGGGGACCCATCTCCAGCCGTATGGCCATTTTTGTGCCTGGCGCGGCGCCAAGTGGGAAAGGGTGGTGTCGAGGCTGAAGGCAGCAGGAAAGCCCACAGCCCCCAGGTCTGTGGGGCTACGCAAGCGGTTCCCAAAGAGCTTTAGAACAAGGCATAGTTTTCCCTGCTGGCTCTTTGGGCGGGGGACCCATCTCCAGCCATAGGCCATTTTTGTGCCTGGCGCAGTGCCAAGTGGGAAAGGGTGGTGTCGAGGCTGAAGGCAGCAGGAAAGCCCGCAGCCCCCAGGTCTGTGGGGCTACGCAAGTGGTTCCCAAAGAGCTTTAGAACAAGGCATAGTTTTCCCTGCTGGCTCTTTGGGCGGGGGACCCATCTCCAGCCGTATGGCCATTTTTGTGCCTGGCGCAGTGCCAAGTGGGAAAGGGTGGTGTCGAGGCTGAAGGCAGCAGGAAAGCCCGCAGCCCCCAGATCTTTGGGGCTACGCAAGCGGTTCCCAAAGAGCTTTAGAACAAGGCATAGTTTTCCCTGCTGGCTCTTTGGGCGGGGGACCCATCTCCAGCCGTATGGCCATTTTTGTGCCTGGCGCGGCGCCAAGTGGGAAAGGGTGGTGTCGAGGCTGAAGGCAGCAGGAAAGCCCGCAGCCCCCAGGTCTGTGGGGCTACGCAAGCGGTTCCCAAAGAGCTTTAGAACAAGGCATAGTTTTCCCTGCTGGCTCTTTGGGCAGGGGACCCATCTCCAGCCATAGGCCATTTTTGTGCCTGGCGCGGGGCCAAGTGGGAAAGGGTGGCTTTGAGGCTGAAGGCAGCAGGAGAGCCTGCAGCCCCCAGATCTTTGGGGCTACGCAAGCGGTTCCCAAAGAGCTTTAGAACAAGGCATAGTTTTCCCTGCTGGCTCTTTGGGCGGGGGACCCATCTCCAGCCGTATGGCCATTTTTGTGCCTGGCGCGGCGCCAAGTGGGAAAGGGTGGTGTCGAGGCTGAAGGCAGCAGGAAAGCCCGCAGCCCCCAGGTCTGTGGGGCTACGCAAGCGGTTCCCAAAGAGCTTTAGAACAAGGCATAGTTTTCCCTGCTGGCTCTTTGGGCAGGGGACCCATCTCCAGCCATAGGCCATTTTTGTGCCTGGCGCGGGGCCAAGTGGGAAAGGGTGGCTTTGAGGCTGAAGGCAGCAGGAGAGCCTGCAGCCCCCAGGTCTGTGGGGCTACGCAAGCGGTTCCCAAAGAGCTTTAGAACAAGGCATAGTTTTCCCTGCTGGCTCTTTGGGCATGGGACCCATCTCCAGCCGTATGGCCATTTTTGTGCCTGGCGCGGCGCCAAGTGGGAAAGGGTGGTGTCGAGGCTGAAGGCAGCAGCAAAGCCCGCAGCCCCAAGGTCTGTGGGGCCAAGCAAGCGGTTCCCAAAGAGCTTTAGAACAAGGCATAGTTTTCCCTGCTGGCTCTTAGGGCGGTCGACCCATCTCCAGCCGTATGGCCATTTTTGTGCCTGGCGCGGCGCCAAGTGGGAAAGGGTGGCTTTGAGGCTGAAGGCAGCAGCAAAGCCCGCAGCCCCCAGGTCTGTGGGGCTACGCAAGCGGTTCCCAAAGAGCTTTAGAACAAGGCATAGTTTTCCCTGCTGGCTCTTTGGGCGGGGGACCCATCTCCAGCCGTATGGCCATTTTTGTGCCTGGCGCGGCGCCAAGTGGGAAAGGGTGGTTTTGAGGCTGAAGGCAGGAGCAAAGCCTGCAGCCCCCAGGTCTGTGGGGCTACGCAAGCGGTTCCCAAAGAGCTTTAGAACAAGGCATAGTTTTCCCTGCTGGCTCTTTGGGCGGGGGACCCATCTCCAGCCGTATGGCCATTTTTGTGCCTGGCGCGGCGCCAAGTGGGAAAGGGTGGTGTCGAGGCTGAAGGCAGCAGGAAAGCCCACAGCCCCCAGGTCTGTGCGGCTACGCAAGCGGTTCCCAAAGAGCTTTAGAACAAGGCATAGTTTTCCCTGCTGGCTCTTTGGGCAGGGGACCCATCTCCAGCCATAGGCCATTTTTGTGCCTGGCGCAGTGCCAAGTGGGAAAGGGTGGTGTCGAGGCTGAAGGCAGCAGGAAAGCCCGCAGCCCCCAGGTCTGTGCGGCTACGCAAGCGGTTCCCAAAGAGCTTTAGAACAAGGCATAGTTTTCCCTGCTGGCTCTTTGGGCGGGGGACCCATCTCCAGCCGTATGGCCATTTTTGTGCCTGGCGCAGTGCCAAGTGGGAAAGGGTGGTGTCGAGGCTGAAGGCAGCAGGAAAGCCCGCAGCCCCCAGGTCTGTGGCGCTACGCAAGTGGTTCCCAAAGAGCTTTAGAACAAGGCATAGTTTTCCCTGCTGGCTCTTTGGGCGGGGTACCCATCTCCAGCCGTATGGCCATTTTTGTGCCTGGCGCGGCGCCAAGTGGGAAAGGGTGGTGTCGAGGCTGAAGGCAGCAGGAAAGCCCGCAGCCCCCAGGTCTGTGGGGCTACGCAAGCGGTTCCCAAAGAGCTTTAGAACAAGGCATAGTTTTCCTTGCTGGCTCTTTGGGCGGGGGACCCATCTCCAGCCATAGGCCATTTTTGTGCCTGGCGCGGGGCCAAGTGGGAAAGGGTGGCTTTGAGTCTGAAGGCAGCAGGAGAGCCTGCAGCCCCCAGGTCTGTGGGGCTACGCAAGCGGTTCCCAAAGAGCTTTAGAACAAGGCATAGTTTTCCCTGCTGGCTCTTTGGGCGGGGGACCCATCTCCAGCCGTATGGCCATTTTTGTGCCTGGCGCGGCGCCAAGTGGGAAAGGGTGGCTTTGAGGCTGAAGGCAGCAGGAAAGCCCGCAGCCCCCAGGTCTGTGGGGCTACGCAAGCGGTTCCCAAAGAGCTTTAGAACAAGGCATAGTTTTCCCTGCTGGCCCTTTTGGCAGGGGACCCATCTCCAGCCGTATGGCCATTTTTGTGCCTGGCGCGGCGCCAAGTGGGAAAGGGTGGTGTCGAGGCTGAAGGCAGCAAGAAAGCCTGCAGCCCCCAGGTCTGGGGGCTACGCAAGCGGTTCTGAAAGAGCTTTAGAACAAGGCATAGTTTTCCCTGCTGGCTCTTTGGGCATGGGACCCATCTCCAGCCGTATAGCTATTTTTGTGCCTGGCGCGGCGCCAAGTGGGAAAGGGTGTTGTCGAGGCTGAAGGCAGCAGGAGAGCCTGCAGCCCCCAGGTCTGTGGGGCTACGCAAGCGGTTCCCAAAGAGCTTTAGAACAAGGCAGAGTTTTCCCTGCTGGCTCTTTGGGCGGGGCACCCATCTCCAGCCATAGGCCATTTTTGTGCCTGGCCGGGGGCCAAGTGGGAAAGGGTGGTTTTGAGGCTGAAGGCAGCAGGAAACCCCACAGCCCCAGGTCTGTGGGGCTACGCAAGCGGTTCCCAAAGAGCTTTAGAACAAGGCATAGTTTTCCCAGCTGGCTCTTAGGGCATGGGACCCATCTCCAGCCATAGGCCATTTTTGTGCCTGACGCGGTGCCAAGTGGGAAAGTGTGCTGTCGAGGCTGAAGGCATAAGAAAGCCTGCAGCCCCCAGGTCTGTGGGGCCAAGCAAGCGGTTCCCAAAGAGCTTTAGAACAAGGCATAGTTTTCCCTGCTGGCTCCTTGGGCGTGGGACCCATCTCCAGCCGTATGGCCATTTTTGTGCCTCGCCCGGCGCCAAGTGGGAAAGGGTGGTTTTGAGGCTGAAGGCAGCAGGAAACCCCACAGCCCCAGGTCTGTGGGGCTACGCAAGCGGTTCCTAAAGAGCTTTAGAACAAGGCATAGTTTTCCCTGCTGGCTCTTTGGGCATGGGACCCATCTCCATCCATAGGCCATTTTTGTGCCTGACGCGGTGCCAAATGGGAAAGTGTGCTGTCGAGGCTGAAGGCAGCAAGAAAGCCTGCAGCCCCCAGGTCTGTGGGGCCAAGCAAGCGGTTCCCAAAGAGCTTTAGAAGAAGGCATAGTTTTCCCTGCTGGCTCCTTGGGCAGGGGACCCATCTCCAGCCGTATGGCCATTTGTGTGCGTGGCGAGGCACCTAGTGGGAAAGGGTGTTGTCTAGGCTGAAGGCAGCAGGAAAGCCCACAGGCCCAAGATCAGTTGGGCTACGCAAGTGGTTCCCAAAGAGATTTAGAACAAGGCATAGTTTTCCCTGCTGGCTCTTTGGGCGGGGGACCCATCTCCAGCCGTATGGCCATTTTTGTGCCTGGCCAGGGGGCAAGTGGGAAAGGGTGGTGTCGAGGTTGAAGGCAGCAGGAAGGCCCACAGCCCCCACGTCTGTGGGGCTACGCAAGTGGTTCCCAAAGAGCTTTAGAACAAGGTATAGTTTTCCCTGCTGGCTCTTTGGGCGGGGCACCCATGTCCAGCCATATGGCCATTTTTGTGCCTAGCGCGACGCCAAGTGGGAAAGGGTGGCTTTGAGGCTGAAGGCAGCAGGAAAGCCTGCGGCCCCCAGGTCTGTGGGCCTATGCAAGCGGTTCCCAAAGAGCTTTAGAACAAGGCATAGTTTTCCCTGCTGGCTCTTTGGGCGGGGGACCCATCTCCAGCCATAGGCCATTTTTGTGCCTAGCGTGGCGCCAAGTGGGAAAGGGTGGTGTCGAGGCTGAAGGCAGCAGGAAAGCCTGCGGCCCCCAGGTCTGTGGGGCTACGCAAGCGGTTCCCAAAGAGCTTTAGAACAAGGCATAGTTTTCCCTGCTGGCTCTTTGGGCATGGGACCCATGTCCAGCCGTATGGCCATTTTTGTGCCTGGCGCGGCGCCAAGTGGGAAAGGGTGGCTTTGAGGCTGAAGGCAGCAGGAAAGCCTGCAGCCCCCAGGTCTGTGCGGCTACGCAAGCGGTTCCCAAAGAGCTTTAGAACAAGGCATAGTTTTCCCTGCTTGTTCGTTGGGCGGGGGACCCATCTCCAGCCGTATGGCCATTTTTGTGCCTGGCGCAGTGCCAAGTGGGAAAGGGTGGTGTCGAGGCTGAAGGCAGCAGGAAAGCCCGCAGCCCCCAGGTCTGTGGGGCTACGCAAGCGGTTCCCAAAGAGCTTTAGAAGAAGGCATAGTTTTCCCTGCTGGCTCTTTGGGCAGGGGACCCATCTCCAGCCGTATGGCCATTTTTGTGCCTGGCGCGGCGCCAAGTGGGAAAGGGTGGCTTTGAGGCTGAAGGCAGCAGCAAAGCCCGCAGCCCCCAGGTCTGTGGGGCTACGCAAGCGGTTCCCAAAGAGCTTTAGAACAAGGCATAGTTTTCCCTGCTGGCTCTTTGGGCGGGGGACCCATCTCCAGCCATAGGCCAATTTTGTGCCTGGCGCGGTGCCAAGTGGGAAAGGGTGGTGTCGAGGCTGAAGGCAGCAGGAAAGCCCGCAGCCCCCAGGTCTGTGGGGCTACGCAAGCGGTTCCCAAAGAGCTTTAGAACAAGGCATAGTTTTCCCTGTTGGCTCTTTGGGCGGTCGACACATCTCCAGCCGTATGGCCATTTTTGTGCCTGGCGCGGTGCCAAGTGGGAAAGGGTGGTTTTGAGGCTGAAGGCAGGAGCAAAGCCTGCAGCCCCCAGGTCTGTGGGGCCAAGCAAGCGGTTCCCAAAGAGCTTTAGAACAAGGCATAGTTTTCCCTGCTGGCTCTTTGGGCGGGGGACCCATCTCCAGCCGTATGGCCATTTTTGTGCCTGGCGCGGCGCCAAGTGGGAAAGGGTGGTGTCGAGGCTGAAGGCAGCAGGAAAGCCCACAGCCCCCAGGTCTGTGGGGCTACGCAAGTGGTTCCCAAAGAGCTTTAGAACAAGGCATAGTTTTCCCTGCTGGCTCCTTCAGCGGGGGACCCATCTCCAGCCATAGGCCATTTTTGTGCCTGGCGCGGCGCCAAGTGGGAAAGGGTGGTGTCGAGGCTGAAGGCAGCAGGAAAGCCTGCAGCCCCCAGGTCTGTGGGGCTACGCAAGCCGTTCTGAAAGAGCTTTAGAACAAGGCATAGTTTTCCCTGCTGACTCTTTGGGCGGGGGACCCATCTCCAGCCGTATGGCCATTTTTGTGCCTGGCGCGGCGCCAAGTGGGAAAGGGTGGTGTCGAGGCTGAAGGCAGCAGCAAAGCCCGCAGCCCCCAGGTCTGTGGCGCTACGCAAGTGGTTCCCAAAGAGCTTTAGAACAAGGCATAGTTTTCCCTGCTGGCTCTTTGGGCGGGGGACCCATCTCCAGCCGTATGGCCATTTTTGTGCCTGGCGCGGCGCCAAGTGGGAAAGGGTGGTGTCGAGGCTGAAGGCAGCAGCAAAGCCCGCAGCCCCCAGGTCTGTAGGGCTACGCAAGTGGTTCCCAAAGAGCTTTAGAACAAGGCATAGTTTTCCCTGCTGGCTCTTTGGGCATGGGACCCATCTCCAGCCGTATGGCCATTTTTGTGCCTGGCGCGGCGCCAAGTGGGAAATGGTGCTGTCGAGGCTGAAGGCAGCAAGAAAGCCTGCAGCCCCCAGGTCTGTGGGGCTACGGAAGCGGTTCTGAAAGAGCTTTAGAACAAGGCATAGTTTTCCCTGTTGGCTCCTTGGGCAGGGGACCCATCTCCAGCCATAGGCCATTTTTGTGCCTGGCGCGGCGCCAAGTGGGAAAGGGTGGTTTTGAGGCTGAAGGCAGCAGGAAACCCCACAGCCCCAGGTCTGTGGGGCTACGCAAGCGGTTCCCAAAGAGCTTTAGAACAAGGCATAGTTTTCCCACCTGGCTCTTAGGGCATGGGACCCATCTCCAGCCATAGGCCATTTTTGTGCCTGACGCGGTGCCAAGTGGGAAAGTGTGCTGTCGAGGCTGAAGGCAGCAGGAAAGCCTGCAGCCCCCAGGTCTGTGCGGCTACGCAAGCGGTTCCCAAAGAGCTTTAGAACAAGGCATAGTTTTCCCTGCTGGCTCCTTGGGCGTGGGACCCATCTCCAGCCGTATGGCCATTTTTGTGCCTGGCGCGGCGCCAAGTGGGAAAGGGTGGCTTTGAGGCTGAAGGCAGCAGGAAAGCCCGCAGCCCCCAGGTCTGTGGGGCTACACAAGCGGTTCCCAAAGAGCTTTAGAACAAGGCATAGTTTTCCCTGCTGGCCCTTTTGGCAGGGGACCCATCTCCAGCCGTATGGCCATTTTTGTGCCTGGCGCGGCGCCAAGTGGGAAAGGGTGGTGTCGAGGCTGAAGGCAGCAAGAAAGCCTGCAGCCCCCAGGTCTGGGGGCTACGCAAGCGGTTCTGAAAGAGCTTTAGAACAAGGCATAGTTTTCCCTGCTGGCTCTTTGGGCATGGGACCCATCTCCAGCCGTATAGCTATTTTTGTGCCTGGCGCGGCGCCAAGTGGGAAAGGGTGTTGTCGAGGCTGAAGGCAGCAGGAGAGCCTGCAGCCCCCAGGTCTGTGGGGCTACGCAAGCGGTTCCCAAAGAGCTTTAGAACAAGGCAGAGTTTTCCCTGCTGGCTCTTAGGGCGGGGCACCCATCTCCAGCCATAGGCCATTTTTGTGCCTGGCCGGGGGCCAAGTGGGAAAGGGTGGTTTTGAGGCTGAAGGCAGCAGGAAACCCCACAGCCCCAGGTCTGTGGGGCTACGCAAGCGGTTCCCAAAGAGCTTTAAAACAAGGCATAGTTTTCCCAGCTGGCTCTTAGGGCATGGGACCCATCTCCAGCCATAGGCCATTTTTGTGCCTGACGCGGTGCCAAGTGGGAAAGTGTGCTGTCGAGGCTGAAGGCATAAGAAAGCCTGCAGCCCCCAGGTCTGTGGGGCCAAGCAAGCGGTTCCCAAAGAGCTTTAGAACAAGGCATAGTTTTCCCTGCTGGCTCCTTGGGCAGGGGACCCATCTCCAGCCGTATGGCCATTTTTGTGCCTCGCCCGGCGCCAAGTGGGAAAGGGTGGTTTTGAGGCTGAAGGCAGCAGGAAACCCCACAGCCCCAGGTCTGTGGGGCTACGCAAGCGGTTCCTAAAGAGCTTTAGAACAAGGCATAGTTTTCCCTGCTGGCTCTTTGGGCATGGGACCCATCTCCATCCATAGGCCATTTTTGTGCCTGACGCGGTGCCAAATGGGAAAGTGTGCTGTCGAGGCTGAAGGCAGCAAGAAAGCCTGCAGCCCCCAGGTCTGTGGGGCCAAGCAAGCGGTTCCCAAAGAGCTTTAGAAGAAGGCATAGTTTTCCCTGCTGGCTCCTTGGGCAGGGGACCCATCTCCAGCCGTATGGCCATTTGTGTGCGTGGCGAGGCACCTAGTGGGAAAGGGTGTTGTCTAGGCTGAAGGCAGCAGGAAAGCCCACAGGCCCAAGATCAGTTGGGCTACGCAAGTGGTTCCCAAAGAGATTTAGAACAAGGCATAGTTTTCCCTGCTGGCTCTTTGGGCGGGGGACCCATCTCCAGCCGTATGGCCATTTTTGTGCCTGGCCAGGGGGCAAGTGGGAAAGGGTGGTGTCGAGGTTGAAGGCAGCAGGAAGGCCCACAGCCCTCACGTCTGTGGGGCTACGCAAGTGGTTCCCAAAGAGCTTTAGAACAAGGTATAGTTTTCCCTGCTGGCTCTTTGGGCGGGGCACCCATGTCCAGCCATATGGCCATTTTTGTGCCTAGCGCGACGCCAAGTGGGAAAGGGTGGCTTTGAGGCTGAAGGCAGCAGGAAAGCCTGCGGCCCCCAGGTCTGTGGGCCTATGCAAGCGGTTCCCAAAGAGCTTTAGAACAAGGCATAGTTTTCCCTGCTGGCTCTTTGGGCGGGGGACCCATCTCCAGCCATAGGCCATTTTTGTGCCTAGCGTGGCGCCAAGTGGGAAAGGGTGGTGTCGAGGCTGAAGGCAGCAGGAAAGCCTGCGGCCCCCAGGTCTGTGGGGCTACGCAAGCGGTTCCCAAAGAGCTTTAGAACAAGGCATAGTTTTCCCTGCTGGCTCTTTGGGCATGGGACCCATGTCCAGCCGTATGGCCATTTTTGTGCCTGGCGCGGCGCCAAGTGGGAAAGGGTGGCTTTGAGGCTGAAGGCAGCAGGAAAGCCTGCAGCCCCCAGGTCTGTGCGGCTACGCAAGCGGTTCCCAAAGAGCTTTAGAACAAGGCATAGTTTTCCCTGCTTGTTCGTTGGGCGGGGGACCCATCTCCAGCCGTATGGCCATTTTTGTGCCTGGCGCAGTGCCAAGTGGGAAAGGGTGGTGTCGAGGCTGAAGGCAGCAGGAAAGCCCGCAGCCCCCAGGTCTGTGGGGCTACGCAAGCGGTTCCCAAAGAGCTTTAGAAGAAGGCATAGTTTTCCCTGCTGGCTCTTTGGGCAGGGGACCCATCTCCAGCCGTATGGCCATTTTTGTGCCTGGCGCGGCGCCAAGTGGGAAAGGGTGGCTTTGAGGCTGAAGGCAGCAGCAAAGCCCGCAGCCCCCAGGTCTGTGGGGCTACGCAAGCGGTTCCCAAAGAGCTTTAGAACAAGGCATAGTTTTCCCTGCTGGCTCTTTGGGCGGGGGACCCATCTCCAGCCATAGGCCAATTTTGTGCCTGGCGCGGTGCCAAGTGGGAAAGGGTGGTGTCGAGGCTGAAGGCAGCAGGAAAGCCCGCAGCCCCCAGGTCTGTGGGGCTACGCAAGCGGTTCCCAAAGAGCTTTAGAACAAGGCATAGTTTTCCCTGTTGGCTCTTTGGGCGGTCGACACATCTCCAGCCGTATGGCCATTTTTGTGCCTGGCGCGGTGCCAAGTGGGAAAGGGTGGTTTTGAGGCTGAAGGCAGGAGCAAAGCCTGCAGCCCCCAGGTCTGTGGGGCCAAGCAAGAGGTTCCCAAAGAGCTTTAGAACAAGGCATAGTTTTCCCTGCTGGCTCTTTGGGCGGGGGACCCATCTCCAGCCGTATGGCCATTTTTGTGCCTGGCGCGGCGCCAAGTGGGAAAGGGTGGTGTCGAGGCTGAAGGCAGCAGGAAAGCCCACAGCCCCCAGGTCTGTGGGGCTACGCAAGTGGTTCCCAAAGAGCTTTAGAACAAGGCATAGTTTTCCCTGCTGGCTCCTTCAGCGGGGGACCCATCTCCAGCCATAGGCCATTTTTGTGCCTGGCGCGGCGCCAAGTGGGAAAGGGTGGTGTCGAGGCTGAAGGCAGCAGGAAAGCCTGCAGCCCCCAGGTCTGTGGGGCTACGCAAGCCGTTCTGAAAGAGCTTTAGAACAAGGCATAGTTTTCCCTGCTGACTCTTTGGGCGGGGGACCCATCTCCAGCCGTATGGCCATTTTTGTGCCTGGCGCGGCGCCAAGTGGGAAAGGGTGGTGTCGAGGCTGAAGGCAGCAGCAAAGCCCGCAGCCCCCAGGTCTGTGGCGCTACGCAAGTGGTTCCCAAAGAGCTTTAGAACAAGGCATAGTTTTCCCTGCTGGCTCTTTGGGCGGGGGACCCATCTCCAGCCGTATGGCCATTTTTGTGCCTGGCGCGGCGCCAAGTGGGAAAGGGTGGTGTCGAGGCTGAAGGCAGCAGCAAAGCCCGCAGCCCCCAGGTCTGTAGGGCTACGCAAGTGGTTCCCAAAGAGCTTTAGAACAAGGCATAGTTTTCCCTGCTGGCTCTTTGGGCATGGGACCCATCTCCAGCCGTATGGCCATTTTTGTGCCTGGCGCGGCGCCAAGTGGGAAAGGGTGCTGTCGAGGCTGAAGGCAGCAAGAAAGCCTGCAGCCCCCAGGTCTGTGGGGCTACGGAAGCGGTTCTGAAAGAGCTTTAGAACAAGGCATAGTTTTCCCTGTTGGCTCCTTGGGCAGGGGACCCATCTCCAGCCATAGGCCATTTTTGTGCCTGGCGCGGCGCCAAGTGGGAAAGGGTGGTTTTGAGGCTGAAGGCAGCAGGAAACCCCACAGCCCCAGGTCTGTGGGGCTACGCAAGCGGTTCCCAAAGAGCTTTAGAACAAGGCATAGTTTTCCCACCTGGCTCTTAGGGCATGGGACCCATCTCCAGCCATAGGCCATTTTTGTGCCTGACGCGGTGCCAAGTGGGAAAGTGTGCTGTCGAGGCTGAAGGCAGCAGGAAAGCCTGCAGCCCCCAGGTCTGTGCGGCTACGCAAGCGGTTCCCAAAGAGCTTTAGAACAAGGCATAGTTTTCCCTGCTGGCTCCTTGGGCGTGGGACCCATCTCCAGCCGTATGGCCATTTTTGTGCCTGGCGCAGTGCCAAGTGGGAAAGGGTGGTTTTGAGGCTGAAGGCAGCAGCAAAGGCTCCAGCCCCCAGGTCTGTGGAGCTACGCAAGCGGTTCCCAAAGAGCTTTAGAACAAGGCATAGTTTTCCCTGCTGGCTCTTTGGGCGGGGGACCCATCTCCAGCCGTATGGGCATTTTTGTGCCTGGCGCGGCGCCAACTGGGAAAGGGTGGTGTCGAGGCTGAAGGCAGCAGGAAAGCCCACAGCCCCCAGGTCTGTGGGGCTACGCAAGCGGTTCCCAAAGAGCTTTAGAACAAGGCATAGTTTTCCCTGCTGGCTCTTTGGGCGGGGGACCCATCTCCAGCCGTATGGCCATTTTTGTGCCTGGCGCAGTGCCAATTGGGAAAGGGTGGTGTCGAGGCTGAAGGCAGCAGGAAAGCCCACAGCCCCCAGGTCTGTGGCGCTACGCAAGTGGTTCCCAAAGAGCTTTAGAACAAGGCATAGTTTTCCCTGCTGGCTCTTTGGGCATGGGACCCATCTAAAGCCGTATAGCTATTTTTGTGCCTGGCGCGGTGCCAAGTGGGAAAGTGTGCTGTCGAGGCTGAAGGCATAAGAAAGCCTGCAGCCCCCAGGTCTGTGGGGCCAAGCAAGCGGTTCCCAAAGAGCTTTAGAACAAGGCATAATTTTCCCTGCTGGCTCTTTTGGCAGGGGACCCATCTCCAGCTATAGGCCATTTTTGTGCCTGATGCGGCGCCAAGTGGGAAAGGGTGGCTTTGAGGCTGAAGGCAGCAGCAAAGCCCGCAGCCCCCAGGTCTGTGGGGCTACGCAAGCGGTTCCCAAAGAGCTTTAGAACAAGGCATAGTTTTCCCTGCTGGCTCTTTGGGCGGGGGACCCATCTCCAGCCGTATGGCCATTTTTGTGCCTGGCGCGGCGCCAAGTGGGAAAGGGTGGTGTCGAGGCTGAAGGCAGCAGCAAAGCCCGCAGCCCCCAGGTCTGTAGGGCTACGCAAGTGGTTCCCAAAGAGCTTTAGAACAAGGCATAGTTTTCCCTGCTGGCTCTTTGGGCATGGGACCCATCTCCAGCCGTATGGCCATTTTTGTGCCTGGCGCGGCGCCAAGTGGGAAAGGGTGCTGTCGAGGCTGAAGGCAGCAAGAAAGCCTGCAGCCCCCAGGTCTGTGGGGCTACGGAAGCGGTTCTGAAAGAGCTTTAGAACAAGGCATAGTTTTCCCTGTTGGCTCCTTGGGCAGGGGACCCATCTCCAGCCATAGGCCATTTTTGTGCCTGGCGCGGCGCCAAGTGGGAAAGGGTGGTTTTGAGGCTGAAGGCAGCAGGAAACCCCACAGCCCCAGGTCTGTGGGGCTACGCAAGCGGTTCCCAAAGAGCTTTAGAACAAGGCATAGTTTTCCCACCTGGCTCTTAGGGCATGGGACCCATCTCCAGCCATAGGCCATTTTTGTGCCTGACGCGGTGCCAAGTGGGAAAGTGTGCTGTCGAGGCTGAAGGCAGCAGGAAAGCCTGCAGCCCCCAGGTCTGTGCGGCTACGCAAGCGGTTCCCAAAGAGCTTTAGAACAAGGCATAGTTTTCCCTGCTGGCTCCTTGGGCGTGGGACCCATCTCCAGCCGTATGGCCATTTTTGTGCCTGGCGCAGTGCCAAGTGGGAAAGGGTGGTTTTGAGGCTGAAGGCAGCAGCAAAGGCTCCAGCCCCCAGGTCTGTGGAGCTACGCAAGCGGTTCCCAAAGAGCTTTAGAACAAGGCATAGTTTTCCCTGCTGGCTCTTTGGGCGGGGGACCCATCTCCAGCCGTATGGGCATTTTTGTGCCTGGCGCGGCGCCAACTGGGAAAGGGTGGTGTCGAGGCTGAAGGCAGCAGGAAAGCCCACAGCCCCCAGGTCTGTGGGGCTACGCAAGCGGTTCCCAAAGAGCTTTAGAACAAGGCATAGTTTTCCCTGCTGGCTCTTTGGGCGGGGGACCCATCTCCAGCCGTATGGCCATTTTTGTGCCTGGCGCAGTGCCAATTGGGAAAGGGTGGTGTCGAGGCTGAAGGCAGCAGGAAAGCCCACAGCCCCCAGGTCTGTGGCGCTACGCAAGTGGTTCCCAAAGAGCTTTAGAACAAGGCATAGTTTTCCCTGCTGGCTCTTTGGGCATGGGACCCATCTAAAGCCGTATAGCTATTTTTGTGCCTGGCGCGGTGCCAAGTGGGAAAGTGTGCTGTCGAGGCTGAAGGCATAAGAAAGCCTGCAGCCCCCAGGTCTGTGGGGCCAAGCAAGCGGTTCCCAAAGAGCTTTAGAACAAGGCATAATTTTCCCTGCTGGCTCTTTTGGCAGGGGACCCATCTCCAGCTATAGGCCATTTTTGTGCCTGATGCGGCGCCAAGTGGGAAAGGGTGGCTTTGAGGCTGAAGGCAGCAGCAAAGCCCGCAGCCCCCAGGTCTGTGGGGCTACGCAAGCGGTTCCCAAAGAGCTTTAGAACAAGGCATAGTTTTCCCTGCTGGCTCTTTGGGCGGGGGACCCATCTCCAGCCGTATGGCCATTTTTGTGCCTGGCCAGGGGCCAAGTGGGAAAGGGTGGTGTCGAGGCTGAAGGCAGCAGGAAGGCCCACAGCCCCCAGGTCTGTGGGGCTACACAAGTGGTTCCCAAAGAGCTTTAGAACAAGGCATAGTTTTCCCTGCTGGCTCTTTGGGCGGGGCACCCATGTCCAGCCATATGGCCATTTTTGTGCCTAGCGCGACGCCAAGTTCGAAAAGGGTGGCTTTGAGGCTGAAGGCAGCAGCAAAGGCTCCAGCCCCCAGGTCTGTGGGGCTACGCAAGCGGTTCCCAAAGAGCTTTAGAACAAGGCATAGTTTTCCCTGCTGGCTCTTTGGGCGGGGGACCCATCTCCAGCCGTATGGCCATTTTTGTGCCTGGCGCGGCGCCAAGTGGGAAAGGGTGCTGTCGAGGCTGAAGGCAGCAGGAAAGCCCACAGCCCCCAGGTCTGTGGGGCTACGCAAGCGGTTCCCAAAGAGCTTTAGAACAAGGCATAGTTTTCCCTGCTGGCTCTTTGGGCGGGGGACCCATCTCCAGCCATAGGCCATTTTTGTGCCTGGCGCAGTGCCAAGTGGGAAAGGGTGGTGTCGAGGCTGAAGGCAGCAGGAAAGCCCGCAGCCCCCAGGTCTGTGGGGCTACGCAAGCGGTTCCCAAAGAGCTTTAGAACAAGGCATAGTTTTCCCTGCTGGCTCTTTGGGCGGGGGACCCATCTCCAGCCATAGGCCATTTTTGTGCCTGGCGCGGGGCCAAGTGGGAAAGGGTGGCTTTGAGTCTGAAGGCAGCAGGAAACCCCACAGCCCCCAGGTCTGTGGGGCCAAGCAAGCGGTTCCCAAAGAGCTTTAGAACAAGGCATAGTTTTCCCACCTGGCTCTTAGGGCATGGGACCCATCTCCAGCCATAGGCCATTTTTGTGCCTGACGCGGTGCCAAGTGGGAAAGTGTGCTGTCGAGGCTGAAGGCAGCAGGAAAGCCTGCAGCCCCCAGGTCTGTGCGGCTACGCAAGCGGTTCCCAAAGAGCTTTAGAACAAGGCATAGTTTTCCCTGCTGGCTCCTTGGGCGTGGGACCCATCTCCAGCCGTATGGCCATTTTTGTGCCTGGCGCAGTGCCAAGTGGGAAAGGGTGGTTTTGAGGCTGAAGGCAGCAGCAAAGGCTCCAGCCCCCAGGTCTGTGGAGCTACGCAAGCGGTTCCCAAAGAGCTTTAGAACAAGGCATAGTTTTCCCTGCTGGCTCTTTGGGCGGGGGACCCATCTCCAGCCGTATGGGCATTTTTGTGCCTGGCGCGGCGCCAAGTGGGAAAGGGTGGTGTCGAGGCTGAAGGCAGCAGGAAAGCCCACAGCCCCCAGGTCTGTGGGGCTACGCAAGCGGTTCCCAAAGAGCTTTAGAACAAGGCATAGTTTTCCCTGCTGGCTCTTTGGGCGGGGGACCCATCTCCAGCCGTATGGCCATTTTTGTGCCTGGCGCAGTGCCAAGTGGGAAAGGGTGGTGTCGAGGCTGAAGGCAGCAGGAAAGCCCACAGCCCCCAGGTCTGTGGGGCTACGCAAGTGGTTCCCAAAGAGCTTTAGAACAAGGCATAGTTTTCCCTGCTGGCTCTTTGGGCATGGGACCCATCTAAAGCCGTATAGCTATTTTTGTGCCTGGCGCGGCGCCAAGTGGGAAAGGGTGTTGTCGAGGCTGAAGGCATAAGAAAGCCTGCAGCCCCCAGGTCTGTGGGGCCAAGCAAGCGGTTCCCAAAGAGCTTTAGAACAAGGCATAATTTTCCCTGCTGGCTCTTTTGGCAGGGGACCCATCTCCAGCTATAGGCCATTTTTGTGCCTGATGCGGCGCCAAGTGGGAAAGGGTGGTTTTGAGGCTGAAGGCAGCAGCAAAGCCCGCAGCCCCCAGGTCTGTGGGGCTACGCAAGCGGTTCCCAAAGAGCTTTAGAACAAGGCATAGTTTTCCCTGCTGGCTCTTTGGGCGGGGGACCCATCTCCAGCCGTATGGCCATTTTTGTGCCTGGCCAGGGGCCAAGTGGGAAAGGGTGGTGTCGAGGCTGAAGGCAGCAGGAAGGCCCACAGCCCCCAGGTCTGTGGGGCTACACAAGTGGTTCCCAAAGAGCTTTAGAACAAGGCATAGTTTTCCCTGCTGGCTCTTTGGGCGGGGCACCCATGTCCAGCCATATGGCCATTTTTGTGCCTAGCGCGACGCCAAGTTCGAAAAGGGTGGCTTTGAGGCTGAAGGCAGCAGCAAAGTCTCCAGCCCCCAGGTCTGTGGGGCTACGCAAGCGGTTCCCAAAGAGCTTTAGAACAAGGCATAGTTTTCCCTGCTGGCTCTTTGGGCAGGGGACCCATCTCCAGCCGTATGGCCATTTTTGTGCCTGGCGCGGCGCCAAGTGGGAAAGGGTGCTGTCGAGGCTGAAGGCAGCAGGAAAGCCCACAGCCCCCAGGTCTGTGGGGCTACGCAAGCGGTTCCCAAAGAGCTTTAGAACAAGGCATAGTTTTCCCTGCTGGCTCTTTGGGCGGGGGACCCATCTCCAGCCATAGGCCATTTTTGTGCCTGGCGCGGCGCCAAGTGGGAAAGGGTGCTGTCGAGGCTGAAGGCAGCAAGAAAGCCTGCAGCCCCCAGGTCTGGGGGCTACGGAAGCGGTTCTGAAAGAGCTTTAGAACAAGGCATAGTTTTCCCTGTTGGCTCCTTGGGCAGGGGACCCATCTCCAGCCATAAGCCATTTTTGTGCCTGGCGCGGCGCCAAGTGGGAAAGGGTGGTTTTGAGGCTGAAGGCAGCAGGAAACCCCACAGCCCCAGGTCTGTGGGGCTACGCAAGCGGTTCCCAAAGAGCTTTAGAACAAGGCATAGTTTTCCCACCTGGCTCTTAGGGCATGGGACCCATCTCCAGCCATAGGCCATTTTTGTGCCTGACGCGGTGCCAAGTGGGAAAGTGTGCTGTCGAGGCTGAAGGCAGCAGGAAAGTCTCCAGCCCCCAGGTCTGTGGGGCTACGCAAGCGGTTCCCAAAGAGCTTTAGAACAAGGCATAGTTTTCCCTGCTGGCTCCTTGGGCGTGGGACCCATCTCCAGCCGTATGGCCATTTTTGTGCCTGGCGCAGTGCCAAGTGGGAAAGGGTGGTTTTGAGGGTGAAGGCAGCAGGAAAGGCTCCAGCCCCCAGGTCTGTGGAGCTACGCAAGCGGTTCCCAAAGAGCTTTAGAACAAGGCATAGTTTTCCCTGCTGGCTCTTTGGGCGGGGGACCCATCTCCAGCCGTATGGGCATTTTTGTGCCTGGCGCGGCGCCAAGTGGGAAAGGGTGGTGTCGAGGCTGAAGGCAGCAGGAAAGCCCACAGCCCCCAGGTCTGTGGGGCTACGCAAGCGGTTCCCAAAGAGCTTTAGAACAAGGCATAGTTTTCCCTGCTGGCTCTTTGGGCGGGGGACCCATCTCCAGCCGTATGGCCATTTTTGTGCCTGGCGCAGTGCCAAGTGGGAAAGGGTGGTGTCGAGGCTGAAGGCAGCAGGAAAGCCCACAGCCCCCAGGTCTGTGGCGCTACGCAAGTGGTTCCCAAAGAGCTTTAGAACAAGGCATAGTTTTCCCTGCTGGCTCTTTGGGCATGGGACCCATCTAAAGCCGTATAGCTATTTTTGTGCCTGGCGCGGCGCCAAGTGGGAAAGGGTGGTGTCGAGGCTGAAGGCAGCAGGAAAGCCCGCAGCCCCCAGGTCTGTGGGGCTACGCAAGCGGTTCCCAAAGAGCTTTAGAACAAGGCATAGTTTTCCCTGCTGGCTCTTTGGACGGGGCACCCATCTCCAGCCATAGGCCATTTTTGTGCCTGGCGCGGTGCCAATTGGGAAAGGGTGGTTTTGAGGGTGAAGGCAGCAGGAAAGCCTGCAGCCCCCAGGTCTGTGGGGCTACGCAAGCGGTTCCCAAAGAGCTTTAGAACAAGGCATAGTTTTCCCACCTGGCTCTTAGGGCATGGGACCCATCTCCAGCCATAGGCCATTTTTGTGCCTGGCGCGGTGCCAAGTGGGAAAGTGTGCTGTCGAGGCTGAAGGCATAAGAAAGCCTGCAGCCCCCAGGTCTGTGGGGCCAAGCAAGCGGTTCCCAAAGAGCTTTAGAACAAGGCATAATTTTCCCTGCTGGCTCTTTTGGCAGGGGACCCATCTCCAGCTATAGGCCATTTTTGTGCCTGATGCGGCGCCAAGTGGGAAAGGGTGGCTTTGAGGCTGAAGGCAGCAGCAAAGCCCGCAGCCCCCAGGTCTGTGGGGCTACGCAAGCGGTTCCCAAAGAGCTTTAGAACAAGGCATAGTTTTCCCTGCTGGCTCTTTGGGCGGGGGACCCATCTCCAGCCGTATGGCCATTTTTGTGCCTGGCCAGGGGCCAAGTGGGAAAGGGTGGTGTCGAGGCTGAAGGCAGCAGGAAGGCCCACAGCCCCCAGGTCTGTGGGGCTACACAAGTGGTTCCCAAAGAGCTTTAGAACAAGGCATAGTTTTCCCTGCTGGCTCTTTGGGCGGGGCACCCATGTCCAGCCATATGGCCATTTTTGTGCCTAGCGCGACGCCAAGTTCGAAAAGGGTGGCTTTGAGGCTGAAGGCAGCAGCAAAGGCTCCAGCCCCCAGGTCTGTGGGGCTACGCAAGCGGTTCCCAAAGAGCTTTAGAACAAGGCATAGTTTTCCCTGCTGGCTCTTTGGGCGGGGGACCCATCTCCAGCCGTATGGCCATTTTTGTGCCTGGCGCGGCGCCAAGTGGGAAAGGGTGCTGTCGAGGCTGAAGGCAGCAGGAAAGCCCACAGCCCCCAGGTCTGTGGGGCTACGCAAGCGGTTCCCAAAGAGCTTTAGAACAAGGCATAGTTTTCCCTGCTGGCTCTTTGGGCGGGGGACCCATCTCCAGCCATAGGCCATTTTTGTGCCTGGCGCAGTGCCAAGTGGGAAAGGGTGGTGTCGAGGCTGAAGGCAGCAGGAAAGCCCGCAGCCCCCAGGTCTGTGGGGCTACGCAAGCGGTTCCCAAAGAGCTTTAGAACAAGGCATAGTTTTCCCACCTGGCTCTTAGGGCATGGGACCCATCTCCAGCCATAGGCCATTTTTGTGCCTGACGCGGTGCCAAGTGGGAAAGTGTGCTGTCGAGGCTGAAGGCAGCAGGAAAGCCTGCAGCCCCCAGGTCTGTGCGGCTACGCAAGCGGTTCCCAAAGAGCTTTAGAACAAGGCATAGTTTTCCCTGCTGGCTCCTTGGGCGTGGGACCCATCTCCAGCCGTATGGCCATTTTTGTGCCTGGCGCAGTGCCAAGTGGGAAAGGGTGGTTTTGAGGCTGAAGGCAGCAGCAAAGGCTCCAGCCCCCAGGTCTGTGGAGCTACGCAAGCGGTTCCCAAAGAGCTTTAGAACAAGGCATAGTTTTCCCTGCTGGCTCTTTGGGCGGGGGACCCATCTCCAGCCGTATGGGCATTTTTGTGCCTGGCGCGGCGCCAAGTGGGAAAGGGTGGTGTCGAGGCTGAAGGCAGCAGGAAAGCCCACAGCCCCCAGGTCTGTGGGGCTACGCAAGCGGTTCCCAAAGAGCTTTAGAACAAGGCATAGTTTTCCCTGCTGGCTCTTTGGGCGGGGGACCCATCTCCAGCCGTATGGCCATTTTTGTGCCTGGCGCAGTGCCAAGTGGGAAAGGGTGGTGTCGAGGCTGAAGGCAGCAACAAAGCCCACAGCCCCCAGGTCTGTGGCGCTACGCAAGTGGTTCCCAAAGAGCTTTAGAACAAGGCATAGTTTTCCCTGCTGGCTCTTTGGGCATGGGACCCATCTAAAGCCGTATAGCTATTTTTGTGCCTGGCGCGGCGCCAAGTGGGAAAGGGTGTTGTCGAGGCTGAAGGCAGCAGGAAAGCCCGCAGTCCCCAGGTCTGTGGGGCTACGCAAGCGGTTCCCAAAGAGCTTTAGAACAAGGCATAGTTTTCCCACCTGGCTCTTAGGGCATGGGACCCATCTCCAGCCATAGGCCATTTTTGTGCCTGGCGCGGTGCCAAGTGGGAAAGTGTGCTGTCGAGGCTGAAGGCATAAGAAAGCTTGCAGCCCCCAGGTCTGTGGGGCCAAGCAAGCGGTTCCCAAAGAGCTTTAGAACAAGGCATAATTTTCCCTGCTGGCTCTTTTGGCAGGGGACCCATCTCCAGCTATAGGCCATTTTTGTGCCTGATGCGGCGCCAAGTGGGAAAGGGTGGTTTTGAGGCTGAAGGCAGCAGCAAAGCCCGCAGCCCCCAGGTCTGTGGGGCTACGCAAGCGGTTCCCAAAGAGCTTTAGAACAAGGCATAGTTTTCCCTGCTGGCTCTTTGGGCGGGGGACCCATCTCCAGCCGTATGGCCATTTTTGTGCCTGGCCAGGGGCCAAGTGGGAAAGGGTGGTGTCGAGGCTGAAGGCAGCAGGAAGGCCCACAGCCCCCAGGTCTGTGGGGCTACACAAGTGGTTCCCAAAGAGCTTTAGAACAAGGCATAGTTTTCCCTGCTGGCTCTTTGGGCGGGGCACCCATGTCCAGCCATATGGCCATTTTTGTGCCTAGCGCGACGCCAAGTTCGAAAAGGGTGGCTTTGAGGCTGAAGGCAGCAGCAAAGGCTCCAGCCCCCAGGTCTGTGGGGCTACGCAAGCGGTTCCCAAAGAGCTTTAGAACAAGGCATAGTTTTCCCTGCTGGCTCTTTGGGCAGGGGACCCATCTCCAGCCGTATGGCCATTTTTGTGCCTGGCGCGGCGCCAAGTGGGAAAGGGTGCTGTCGAGGCTGAAGGCAGCAGGAAAGCCCACAGCCCCCAGGTCTGTGGGGCTACGCAAGCGGTTCCCAAAGAGCTTTAGAACAAGGCATAGTTTTCCCTGCTGGCTCTTTGGGCGGGGGACCCATCTCCAGCCGTAGGCCATTTTTGTGCCTGGCGCAGTGCCAAGTGGGAAAGGGTGGTGTCGAGGCTGAAGGCAGCAGGAAAGCCCGCAGCCCCCAGGTCTGTGGGGCTACGCAAGCGGTTCCCAAAGAGCTTTAGAACAAGGCATAGTTTTCCCTGCTGGCTCTTTGGGCGGGCGACCCATCTCCAGCCGTATGGCCATTTTTGTGCCTGGCGCGGCGCCAAGTGGGAAAGGGTGGCTTTGAGGCTGAAGGCAGCAGGAAAGCCCGCAGCCCCCAGGTCTGTGGGGCTACGCAAGCGGTTCCCAAAGAGCTTTAGAACAAGGCATAGTTTTCCCTGCTGGCTCTTTTGGCAGGGGACCCATCTCCAGCCGTATGGCCATTTTTGTGCCTGGCGTGGCGCCAAGTGGGAAAGGGTGGTGTCGAGGCTGAAGGCAGCAGGAAAGCCCGCAGCCCCCAGGTCTGTGGGGCTACGCAAGCGGTTCCCAAAGAGCTTTAGAACAAGGCATAGTTTTCCATGCTGGCTCTTTGGGCGGGGGACCCATCTCCAGCCATAGGCCAATTTTGTGCCTGGCGCGGTGCCACGTGGGAAAGGGTGGTGTCGAGGCTGAAGGCAGCAGGAAAGCCCACAGCCCCCAGGTCTGTGGGGCTACGCAAGCGGTTCCCAAAGAGCTTTAGAACAAGGCATAGTTTTCCCTGCTGGCTCTTTGGGCGGGGGACCCATCTCCAGCCGTATGGCCATTTTTGTGCCTGGCGCGGCGCCAAGTGGGAAAGGGTGCTGTCGAGGCTGAAGGCAGCAGGAAAGCCCACAGCCCCCAGGTCTGTGGGGCTACGCAAGCGGTTCCCAAAGAGCTTTAGAACAAGGCATAGTTTTCCCTGCTGGCTCTTTGGGCATGGGACCCATCTCCAGCCATAGGCCATTTTTGTGCCTGGCGCAGTGCCAAGTGGGAAAGGCTGGTGTCGAGGCTGAAGGCAGCAGGAAAGCCCGCAGCCCCCAGGTCTGTGGGGCTACGCAAGCGGTTCCCAAAGAGCTTTAGAACAAGGCATAGTTTTCCCTGCTGGCTCTTTGGGCGGGGGACCCATCTCCAGCCATAGGCCATTTTTGTGCCTGGCGCGGGGCCAAGTGGGAAAGGGTGGCTTTGAGTCTGAAGGCAGCAGGAGAGCCTGCAGCCCCCAGGTCTGTGGGGCTACGCAAGCGGTTCCCAAAGAGCTTTAGAACAAGGCATAGTTTTCCCTGCTGGCTCTTTGGGCGGGGGACCCATCTCCAGCCGTATGGCCATTTTTGTGCCTGGCGCGGCGCCAAGTGGGAAAGGGTGGCTTTGAGGCTGAAGGCAGCAGGAAAGCCCGCAGCCCCCAGGTCTGTGGGGCTACGCAAGCGGTTCCCAAAGAGCTTTAGAACAAGGCATAGTTTTCCCTGCTGGCTCTTTTGGCAGGGGACCCATCTCCAGCCGTATGGCCATTTTTGTGCCTGGCGTGGCGCCAAGTGGGAAAGGGTGGTGTCGAGGCTGAAGGCAGCAGGAAAGCCCGCAGCCCCCAGGTCTGTGGGGCTACGCAAGCGGTTCCCAAAGAGCTTTAGAACAAGGCATAGTTTTCCATGCTGGCTCTTTGGGCGGGGGACCCATCTCCAGCCATAGGCCAATTTTGTGCCTGGTGCGGTGCAAAGTGGGAAAGGGTGGTGTCGAGGCTGAAGGCAGCAGGAAAGCCCACAGCCCCCAGGTCTGTGGGGCTACGCAAGCGGTTCCCAAAGAGCTTTAGAACAAGGCATAGTTTTCCCTGTTGGCTCTTTTGACAGGGGACACATCTCCATCCGTATGGCCATTTTTGTGCCTGGCGCAGCGCCAAGTGGGAAAGGGTGGTGTCGAGGCTGAAGGCAGCAGGAGAGCCTGCAGCCCCCAGGTCTGTGGGGCTACGCAAGCGGTTCCCAAAGGGCTTTAGAACAAGGCATAGTTTTCCCTGCTGGCTCTTTGGGCGGTCGACACATCTCCAGCCGTATGGCCATTTTTGTGCCTGGCGCGGCGCCAAGTGGGAAAGGGTGGTTTTGAGGCTGAAGGCAGGAGCAAAGCCTGCAGCCCCCAGGTCTGTGGGGCTACACAAGCGGTTCCCAAAGAACTTTAGAACAAGGCATAGTTTTCCCTGCTGGCTCTTTGGGCGGGGGACCCATCTCCAGCCGTATGGCCATTTTTGTGCCTGGCCAGGGGCCAAGTGGGAAAGGGTGGTGTCGAGGTTGAAGGCAGCAGGAAGGCCCACAGCCCCCAGGTCTGTGGGGCTACGCAAGTGGTTCCCAAAGAGCTTTAGAACAAGGCATAGTTTTCCCTGTTGGCTCCTTCGGCAGGGGACCCATCTCCAGCCATAGGCCATTTTTGTGCCTGGCGCGGCGCCAAGTGGGAAAGGGTGCTGTCGAGGCTGAAGGCAGCAGCAAAGCACGCAGCCCCCAGGTCTGTGGGGCTACGCAAGCGGTTCCCAAAGAGCTTTAGAACAAGGCATAGTTTTCCCTGCTGGCTCTTTGGGCGGGGCACCCATCTCCAGCCATAGGCCATTTTTGTGCCTGGCGTGGCGCCAAGTGGGAAAGGGTGGTGTCGAGGCTGAAGGCTGCAGGAAAGCCTGCATCGCCCAGGTCTGTGGGGCTACGCAAGCGGTTCCCAAAGAGCTTTAGAACAAGGCATAGTTTTCCCTGCTGGCTCTTTGGGCATGGGACCCATCTCCAGCCATAGGCCATTTTTGTGCCTGATGCGGCGCCAAGTGGGCAAGGGTGGCTTTGAGGCTGAAGGCAGCAGGAAAGCCTGCAGCCCCCAGGTCTGTGGGGCTACGCAAGCGGTTCCCAAAGAGCTTTAGAACAAGGCATAGTTTTCCCACCTGGCTCTTTGGGCATGGGACCCATCTCCAGCCTTAAGCCATTTTGGTGCCTGGTGCGGTGCCAAGTGGGAAAGGTTGGCTTTGAGGCTGAAGGAAGCAGCAAAGCCTGCAGCCCCCAGGTCTGTGGGGCTACGCAAGCGGTTCCCAAAGAGCTTCAGAACAAGGCATAATTTTCCCTGCTGGCTCTTTGGGCGGGGGTCCTATCTCCAGCCGTATGGCCATTTTTGTGCCTGGCGCGGCGCCAAGTGGGAAAGGGTGGTGTCGAGGCTAAAGGCAGCAAGAAAGCCTGCAGCCCTCAGGTCTGTGGGGCTACGCAAGCGGTTCCCAAAGAGCTTTAGAACAAGGCATAGTTTTCCCTGCTGGCTCTTTGGGCAGGGGACCCATCTCCAGCCGTATGGCTAATTGTGTGCGTGGCGAGGCACCTAGTGGGAAAGGGTGTTGTTGAGGCTGAAGGCAGCAGGAAAGCCCGCAGGCCCAAGATCTGTGGGGCTACGAAGTGGTTCCCAAAGAGCTTTAGAACAAGGCATAGTTTTCCCTGCTGGCTCTTTGGGCGGGGGACCCATCTCCAGCCGTAGGCCATTTTTGTGCCTGGCACGGTGCCAAGTGGGAAAGGCTTCTGTCGAGGCTGAAGGCAGCAGGAAAGCCTGCAGCCCCCAGGTCTGTGGGGCTACGCAAGCGGTTCCCAAAGAGCTTTAGAACAAGGCATAGTTTTCCCTGCTGGCTCTTTGGTCGTCGGACCCATCTCCAGCCGTATGGCCATTTTTATGCCTGGCGCGGCGCCAAGTGGGAAAGGGTGGCTTTTAGCCTGAAGGCAGCAGGAAAGCCTGCAGCCCCCAGGTCTGTGGGGCTATGCAAGCGGTTCCCAAAGAGCTATAGAACAAGGCATAGTTTTCCCTGATGGCTCTTTGGGCGGGGGACCCATCTCCAGCCGTATGGCCATTTTTGAGCCTGGCGCGGCGCCAAGTCGAAAAGGGTGGTGTCGAGTCTGAATGCAGCAGGAAAGCCCGCAGCCCCCAGGTCTGTGGGGCTACGCAAGCGGTTCCCAAAGACCTTTAGAACAAGGCATAGTTTTCCCTGCTGGCTCTTTGGGCATGGGACCCATCTCCAGCCGTATGGACATTTTTGAGCCTGGCGCGGCGCCAAGTCGAAAAGGGTGGTGTCGAGTCTGAATGCAGCAGGAAAGCCCGCAGCCCCCAGGTCTGTGGGGCTACGCAAGTGGTTCCCAAAGAGCTTTAGAACAAGGCATAGTTTTCCCTGCTGGCTCTTTGGGCATGGGACCCATCTCCAGCCGTATTGCCATTTTTGAGCCTGGCGCGGCGCCAAGTGGGAAAGGGTGGCTTTGAGGCTGAAGGCAGCAGGAAAGCCCGCAGCCCCCAGGTCTGTGGGGCTACGCAAGCGGTTCCCAAAGAGCTTTAGAACAAGGCATAGTTTTCCCTGCTGGCTCTTTGGGCGGGGGACCCATCTCCAGCCATATGGCCATTTTTATGCCTGGCGCGGCGCCAAGTGGGAAAGGGTGTTGTCGAGGCTGAAGGCAGCAGGAAAGCCCGCAGCCCCCAGGTCTGTGGGGCTACGCAAGCGGTTCCCAAAGAGCTTTAGAACAAGGCATAGTTTTCACTGCTGGCTCTTTGGGCGGGGGACCCATCTCCTGCCATATGGCCATTTTTGTGCCTGATGCGGCGCCAAGTGGGAAAGGGTGGCTTTGAGGCTGAAGGCAGCAGTAAAGCCTGCAGCCCCCAGGTCTGTGCGGCTACGCAAGCGGTTCCCAAAGAGCTTTAGAACAAGGCATAGTTTTCCCTGCTGGCTCTTTGGGCGGGGGACCCATCTCCAGCCGTATGGCCACTTTTGTGCCTGGCGCGGCGCCAAGTGGGAAAGGGTGGTGTCGAGGCTGAAGGCAGCAGGAAAGCCCGCAGCCCCCAGGTCTGTGGGGCTACGCAAGCGGTTCCCAAAGAGCTTTAGAACAAGGCATAGTTTTCCCTGCTGGCTCTTTGGGCGGGGGACCCATCTCCAGCCATATGGCCATTTTTGTGCCTGGCCCGGCGCCAAGTGGGAAAGGGTGTTGTCGAGGCTGAAGGCAGCAGGAAAGCCCGCAGCCCCCAGGTCTGTGCGGCTACGCAAGCGGTTCCCAAAGAGCTTTAGAACAAGGCATAGTTTTCCCTGCTGGCTCTTTGGGCGGGGGACCCATCTCCAGCCGTATGGCCACTTTTGTGCCTGGCGCGGCGCCAAGTGGGAAAGGGTGGTGTCGAGGCTGAAGGCAGCAGGAAAGCCCGCAGCCCCCAGGTCTGTGGGGCTACGCAAGCGGTTCCCAAAGAGCTTTAGAACAAGGCATAGTTTTCCCTGCTGGCTCTTTGGGCGGGGGACCCATCTCCAGCCGTATGGCCATTTTTGTGCCTGGCGCGGTGCGTAGTGGGAAAGGGTGTTTTTGAGGCTGAAGGCAGCAGGAAAGCCCGCAGCCCCCAGGTCTGTGGGGCCAAGCAAGCGGTTCCCAAAGAGCTTTAGAACAAGGCATAGTTTTCCCTGATGGCTCTTTGGGCGGGGGACCCATCTCCAACCATAGGCCATTTTTGTGCCTGGCGCGGCGCCAAGTGGGAAAGGGTGGTGTTGAGGCTGAAGGTAGCAGGAAAGCCTGCAGCCCCCAGGTCTGTGGGGCTACGCAAGCGGTTCCCAAAGAGCTTTAGAACAAGGCATAGTTTTCCCTGCTGGCTCTTTGGGCGGGGGACCCATCTCCAGCCGTATGGCCATTTTTGTGCCTGGCGCGGCGCCAAGTGGGAAAGGGTGGTTTTGAGGCTGAAGGCAGCAGGAAAGCCTGCAGCCCCCAGGTCTGTGGGGCCAAGGAAGCGGTTCCCAAAGAGCTTTAGAACAAGGCATAGTTTTCCCTGCTGGCTCTTTGGGCATGGGACCCATCTCCAGCCATAGGCCATTTTTGTGCCTGACGGGGCGCCAAGTGGGAAAGGGTGGCTTTTAGCCTGAAGGCAGCAGGAAAGCCTGCAGCCCCCAGGTCTGTGGGGCTATGCAAGCGGTTCCCAAAGAGCTTTAGAACAAGGCATAGTTTTCCCTGATGGCTCTTTGGGCGGGGGACCCATCTCCAGCCGTATGGCCATTTTTGTGCCTGGCGCGGCGCCAAGTGGGAAAGGGTGGTGTCGAGGCTGAAGGCAGCAGGAAAGCCCGCAGCCCCCAGGTCTGTGGGGCTACGCAAGCGGTTCCCAAAGAGCTTTAGAACAAGGCATAGTTTTCCCTGCTGGCTCTTTGGGCGGGGGACCCATCTCCAGCCGTATGGCCATTTTTGTGCCTGGCGCGGCGCCAAGTGGGAAAGGGTGGTGTCGAGGCTGAAGGCAGCAGGAAAGCCCTCAGCCCCCAGGTCTGTGGGGCTACGCACGTGGTTCCCAAAGACCTTTAGAACAAGGCATATTTTTCCCTGCTGGCTCTTTGGGCATGGGACCCATCTCCAGCCGTATGGACATTTTGAGCCTGGCGCGGCGCCAAGTCGAAAAGGGTGGTGTCGAGTCTGAATGCAGCAGGAAAGCCCGCAGCCCCCAGGTCTGTGGGGCTACGCAAGCGGTTCCCAAAGAGCTTTAGAACAAGGCATAGTTTTCCCTGATGGCTCTTTGGGCATGGGACCCATCTCCAGCCATAGGCCATTTTTGAGCCTGGCGCGGCGCCAAGTCGAAAAGGGTGGTGTCGAGTCTGAATGCAGCAGGAAAGCCCGCAGCCCCCAGGTCTGTGCGGCTACGCAAGCGGTTCCCAAAGAGCTTTAGAACAAGGCATAGTTTTCCCTGATGGCTCTTTGGGCATGGGACCCATCTCCAGCCATAGGCCATTTTTGTGCCTGGCGCGGCGCCAAGTGGGAAAGGGTGCTGTCGAGGCTGATGGCAGCAGGAAAGCCTGCAGCCCCCAGGTCTGTGGGGCTATGCAAGCGGTTCCCAAAGAGCTTTAGAAGAAGGCATAGTTTTCCCTGCTGGCTCTTTGGGCGGGGGACCCATCTCCAGCCGTATGGCCATTTTTGTGCCTGGCGCGGCGCCAAGTGGGAAAGGGTGGTGTCGAGCCTGAAGGCAGCAGGAAAGCCCGCAGCCCCCAGGTCTGTGGGGCTACGCAAGCGGTTCCCAAAGAGCTTTAGAACAAGGCATAGTTTTCCCTGCTGGCTCTTTGGGCGGGGGACCCATCTCCAGCCGTATGGCCATTTTTGTGCCTGGCGCGGCGCCAAGTGGGAAAGGGTGGTGTCGAGGCTGAAGGCAGCAGGAAAGCCCGCAGCCCCCAGGTCTGTGGGGCTACGCAAGTGGTTCCCAAAGAGCTTTAGAACAAGGCATAGTTTTCCCTGTTGGCTCTTTTGACAGGGGACACATCTCCAGCCGTATGGCCATTTTTGAGCCTGGCGCGGCGCCAAGTGGGAAAGGGTGGTGTCGAGGCTGAAGGCAGTAGGAAAGCCCGCAGCCCCCAGGTCTGTGGGGCTATGCAAGCGGTTCCCAAAGAGCTTTAGAACAAGGCATAGTTTTCCCTGCTGGCTCTTTGGGCGGGGGACCCATCTCCAGCCGTATGGCCATTTTTGTGCCTGGCGCGGCGCCAAGTGGGAAAGGGTGGTGTCGAGGCTGAAGGCAGCAGCAAAGCCCGCAGCCCCCAGGTCTGTGGGGCTACGCAAGCGGTTCCCAAAGAGCTTTAGAACAAGGCATAGTTTTCCCTGCTGGCTCTTTGGGCATGGGACCCATCTCCAGCCGTATGGCCATTTTTGAGCCTGGCGCGGCGCCAAGTGGGAAAGGGTGCTGTCGAGGCTGAAGGCAGCAGGAAAGCCTGCAGCCCCCAGGTCTGTGGGGCTACGAAAGCGGTTCCCAAAGAGCTTTAGAACAAGGCATAGTTTTCCCTGCTGGCTCTTTGGGCGGGGGACCCATCTCCAGCCGTATGGCCATTTTTGTGCCTGGCGCGGCGCCAAGTGGGAAAGGGTGGTGTCGAGGCTGAAGGCAGCAGCAAAGCCCGCAGCCCCCAGGTCTGTGGGGCTACGCAAGCGGTTCCCAAAGAGCTTTAGAACAAGGCATAGTTTTCCCTGCTGGCTCTTTGGGCATGGGACCCATCTCCAGCCATAGGCCATTTTTGTGCCTGATGCGGCGCCAAGTGGGAAAGGGTGCTGTCGAGGCTGAAGGCAGCAGGAAAGCCTGCAGCCCCCAGGTCTGTGGGGCTACGAAAGCGGTTCCCAAAGAGCTTTAGAACAAGGCATAGTTTTCCCTGCTGGCTCTTTGGGCGGGGGACCCATCTCCAGCCGTATGGCCATTTTTGAGCCTGGCGCGGCGCCAAGTCGGAAAGGGTGGTGTCGAGTCTGAAGGCAGCAGGAAAGCCCGCAGCCCCCAGGTCTGTGGGGCTACGCAAGCGGTTCCCAAAGAGCTTTAGAACAAGGCATAGTTTTCCCTGCTGGCTCTTTGGGCGGGGGACCCATCTCCAGCCATAGGCCATTTTTGTGCCTGGCGCGGCGCCAAGTGGGAAAGGGTGTTGTCGAGGCTGAAGAGAGCAGGAAAGCCTGTAGCCCCCAGGTCTGTGGGGCTATGCAAGCGGTTCCCAAAGAGCTTTAGAACAAGGCATAGTTTTCCCTGCCGGCTCTTTGGGCGGGGGACCCATCTCCAGCCGTATGGCCATTTTTGTGCCTGGCGTGGCGCCAAGTGGGAAAGGGTGGTGTCGAGGCTGAAGGCAGCAGGAAAGCCCGCAGCCCCCAGGTGTGTGGGGCTACGCAAGCGGTTCCCAAAGAGCTTTAGAACAAGGCATAGTTTTCCCTGCTTGTTCTTTGGGCGGGGGACCCATCTCCAGCCGTATGGCCATTTTTGTGCCTGGCGTGGCGCCAAGTGGGAAAGGGTGGCTTTGAGGCTGAAGGCAGCAGGAAAGCCCACAGCCCCCAGGTCTGTGGGGCTACGCAAGCGGTTCCCAAAGACCTTTAGAACAAGGCATAATTTTCCTTGCTGGCTCTTTGGGCATGGGACCCATCTCCAGCCATATTCCATTTTTGTGCCTGGCGCGGCGCCAAGTGGGAAAGGGTGGTGTCGAGGCTGAAGGCAGCAGGAAAGCCTGCAGCCCCCAGGTCTGTGCGGCTACGCAAGCGGTTCCCAAAGAGCTTTAGAACAAGGCCTAGTTTTCCCTGCTGGCTCTTTGGGCATGGGACCCATCTCCAGCCATAGGCCATTTTTGTGCCTGATGCGGCGCCAAGTGGGAAAGGGTGCTGTCGAGGCTGAAGGCAGCAGGAAAGCCTGCAGCCCCCAGGTCTGTGGGGCTACGCAAGCGGTTCCCAAAGAGCTTTAGAACAAGGCATAGTTTTCCCTGCTGGCTCTTTGGGCGGGGGACCCATCTCCAGCCGTATGGCCATTTTTGTGCCTGGCGCGGCGCCAAGTGGGAAAGGGTGGTTTTGAGGCTGAAGGCAGCAGGAAAGCCTGCAGCCCCCAGGTCTGTGGGGCCAAGGAAGCGGTTCCCAAAGAGCTTTAGAACAAGGCATAGTTTTCCCTGCTGGCTCTTTGGGCATGGGACCCATCTCCAGCCATAGGCCATTTTTGTGCCTGACGGGGCGCCAAGTGGGAAAGGGTGGCTTTTAGCCTGAAGGCAGCAGGAAAGCCTGCAGCCCCCAGGTCTGTGGGGCTATGCAAGCGGTTCCCAAAGAGCTTTAGAACAAGGCATAGTTTTCCCTGATGGCTCTTTGGGCGGGGGACCCATCTCCAGCCGTATGGCCATTTTTGTGCCTGGCGCGGCGCCAAGTGGGAAAGGGTGGTGTCGAGGCTGAAGGCAGCAGGAAAGCCCGCAGCCCCCAGGTCTGTGGGGCTACGCAAGCGGTTCCCAAAGAGCTTTAGAACAAGGCATAGTTTTCCCTGCTGGCTCTTTGGGCGGGGGACCCATCTCCAGCCGTATGGCCATTTTTGTGCCTGGCGCGGCGCCAAGTGGGAAAGGGTGGTGTCGAGGCTGAAGGCAGCAGGAAAGCCCTCAGCCCCCAGGTCTGTGGGGCTACGCACGTGGTTCCCAAAGACCTTTAGAACAAGGCATATTTTTCCCTGCTGGCTCTTTGGGCATGGGACCCATCTCCAGCCGTATGGACATTTTGAGCCTGGCGCGGCGCCAAGTCGAAAAGGGTGGTGTCGAGTCTGAATGCAGCAGGAAAGCCCGCAGCCCCCAGGTCTGTGGGGCTACGCAAGCGGTTCCCAAAGAGCTTTAGAACAAGGCATAGTTTTCCCTGATGGCTCTTTGGGCATGGGACCCATCTCCAGCCATAGGCCATTTTTGAGCCTGGCGCGGCGCCAAGTCGAAAAGGGTGGTGTCGAGTCTGAATGCAGCAGGAAAGCCCGCAGCCCCCAGGTCTGTGCGGCTACGCAAGCGGTTCCCAAAGAGCTTTAGAACAAGGCATAGTTTTCCCTGATGGCTCTTTGGGCATGGGACCCATCTCCAGCCATAGGCCATTTTTGTGCCTGGCGCGGCGCCAAGTGGGAAAGGGTGCTGTCGAGGCTGATGGCAGCAGGAAAGCCTGCAGCCCCCAGGTCTGTGGGGCTATGCAAGCGGTTCCCAAAGAGCTTTAGAAGAAGGCATAGTTTTCCCTGCTGGCTCTTTGGGCGGGGGACCCATCTCCAGCCGTATGGCCATTTTTGTGCCTGGCGCGGCGCCAAGTGGGAAAGGGTGGTGTCGAGCCTGAAGGCAGCAGGAAAGCCCGCAGCCCCCAGGTCTGTGGGGCTACGCAAGCGGTTCCCAAAGAGCTTTAGAACAAGGCATAGTTTTCCCTGCTGGCTCTTTGGGCGGGGGACCCATCTCCAGCCGTATGGCCATTTTTGTGCCTGGCGCGGCGCCAAGTGGGAAAGGGTGGTGTCGAGGCTGAAGGCAGCAGGAAAGCCCGCAGCCCCCAGGTCTGTGGGGCTACGCAAGTGGTTCCCAAAGAGCTTTAGAACAAGGCATAGTTTTCCCTGTTGGCTCTTTTGACAGGGGACACATCTCCAGCCGTATGGCCATTTTTGAGCCTGGCGCGGCGCCAAGTGGGAAAGGGTGGTGTCGAGGCTGAAGGCAGTAGGAAAGCCCGCAGCCCCCAGGTCTGTGGGGCTATGCAAGCGGTTCCCAAAGAGCTTTAGAACAAGGCATAGTTTTCCCTGCTGGCTCTTTGGGCGGGGGACCCATCTCCAGCCGTATGGCCATTTTTGTGCCTGGCGCGGCGCCAAGTGGGAAAGGGTGGTGTCGAGGCTGAAGGCAGCAGCAAAGCCCGCAGCCCCCAGGTCTGTGGGGCTACGCAAGCGGTTCCCAAAGAGCTTTAGAACAAGGCATAGTTTTCCCTGCTGGCTCTTTGGGCATGGGACCCATCTCCAGCCGTATGGCCATTTTTGAGCCTGGCGCGGCGCCAAGTGGGAAAGGGTGCTGTCGAGGCTGAAGGCAGCAGGAAAGCCTGCAGCCCCCAGGTCTGTGGGGCTACGAAAGCGGTTCCCAAAGAGCTTT
Organism: Rissa tridactyla; assembly: GCF_028500815.1. Taxonomy (NCBI): domain Eukaryota; kingdom Metazoa; phylum Chordata; class Aves; order Charadriiformes; family Laridae; genus Rissa; species Rissa tridactyla. The sequence goes on from NW_026529372.1 coordinate 102,062, forward strand.
AGAACAAGGCATAGTTTTCCCTGCTGGCTCTTTGGGCGGGGGACCCATCTCCAGCCGTATGGCCATTTTTGTGCCTGGCGCGGCGCCAAGTGGGAAAGGGTGGTGTCGAGGCTGAAGGCAGCAGCAAAGCCCGCAGCCCCCAGGTCTGTGGGGCTACGCAAGCGGTTCCCAAAGAGCTTTAGAACAAGGCATAGTTTTCCCTGCTGGCTCTTTGGGCATGGGACCCATCTCCAGCCATAGGCCATTTTTGTGCCTGATGCGGCGCCAAGTGGGAAAGGGTGCTGTCGAGGCTGAAGGCAGCAGGAAAGCCTGCAGCCCCCAGGTCTGTGGGGCTACGAAAGCGGTTCCCAAAGAGCTTTAGAACAAGGCATAGTTTTCCCTGCTGGCTCTTTGGGCGGGGGACCCATCTCCAGCCGTATGGCCATTTTTGAGCCTGGCGCGGCGCCAAGTCGGAAAGGGTGGTGTCGAGTCTGAAGGCAGCAGGAAAGCCCGCAGCCCCCAGGTCTGTGGGGCTACGCAAGCGGTTCCCAAAGAGCTTTAGAACAAGGCATAGTTTTCCCTGCTGGCTCTTTGGGCGGGGGACCCATCTCCAGCCATAGGCCATTTTTGTGCCTGGCGCGGCGCCAAGTGGGAAAGGGTGTTGTCGAGGCTGAAGAGAGCAGGAAAGCCTGTAGCCCCCAGGTCTGTGGGGCTATGCAAGCGGTTCCCAAAGAGCTTTAGAACAAGGCATAGTTTTCCCTGCCGGCTCTTTGGGCGGGGGACCCATCTCCAGCCGTATGGCCATTTTTGTGCCTGGCGTGGCGCCAAGTGGGAAAGGGTGGTGTCGAGGCTGAAGGCAGCAGGAAAGCCCGCAGCCCCCAGGTGTGTGGGGCTACGCAAGCGGTTCCCAAAGAGCTTTAGAACAAGGCATAGTTTTCCCTGCTTGTTCTTTGGGCGGGGGACCCATCTCCAGCCGTATGGCCATTTTTGTGCCTGGCGTGGCGCCAAGTGGGAAAGGGTGGCTTTGAGGCTGAAGGCAGCAGGAAAGCCCACAGCCCCCAGGTCTGTGGGGCTACGCAAGCGGTTCCCAAAGACCTTTAGAACAAGGCATAATTTTCCTTGCTGGCTCTTTGGGCATGGGACCCATCTCCAGCCATATTCCATTTTTGTGCCTGGCGCGGCGCCAAGTGGGAAAGGGTGGTGTCGAGGCTGAAGGCAGCAGGAAAGCCTGCAGCCCCCAGGTCTGTGCGGCTACGCAAGCGGTTCCCAAAGAGCTTTAGAACAAGGCCTAGTTTTCCCTGCTGGCTCTTTGGGCATGGGACCCATCTCCAGCCATAGGCCATTTTTGTGCCTGATGCGGCGCCAAGTGGGAAAGGGTGCTGTCGAGGCTGAAGGCAGCAGGAAAGCCTGCAGCCCCCAGGTCTGTGGGGCTACGAAAGCGGTTCCCAAAGAGCTTTAGAACAAGGCATAGTTTTCCCTGCTGGCTCTTTGTTCGGGGGACCCATCTCCAGCCGTATGGCCATTTTTGAGCCTGGCGTGGCGCCAAGTCGGAAAGGGTGGTGTCGAGTCTGAAGGCAGCAGGAAAGCCCGCAGCCCCCAGGTCTGTGGGGCTACGCAAGCGGTTCCCAAAGAGCTTTAGAACAAGGCATAGTTTTCCCTGCTGGCTCTTTGGGCGGGGGACCCATCTCCAGCCGTATGGCCATTTTTGTGCCTGGCGCGGCGCCAAGTGGGAAAGGGTGTTGTCGAGGCTGAAGAGAGCAGGAAAGCCTGTAGCCCCCAGGTCTGTGGGGCTATGCAAGCGGTTCCCAAAGAGCTTTAGAACAAGGCATAGTTTTCCCTGCCGGCTCTTTGGGCGGGGGACCCATCTCCAGCCGTATGGCCATTTTTGTGCCTGGCGTGGTGCCAAGTGGGAAAGGGTGGTGTCGAGGCTGAAGGCAGCAGGAAAGCCCGCAGCCCCCAGGTCTGTGGGGCTACGCAAGCGGTTCCCAAAGAGCTTTAGAACAAGGCATAGTTTTCCCTGCTTGTTCTTTGGGCGGGGGACCCATCTCCAGCCGTATGGCCATTTTTGTGCCTGGCGTGGCGCCAAGTGGGAAAGGGTGGCTTTGAGGCTGAAGGCAGCAGGAAAGCCCACAGCCCCCAGGTCTGTGGGGCTACGCAAGCGGTTCCCAAAGACCTTTAGAACAAGGCATAATTTTCCTTCCTGGCTCTTTGGGCATGGGACCCATCTCCAGCCGTATGGCCATTTTTGTGCCTGGCGCGGCGCCAAGTGGGAAAGGGTGGCTTTGAGGCTGAAGGCAGCAGTAAAGCCTGCAGCCCCCAGGTCTGTGGGGCTACGCAAGCGGTTCCCAAAGAGCTTTAGAACAAGGCATAGTTTTCCTTGCTGGCTCTTTGGGCATGGGACCCATCTCCAGCCATAGGCCATTTTTGTGCCTGATGCGGCGCCAAGTGGGAAAGGGTGCTGTCGAGGCTGAAGGCAGCAGGAAAGCCTGCAGCCCCCAGGTCTGTGGGGCTATGGAAGCGGTTCCCAAAGAGCTTTAGAACAAGGCCTAGTTTTCCCTGATGGCTCTTTGGGCATGGGACCCATCTCCAGCCACAGGCCATTTTTGTACCTGGCGCGGCGCCAAGTGGGAAAGGGTGGTGTCGAGGCTGAAGGCAGCAGCAAAGCCTGCAGCCCCCAGGTCTGTGGGGCTATGCAAGAGGTTCCCAAAGAGTTTTAGAACAAGGCATAGTTTTCCCTGCTGGCTCTTTGGGCGGGGGACCCATCTCCAGCCGTATGGCCATTTTTGTGCCTGGCGCGGCGCCAAGTGGGAAAGGGTGGTGTCGAGGCTGAAGGCAGCAGCAAAGCCCGCAGCCCCCAGGTCTGTGGGGCTACGCAAGCGGTTCCCAAAGAGCTTTAGAACAAGGCATAGTTTTCCCTGCTGGCTCTTTGTTCGGGGGACCCATCTCCAGCCGTATGGCCATTTTTGAGCCTGGCGCGGCGCCAAGTCGGAAAGGGTGGTGTCGAGTCTGAAGGCAGCAGGAAAGCCCGCAGCCCCCAGGTCTGTGGGGCTACGCAAGCGGTTCCCAAAGAGCTTTAGAACAAGGCATAGTTTTCCCTGCTGGCTCTTTGGGCGGGGGACCCATCTCCAGCCATAGGCCATTTTTGTGCCTGGCGCGGCGCCAAGTGGGAAAGGGTGGTGTCGAGGCTGAAGACAGCAGGAAAGCCTGTAGCCCCCAGGTCTGTGGGGCTATGCAAGCGGTTCCCAAAGAGCTTTAGAACAAGGCATAGTTTTCCCTGCCGGCTCTTTGGGCGGGGGACCCATCTCCAGCCGTATGGCCATTTTTGTGCCTGGCGCGGCGCCAAGTGGGAAAGGGTGGTGTCGAGGCTGAAGGCAGCAGGAAAGCCCGCAGCCCCCAGGTCTGTGGGGCTACGCAAGCGGTTCCCAAAGAGCTTTAGAACAAGGCATAGTTTTCCCTGCTTGTTCTTTGGGCGGGGGACCCATCTCCAGCCGTATGGCCACTTTTGTGCCTGGCGCGGCGCCAAGTGGGAAAGGGTGGTGTCGAGGCTGAAGGCAGCAGGAAAGCCCGCAGCCCCCAGGTCTGTGGGGCTACGCAAGCGGTTCCCAAAGAGCTTTAGAACAAGGCATAGTTTTCCCTGCTGGCTCTTTGGGCGGGGGACCCATCTCCAGCCGTATGGCCATTTTTGGGCCTGGCGCGGTGCGTAGTGGGAAAGGGTGGTTTTGAGGCTGAAGGCAGCAGCAAAGCCCGCAGCCCCCAGGTCTGTGGGGCCAAGCAAGCGGTTCCCAAAGAGCTTTAGAACAAGGCATAGTTTTCCCTGATGGCTCTTTGGGCGGGGGACCCATCTCCAACCATAGGCCATTTTTGTGCCTGGCGCGGCGCCAAGTGGGAAAGGGTGGTGTCGAGGCTGAAGGCAGGAGCAAAGCCTGCAGCCCCCAGGTCTGTGGGGCTACGCAAGCGGTTCCCAAAGAGCTTTAGAACAAGGCATAGTTTTCCCTGCTGGCTCTTTGGGCGGGGGACCCATCTCCAGCCGTATGGCCATTTTTGTGCCTGGCCCGGTGCGTAGTGGGAAAGGGTGGTTTTGAGGCTGAAGGCAGCAGGAAAGCCTGAAGCCCCCAGGTCTGTGGGGCCAAGGAAGCGGTTCCCAAAGAGCTTTAGAACAAGGCATAGTTTTCCCTGCTGGCTCTTTGGGCATGGGACCCATCTCCAGCCGTATGGACATTTTGAGCCTGACGGGGCGCCAAGTGGGAAAGGGTGGCTTTTAGCCTGAAGGCAGCAGGAAAGCCTGCAGCCCCCAGGTCTGTGGGGCTATGCAAGCGGTTCCCAAAGAGCTTTAGAACAAGGCATAGTTTTCCCTGATGGCTCTTTGGGCGGGGGACCCATCTCCAGCCGTATGGCCATTTTTGTGCCTGGCGCGGCGCCAAGTGGGAAAGGGTGGTGTCGAGGCTGAAGGCAGCAGGAAAGCCCGCAGCCCCCAGGTCTGTGGGGCTACGCAAGCAGTTCCCAAAGAGCTTTAGAACAAGCCATAGTTTTCCCTGCTGGCTCTTTGGGCGGGGGACCCATCTCCAGCCGTATGGCCATTTTTGTGCCTGGCGCGGCGCCAAGTGGGAAAGGGTGGTGTCGAGGCTGAAGGCAGCAGGAAAGCCCACAGCCCCCAGGTCTGTGGGGCTACGCTCGTGGTTCCCAAAGACCTTTAGAACAAGGCATATTTTTCCCTGCTGGCTCTTTGGGCATGGGACCCATCTCCAGCCGTATGGACATTTTTGAGCCTGGCGCGGCGCCAAGTCGAAAAGGGTGGTGTCGAGTCTGAATGCAGCAGGAAAGCCCGCAGCCCCCAGGTCTGTGCGGCTACGCAAGCGGTTCCCAAAGAGCTTTAGAACAAGGCATAGTTTTCCCTGATGGCTCTTTGGGCGGGGGACCCATCTCCAGCCATAGGCCATTTTTGAGCCTGGCGCGGCGCCAAGTCGAAAAGGGTGGTGTCGAGTCTGAATGCAGCAGGAAAGCCCGCAGCCCCCAGGTCTGTGCGGCTACGCAAGCGGTTCCCAAAGAGCTTTAGAACAAGGCATAGTTTTCCCTGCTGGCTCTTTGGGCATGGGACCCATCTCCAGCCATAGGCCATTTTTGTGCCTGGCGCGGCGCCAAGTGGGAAAGGGAGCTGTCGAGGCTGATGGCAGCAGGAAAGCCTGCAGCCCCCAGGTCTGTGGGGCTATGCAAGCGGTTCCCAAAGAGCTTTAGAACAAGGCATAGTTTTCCCTGCTGGCTCTTTGGGCGGGGGACCCATCTCCAGCCGTATGGCCATTTTTGTGCCTGGCGCGACGCCAAGTGGGAAAGGGTGCTGTCGAGCCTGAAGGCAGCAGGAAAGCCCGCAGCCCCCAGGTCTGTGGGGCTACGCAAGCGGTTCCCAAAGAGCTTTAGAACAAGGCATAGTTTTCCCTGCTTGTTCTTTGGGCGGGGGACCCATCTCCAGCCGTATGGCCATTTTTGTGCCTGGCGCGGCGCCAAGTGGGAAAGGGTGCTGTCGAGCCTGAAGGCAGCAGGAAAGCCCGCAGCCCCCAGGTCTGTGGGGCTACGCAAGCGGTTCCCAAAGAGCTTTAGAACAAGGCATAGTTTTCCCTGATGGCTCTTTGGGCGGGGGACCCATCTCCAGCCATAGGCCATTTTTGTGCCTGGCGCGGCGCCAAGTGGGAAAGGGTGCTGTCGAGCCTGAAGGCAGCAGGAAAGCCCGCAGCCCCCAGGTCTGTGGGGCTACGCAAGCGGTTCCCAAAGAGCTTTAGAACAAGGCATAGTTTTCCCTGCTGGCTCTTTGGGCGGGGGACCCATCTCCAGCCGTATGGCCATTTTTGTGCCTGGCGCGGCGCCAAGTGGGAAAGGGTGGTGTCGAGGCTGAAGGCAGCAGCAAAGCCCGCAGCCCCCAGGTCTGTGGGGCTACGCAAGCGGTTCCCAAAGAGCTTTAGAACAAGGCATAGTTTTCCCTGCTGGCTCTTTGGGCATGGGACCCATCTCCAGCCATAGGCCATTTTTGTGCCTGGCGCGGCGCCAAGTGGGAAAGGGTGCTGTCGAGGCTGAAGGCAGCAGGAAAGCCTGCAGCCCCCAGGTCTGTGGGGCTACGAAAGCGGTTCCCAAAGAGCTTTAGAACAAGGCATAGTTTTCCCTGCTGGCTCTTTGGGCGGGGGACCCATCTCCAGCCGTATGGCCATTTTTGAGCCTGGCGCGGCGCCAAGTCGGAAAGGGTGGTGTCGAGTCTGAAGGCAGCAGGAAAGCCCGCAGCCCCCAGGTCTGTGGGGCTACGCAAGCGGTTCCCAAAGAGCTTTAGAACAAGGCATAGTTTTCCATGCTGGCTCTTTGGGCGGGGGACCCATCTCCAGCCGTATGGCCATTTTTGTGCCTGGCGCGACGCCAAGTGGGAAAGGGTGGCTTTGAGGCTGAAGGCAGCAGCAAAGCCTGCAGCCCCCAGGTCTGTGGGGCTACGCAAGCGGTTCCCAAAGAGCTTTAGAACAAGGCATAGTTTTCCTTGCTGGCTCTTTGGGCATGGGACCCATCTCCAGCCATAGGCCATTTTTGTGCCTGATGCGGCGCCAAGTGGGAAAGGGTGGCTTTGAGGCTGAAGGCAGCAGGAAAGCCTGCAGCCCCCAGGTCTGTGGGGCTATGGAAGCGGTTCCCAAAGAGCTTTAGAACAAGGCCTAGTTTTCCCTGATGGCTCTTTGGGCATGGGACCCATCTCCAGCCACAGGCCATTTTTGTACCTGGCGCGGCGCCAAGTGGGAAAGGGTGGTGTCGAGGCTGAAGGCAGCAGCAAAGCCTGCAGCCCCCAGGTCTGTGGGGCTACGCAAGCGGTTCCCAAAGAGCTTTAGAACAAGGCATAGTTTTCCCTGCTGGCTCTTTGGGCATGGGACCCATCTCCAGCCATAGGCCATTTTTGTGCCTGGCGCGGCGCCAAGTGGGAAAGGGTGGTGTCGAGGCTGAAGGCAGCAGGAAAGCCCACAGCCCCCAGGTCTGTGGGGCTATGCAAGCGGTTCCCAAAGAGCTTTAGAACAAGGCATAGTTTTCCCTGCTGGCTCTTTGGGCGGGGGACCCATCTCCAGCCGTATGGCCATTTTTGTTCCTGATGCGGCGCCAAGTGGGAAAGGGTGGTGTCGAGTCTGAAGGCAGCAGGAAAGCCTGCAGCCCCCAGGTCTGTGGGGCTACGCAAGCGGTTCCCAAAGAGCTTTAGAACAAGGCCTAGTTTTCCCTGCTGGCTCTTTGGGCGGGGGACCCATCTCCAGCCGTATGGCTATTTTTGTGCCTGGCGCGGTGCGTAGTGGGAAAGGGTGGTTTTGAGGCTGAAGGCAGCAGGAAAGCCCGCAGCCCCCAGGTCTGTGGGGCTATGCAAGCGGTTCCCAAAGAGCTTTAGAACAAGGCATAGTTTTCCCTGCTGGCTCTTAGGGCGGGGGACCCATCTCCAGCCGTATGGCCATTTTTGTGCCTGGCGCGGTGCGTAGTGGGAAAGGGTGGTTTTGAGGCTGAAGGCAGCAGGAAAGCCCGCAGCCCCCAGGTCTGTGGGGCTACGCAAGCGGTTCCCAAAGAGCTTTAGAACAAGGCATAGTTTTCCATGCTGGCTCTTTGGGCAGGGGACCCATCTCCAGCCGTATGGCCATTTTTGTCCCTGGCCCGGCGCCAAGTGGGAAAGGGTGGCTTTGAGGCTGAAGGCAGCAGCAAAGCCCGCAGCCCCCAGGTCTGTGGGGTACGCAAGCGGTTCCCAAAGAGCTTTAGAACAAGGCATAGTTTTCCCTGCTGGCTCTTTGGGCGGGGTACCCATCTCCAGCCGTATGGCCATTTTTGTGCCTGATGCGGCGCCAAGTGGGAAAGGGTGGTTTTGAGGCTGAAGGCAGCAGCAAAGCCTGCAGCCCCCAGGTCTGTGGGGCTACGCAAGCGGTTCCCAAAGAGCTTTAGAACAAGGCATAGTTTTCCCTGCTGGCTCTTTGGGCGGGGGACCCATTTCCAGCTGTATGGCCATTTTTATGCCTGGCGCGGCGCCAAGTGGGAAAGGGTGGTGTCGAGGCTGAAGGCAGCAGGAAAGCCCGCATCCCCCAGGTCTGTGGGGCTACGCAAGCGGTTCCCAAAGAGCTTTAGAACAAGGCATAGTTTTCCCTGCTGGCTCTTTGGGCGGGGGACCCATCTCCAGCCGTATGGCCATTTTTGTGCCTGGCGCGGCGCCAAATGGGAAAGGGTGGTGTCGAGGCTGAAGGCAGCAGGAAAGCCTGCAGCCCCCAGGTCTGTGGGGCTACGCAAGCGGTTCCCAAAGAGCTTTAGAACAAGGCATAGTTTTCCCTGCTGGCTCCTTGGGCGGGGGACCCATCTCCAGCCGTATGGCCATTTTTGGGCCTGGCGAGCCACCAAGTGGGAAAGGGTGGTGTCGAGGCTGAAGGCAGCAGCAAAGCCCGCAGCCCCCAGGTCTGTGGGGCTACGCAAGCGGTTCCCAAAGAGCTTTAGAACAAGGCATAGTTTTCCCTGCTGGCTCTTTGGGCGGGGGACCCATCTCCAGCCGTATGGCCATTTTTGAGCCTGGCGCGGCGCCAAGTGGGAAAGGGTTGCTTTGAGGCTGAAGGCAGGAGCAAAGCCTGCAGCCCCCAGGTCTGTGGGGCTACGCAAGTGGTTCCCAAAGAGCTTTAGAACAAGGCATAGTTTTCCCTGCTGGCTCTTTGGGCGGGGGACCCATCTCCAGTCGTATGGCTATTTTTATGCCTGGCGCGGTGCGTAGTGGCAAAGGGTGGTTTTGAGGCTGAAGGCAGCAGGAAAGCCCGCAGCCCCCAGGTCTGTGGGGCCAAGCAAGCGGTTCCCAAAGAGCTTTAGAACAAGGCATAGTTGTCCCTGCTGGCTCTTTGGGCGGGGGACCCATCTCCAGCCGTATGGCCATTTTTGTGCCTGATGCGGCGCCAAGTGGGAAAGGGTGGTGTCGAGGCTGAAGGCAGCAGGAAAGCCTGCAGCCCCCAGGTCTGTGGGGCTATGGAAGCGGTTCCCAAAGTGCTTTAGAACAAGGCCTAGATTTCCCTGCTGGCTCTTTGGGCCGGGGACCCATCTCCATCCATAGACCATTTTTGTGCCTAGCGCGGCGCCAAGTGGGAAAGGGTGGTTTTGAGGCTGAAGGCAGCAGGAAAGCCCGCAGCCCCCAGGTCTGTGGGGCTACGCAAGCGGTTCCCAAAGAGCTTTAGAACAAGGCATAGTTTTCACTGCTGGCTCTTTGGGCATGGGACCCATCTCCAGCCATAGGCCATTTTTGTGCCTGATGCGGCGCCAAGTGGGAAAGGGTGGCTTTGAGGCTGAAGGCAGCAGGAAAGCCTGCAGCCCCCAGGTCTGTGGGCCTACGCAAGCGGTTCCCAAAGAGCTTTAGAACAAGGCCTAGTTTTCCCTGATGGCTCTTTGGGCATGGGACCCATCTCCAGCCGTATGGCCATTTTTGTACCTGGCGCGGCGCCAAGTGGGAAAGGGTGGTGTCAAGGCTGAAGGCAGCAGCAAAGCCTGCAGCCCCCAGGTCTGTGGGGCTACGCAAGCGGTTCCCAAAGAGCTTTAGAACAAGGCATAGTTTTCCCTGCTGGCTCTTTGGGCATGGGACCCATCTCGAGCCATAGGCCAATTTTGTGCCTGGCGCGGCGCCAAGTGGGAAAGGGTGCTGTCGAGGCTGAAGGCAGCAGGAAAGCCTGCAGCCCCCAGGTCTGTGGGGCTACGCACGCGGTTCCCAAAGAGCTTTAGAACAAGGCATAGTTTTCCCTGCTGGCTCTTTGGGCGGGGGACCCATCTCCAGCCGTATGGCTATTTTTGTGCCTGGCGCGGTGCGTAGTGGGAAAGGGTGGTTTTGAGGCTGAAGGCAGCAGGAAAGCCCGCAGCCCCCAGGTCTGTGGGGCTATGCAAGCGGTTCCCAAAGAGCTTTAGAACAAGGCATAGTTTTCCCTGCTGGCTCTTTGGGCGGGGGACCCATCTCCAGCCGTATGGCCATTTTTGTGCCTGGCGCGGTGCGTAGTGGGAAAGGGTGGTTTTGAGGCTGAAGGCAGCAGGAAAGCCCGCAGCCCCCAGGTCTGTGGGGCTACGCAAGCGGTTCCCAAAGAGCTTTAGAACAAGGCATAGTTTTCCCTGCTGGCTCTTTGGGCATGGGACCCATCTCCAGCCACAGGCCATTTTTGTACCTGGCGCGGCGCCAAGTGGGAAAGGGTGGTGTCAAGGCTGAAGGCAGCAGCAAAGCCTGCAGCCCCCAGGTCTGTGGGGCTAAGCAAGCGGTTCCCAAAGAGCTTTAGAACAAGGCATAGTTTTCCCTGATGGCTCTTAGGGCATGGGACCCATCTCCAGCCATTGGCCATTTTTGTGCCTGATGGGGAGCCAAGTGGGAAAGGGTGGCTTTGAGGCTGAAGGCAGAAGGAAAGCCCGCAGCCCCCAGGTCTGTGCGGCTACGCAAGCGGTTCCCAAAGAGCTTTAGAACAAGGCATAGTTTTCCCTGATGGCTCTTTGGGCATGGGACCCATCTCCACCCGTATGGCCATTTTTGAGCCTGGCGCGGCGCCAAGTGGGAAAGGGTGGTGTCGAGGCTGAAGGCAGGAGCAAAGCCTGCAGCCCTAAGGTCTGTGGGGCTACGCAAGCGGTTCCCAAAGAGCTTTAGAACAAGGCATAGTTTTCCCTGCTGGCTCTTTGGGCATGGGACCCATCTCCAGCCATAGGCCAATTTTCTGCCTGGCGCGGCGCCAAGTGGGAAAGGGTGCTGTCGAGGCTGAAGGCAGCAGGAAAGCCTGCAGCCCCCAGGTCTGTGGGGCTACGCAAGCGGTTCCCAAAGAGCTTTAGAACAAGGCATAGTTTTCCCTGCTTGTTCTTTGGGCGGGGGACCCATCTCCAGCCGTATGGCCATTTTTGTGCCTGGCCCGGCGCCAAGTGGGAAAGGGTGGTGTCGAGTCTGAAGGCAGCAGGAAAGCCCGCAGCCCCCAGGTCTGTGGGGCTACGCAAGCGGTTCCCAAAGAGCTTTAGAACAAGGCCTAGTTTTCCCTGCTGGCTCTTTGGGCGGGGGACCCATCTCCAGCCGTATGGCTATTTTTGTGCCTGGCGCGGTGCGTAGTGGGAAAGGGTGGTTTTGAGGCTGAAGGCAGCAGGAAAGCCCGCAGCCCCCAGGTCTGTGGGGCTATGCAAGCGGTTCCCAAAGAGCTTTAGAACAAGGCATAGTTTTCCCTGCTGGCTCTTAGGGCGGGGGACCCATCTCCAGCCGTATGGCCATTTTTGTGCCTGGCGCGGTGCGTAGTGGGAAAGGGTGGTTTTGAGGCTGAAGGCAGCAGGAAAGCCCGCAGCCCCCAGGTCTGTGGGGCTACGCAAGCGGTTCCCAAAGAGCTTTAGAACAAGGCATAGTTTTCCCTGCTGGCTCTTAGGGCGGGGGACCCATCTCCAGCCGTATGGCCATTTTTGTCCCTGGCCCGGCGCCAAGTGGGAAAGGGTGGCTTTGAGGCTGAAGGCAGCAGCAAAGCCCGCAGCCCCCAGGTCTGTGGGGCTACGCAAGCGGTTCCCAAAGAGCTTTAGAACAAGGCATAGTTTTCCCTGCTGGCTCTTTGGGCGGGGTACCCATCTCCAGCCGTATGGCCATTTTTGTGCCTGGCGCGGCGCCAAGTGGGAAAGGGTGGTTTTGAGGCTGAAGGCAGCAGCAAAGCCTGCAGCCCCCAGGTCTGTGGGGCTACGCAAGCGGTTCCCAAAGAGCTTTAGAACAAGGCATAGTTTTCCCTGCTGGCTCTTTGGGCGGGGGACCCATCTCCAGCCGTATGGCCATTTTTATGCCTGGCGCGGCGCCAAGTGGGAAAGGGTGGTGTCGAGGCTGAAGGCAGCAGGAAAGCCCGCATCCCCCAGGTCTGTGGGGCTACGCAAGCGGTTCCCAAAGAGCTTTAGAACAAGGCATAGTTTTCCCTGCTGGCTCTTTGGGCGGGGGACCCATCTCCAGCCGTATGGCCATTTTTGTGCCTGGCGCGGCGCCAAATGGGAAAGGGTGGTGTCGAGGCTGAAGGCAGCAGGAAAGCCTGCAGCCCCCAGGTCTGTGGGGCTACGCAAGCGGTTCCCAAAGAGCTTTAGAACAAGGCATAGTTTTCCCTGCTGGCTCCTTGGGCGGGGGACCCATCTCCAGCCGTATGGCCATTTTTGGGCCTGGCGAGCCACCAAGTGGGAAAGGGTGGTGTCGAGGCTGAAGGCAGCAGGAAAGCCCGCAGCCCCCAGGTCTGTGGGGCTACGCAAGCGGTTCCCAAAGAGCTTTAGAACAAGGCATAGTTTTCCCTGCTGGCTCTTTGGGCGGGGGACCCATCTCCAGCCGTATGGCCATTTTTGAGCCTGGCGCGGCGCCAAGTGGGAAAGGGTTGCTTTGAGGCTGAAGGCAGGAGCAAAGCCTGCAGCCCCCAGGTCTGTGGGGCTACGCAAGTGGTTCCCAAAGAGCTTTAGAACAACGCATAGTTTTCCCTGCTGGCTCTTTGGGCGGGGGACCCATCTCCAGTCGTATGGCTATTTTTATGCCTGGCGCGGTGCGTAGTGGCAAAGGGTGGTTTTGAGGCTGAAGGCAGCAGGAAAGCCCGCAGCCCCCACGTCTGTGGGGCCAAGCAAGCGGTTCCCAAAGAGCTTTAGAACAAGGCCTAGATTTCCCTGCTGGCTCTTTGGGCCGGGGACCCATCTCCATCCATAGACCATTTTTGTGCCTAGCGCGGCGCTAAGTGGGAAAGGGTGGTGTCGAGGCTGAAGGCAGCAGGAAAGCCCGCAGCCCCCAGGTCTGTGGGGCTACGCAAGCGGTTCCCAAAGAGCTTTAGAACAAGGCATAGTTTTCACTGCTGGCTCTTTGGGCATGGGACCCATCTCCAGCCATAGGCCATTTTTGTGCCTGATGCGGCGCCAAGTGGGAAAGGGTGGCTTTGAGGCTGAAGGCAGCAGGAAAGCCTGCAGCCCCCAGGTCTGTGGGCCTACGCAAGCGGTTCCCAAAGAGCTTTAGAACAAGGCCTAGTTTTCCCTGATGGCTCTTTGGGCATGGGACCCATCTCCAGCCGTATGGCCATTTTTGTAACTGGCGCGGCGCCAAGTGGGAAAGGGTGGTGTCAAGGCTGAAGGCAGCAGCAAAGCCTGCAGCCCCCAGGTCTGTGGGGCTACGCAAGCGGTTCCCAAAGAGCTTTAGAACAAGGCATAGTTTTCCCTGCTGGCTCTTTGGGCATGGGACCCATCTCCAGCCATAGGCCAATTTTGTGCCTGGCGCGGCGCCAAGTGGGAAAGGGTGCTGTCGAGGCTGAAGGCAGCAGGAAAGCCTGCAGCCCCCAGGTCTGTGGGGCTACGCACGCGGTTCCCAAAGAGCTTTAGAACAAGGCCTAGTTTTCCCTGCTGGCTCTTTGGGCGGGGGACCCATCTCCAGCCGTATGGCTATTTTTGTGCCTGGCGCGGTGCGTAGTGGGAAAGGGTGGTTTTGAGGCTGAAGGCAGCAGGAAAGCCCGCAGCCCCCAGGTCTGTGGGGCTATGCAAGCGGTTCCCAAAGAGCTTTAGAACAAGGCATAGTTTTCCCTGCTGGCTCTTTGGGCGGGGGACCCATCTCCAGCCGTATGGCCATTTTTGTGCCTGGCGCGGTGCGTAGTGGGAAAGGGTGGTTTTGAGGCTGAAGGCAGCAGGAAAGCCCGCAGCCCCCAGGTCTGTGGGCCTACGCAAGCGGTTCCCAAAGAGCTTTAGAACAAGGCATAGTTTTCCCTGCTGGCTCTTTGGGCAGGGGACCCATCTCCAGCCGTATGGCCATTTTTGTGCCTGGCGCGGCGCCAAGTGGGAAAGGGTGGTTTTGAGGCTGAAGGCAGCAGCAAAGCCTGCAGCCCCCAGGTCTGTGGGGCTACGCAAGCGGTTCCCAAAGAGCTTTAGAACAAGGCATAGTTTTCCCTGCTGGGTCTTTGGGCGGGGGACCCATTTCCAGCTGTATGGCCATTTTTATGCCTGGCGCGGCGCCAAGTGGGAAAGGGTGGTTTTGAGGCTGAAGGCAGCAGGAAAGCCCGCATCCCCCAGGTCTGTGGGGCTACGCAAGCGGTTCCCAAAGAGCTTTAGAACAAGGCATAGTTTTCCCTGCTGGCTCTTTGGGCGGGGGACCCATCTCCAGCCGTATGGCCATTTTTGTGCCTGGCGCGGCGCCAAGTGGGAAAGGGTGGTGTCGAGGCTGAAGGCAGCAGGAAAGCCTGCAGCCCCCAGGTCTGTGGGGCTACGCAAGTGGTTCCCAAAGAGCTTTAGAACAAGGCATAGTTTTCCCTGCTGGCTCCATGGGCGGGGGACCCATCTCCAGCCGTATGGCCATTTTTGGGCCTGGCGAGGCACCAAGTGGGAAAGGGTGGTGTCGAGGCTGAAGGCAGCAGCAAAGCCCGCAGCCCCCAGGTCTGTGGGGCTACGCAAGCGGTTCCCAAAGAGCTTTAGAACAAGGCATAGTTTTCCCTGCTGGCTCTTTGGGCGGGGGACCCATCTCCAGCCGTATGGCCATTTTTGAGCCTGGCGCGGCGCCAAGTGGGAAAGGGTTGCTTTGAGGCTGAAGGAAGGAGCAAAGCCTGCAGCCCCAAGGTCTGTGGGGCTACGCAAGCGGTTCCCAAAGAGCTTTAGAACAAGGCATAGTTTTCCCTGATGGCTCTTTGGGCATAGGACCCATCTCCAGCCATAGGCCATTTTTGTACCTGGCGTGACGCCAAGTGGGAAAGGGTGGCTTTGAGGCTGAAGGCAGCAGGAAAGCCTGCAGCCCCCAGGTCTGTGGGGCTACGCAAGTGGTTCCCAAAGAGCTTTAGAACAAGGCATAGTTTTCCCTGCTGGCTCTTTGGGCGGGGGACCCATCTCCAGCCGTATGGCTATTTTTATGCCTGGCGCGGTGCGTAGTGGGAAAGGGTGGTTTTGAGGCTGAAGGCAGCAGGAAAGCCCGCAGCCCCCAGGTCTGTGGGGCTACGCAAGCGGTTCCCAAAGAGCTTTAGAACAAGGCATAGTTTTCACTGCTGGCTCTTTGGGCATGGGACCCATCTCCAGCCATAGGCCATTTTTGTGCCTGATGCGGCGCCAAGTGGGAAAGGGTGGCTTTGAGGCTGAAGGCAGGAGGAAAGCCTGCAGCCCCCAGGTCTGTGGGGCTATGGAAGCGGTTCCCAAAGAGCTTTAGAACAAGGCCTAGTTTTCCCTGCTGGCTCTTTGGGCATGGGACCCATCTCCAGCCACAGGCCATTTTTGTACCTGGCGCGGCGCCAAGTGGGAAAGGGTGGCTTTGAGGCTGAAGGCAGCAGGAAAGCCCGCAGCCCCCAGGTCTGTGGGGCTACGCAAGCGGTTCCCAAAGAGCTTTAGAACAAGGCATAGTTTTCCCTGCTGGCTCTTTGGGCATGGGACCCATCTCCAGCCGTATGGCCATTTTTGAGCCTGGCGTGGCGCCAAGTGGGAAAGGGTGGCTTTGAGGCTGAAGGCAGCAGGAAAGCCTGCAGCCCCCAGGTCTGTGGGGCTACGCAAGCGGTTCCCAAAGAGCTTTAGAACAAGGCATAGTTTTCCCTGCTGGCTCTTTGGGCATGGGACCCATCTCCAGCCATAGGCCATTTTTGTGCCTGCCGCGGTGCCAAGTGGGAAAGGGTGGTGTCGAGGCTGAAGGCAGCAGGAAAGCCTGCAGCCCCCAGGTCTGTGGGGCTACGCAAGCGGTTCCCAAAGAGCTTTAGAACAAGGCCTAGTTTTCCCTGCTGGCTCTTTGGGTGGGGGACCCATCTCCAGCTGTATGGCCATTTTTGTGCCTGCCGCGGTTCCAAGTGGGAAAGGGTGGCTTTGAGGCTGAAGGCAGCAGGAAAGCCCGCAGCCCCCAGGTCTGTGGGGCTACGCAAGCGGTTCCCAAAGAGCTTTAGAACAAGGCATAGTTTTCCCTGCTGGCTCTTTGGGCGGGGGACCCATCTCCAGCCGTTTGGCCATTTTTGAGCCTGGCGCGGCGCCAAGTGGGAAAGGGTGGCTTTGAGGCTGAAGGGAGGAGCAAAGTCTGCAGCCCCCAGGTCTGAGGGGCTACGCAAGCGGTTCCCAAAGAGCTTTAGAACAAGGCATAGTTTTCCCTGCTGGCTCTTTGGGCGGGGGACCCATCTCCAGCCATAGGCCATTATTGTGCCTGGCGCGGTGCCAAGTGGGAAAGGGTGTCTTTGAGGCTGAAGGCAGCAGGAAAGCCTGCAGCCCCCAGGTCTGTGGGGCTACGCAAGCGGTTCCCAAAGAGCTTTAGAACAAGGCATAGTTTTCCCTGCTTGTTCTTTGGGCGGGGGACCCATCTCCAGCCGTATGGCCATTTTTGTGCCTGGCGCGGAGCCAAGTGGGAAAGGGTGTTTTTGAGGGTGAAGGCAGCAGGAAAGCCCGCAGCCCCCAGGTCTGTGGGGCTACGCAAGCGGTTCCCAAAGAGCTTTAGAACAAGGCATAGTTTTCCCTGCTGGCTCTTTGGGCGGGGGACCCATCTCCAGCCGTATGGCCATTTTTGTGCCTGGCGCGGCGCCAAATGGGAAAGGGTGGTGTCGAGGCTGAAGGCAGCAGGAAAGCCTGCAGCCCCCAGGTCTGTGGGGCTACGCAAGCGGTTCCCAAAGAGCTTTAGAACAAGGCATAGTTTTCCCTGCTGGCTCCTTGGGCGGGGGACCCATCTCCAGCCGTATGGCCATTTTTGGGCCTGGCGAGCCACCAAGTGGGAAAGGGTGGTGTCGAGGCTGAAGGCAGCAGGAAAGCCCGCAGCCCCCAGGTCTGTGGGGCTACGCAAGCGGTTCCCAAAGAGCTTTAGAACAAGGCATAGTTTTCCCTGCTGGCTCTTTGGGCGGGGGACCCATCTCCAGCCGTATGGCCATTTTTGAGCCTGGCGCGGCGCCAAGTGGGAAAGGGTTGCTTTGAGGCTGAAGGCAGGAGCAAAGCCTGCAGCCCCCAGGTCTGTGGGGCTACGCAAGTGGTTCCCAAAGAGCTTTAGAACAACGCATAGTTTTCCCTGCTGGCTCTTTGGGCGGGGGACCCATCTCCAGTCGTATGGCTATTTTTATGCCTGGCGCGGTGCGTAGTGGCAAAGGGTGGTTTTGAGGCTGAAGGCAGCAGGAAAGCCCGCAGCCCCCACGTCTGTGGGGCCAAGCAAGCGGTTCCCAAAGAGCTTTAGAACAAGGCCTAGATTTCCCTGCTGGCTCTTTGGGCCGGGGACCCATCTCCATCCATAGACCATTTTTGTGCCTAGCGCGGCGCTAAGTGGGAAAGGGTGGTGTCGAGGCTGAAGGCAGCAGGAAAGCCCGCAGCCCCCAGGTCTGTGGGGCTACGCAAGCGGTTCCCAAAGAGCTTTAGAACAAGGCATAGTTTTCACTGCTGGCTCTTTGGGCATGGGACCCATCTCCAGCCATAGGCCATTTTTGTGCCTGATGCGGCGCCAAGTGGGAAAGGGTGGCTTTGAGGCTGAAGGCAGCAGGAAAGCCTGCAGCCCCCAGGTCTGTGGGCCTACGCAAGCGGTTCCCAAAGAGCTTTAGAACAAGGCCTAGTTTTCCCTGATGGCTCTTTGGGCATGGGACCCATCTCCAGCCGTATGGCCATTTTTGTAACTGGCGCGGCGCCAAGTGGGAAAGGGTGGTGTCAAGGCTGAAGGCAGCAGCAAAGCCTGCAGCCCCCAGGTCTGTGGGGCTACGCAAGCGGTTCCCAAAGAGCTTTAGAACAAGGCATAGTTTTCCCTGCTGGCTCTTTGGGCATGGGACCCATCTCCAGCCATAGGCCAATTTTGTGCCTGGCGCGGCGCCAAGTGGGAAAGGGTGCTGTCGAGGCTGAAGGCAGCAGGAAAGCCTGCAGCCCCCAGGTCTGTGGGGCTACGCACGCGGTTCCCAAAGAGCTTTAGAACAAGGCCTAGTTTTCCCTGCTGGCTCTTTGGGCGGGGGACCCATCTCCAGCCGTATGGCTATTTTTGTGCCTGGCGCGGTGCGTAGTGGGAAAGGGTGGTTTTGAGGCTGAAGGCAGCAGGAAAGCCCGCAGCCCCCAGGTCTGTGGGGCTATGCAAGCGGTTCCCAAAGAGCTTTAGAACAAGGCATAGTTTTCCCTGCTGGCTCTTTGGGCGGGGGACCCATCTCCAGCCGTATGGCCATTTTTGTGCCTGGCGCGGTGCGTAGTGGGAAAGGGTGGTTTTGAGGCTGAAGGCAGCAGGAAAGCCCGCAGCCCCCAGGTCTGTGGGCCTACGCAAGCGGTTCCCAAAGAGCTTTAGAACAAGGCATAGTTTTCCCTGCTGGCTCTTTGGGCAGGGGACCCATCTCCAGCCGTATGGCCATTTTTGTGCCTGGCGCGGCGCCAAGTGGGAAAGGGTGGTTTTGAGGCTGAAGGCAGCAGCAAAGCCTGCAGCCCCCAGGTCTGTGGGGCTACGCAAGCGGTTCCCAAAGAGCTTTAGAACAAGGCATAGTTTTCCCTGCTGGGTCTTTGGGCGGGGGACCCATTTCCAGCTGTATGGCCATTTTTATGCCTGGCGCGGCGCCAAGTGGGAAAGGGTGGTTTTGAGGCTGAAGGCAGCAGGAAAGCCCGCATCCCCCAGGTCTGTGGGGCTACGCAAGCGGTTCCCAAAGAGCTTTAGAACAAGGCATAGTTTTCCCTGCTGGCTCTTTGGGCGGGGGACCCATCTCCAGCCGTATGGCCATTTTTGTGCCTGGCGCGGCGCCAAGTGGGAAAGGGTGGTGTCGAGGCTGAAGGCAGCAGGAAAGCCTGCAGCCCCCAGGTCTGTGGGGCTACGCAAGTGGTTCCCAAAGAGCTTTAGAACAAGGCATAGTTTTCCCTGCTGGCTCCATGGGCGGGGGACCCATCTCCAGCCGTATGGCCATTTTTGGGCCTGGCGAGGCACCAAGTGGGAAAGGGTGGTGTCGAGGCTGAAGGCAGCAGCAAAGCCCGCAGCCCCCAGGTCTGTGGGGCTACGCAAGCGGTTCCCAAAGAGCTTTAGAACAAGGCATAGTTTTCCCTGCTGGCTCTTTGGGCGGGGGACCCATCTCCAGCCGTATGGCCATTTTTGAGCCTGGCGCGGCGCCAAGTGGGAAAGGGTTGCTTTGAGGCTGAAGGAAGGAGCAAAGCCTGCAGCCCCAAGGTCTGTGGGGCTACGCAAGCGGTTCCCAAAGAGCTTTAGAACAAGGCATAGTTTTCCCTGATGGCTCTTTGGGCATAGGACCCATCTCCAGCCATAGGCCATTTTTGTACCTGGCGTGACGCCAAGTGGGAAAGGGTGGCTTTGAGGCTGAAGGCAGCAGGAAAGCCTGCAGCCCCCAGGTCTGTGGGGCTACGCAAGTGGTTCCCAAAGAGCTTTAGAACAAGGCATAGTTTTCCCTGCTGGCTCTTTGGGCGGGGGACCCATCTCCAGCCGTATGGCTATTTTTATGCCTGGCGCGGTGCGTAGTGGGAAAGGGTGGTTTTGAGGCTGAAGGCAGCAGGAAAGCCCGCAGCCCCCAGGTCTGTGGGGCTACGCAAGCGGTTCCCAAAGAGCTTTAGAACAAGGCATAGTTTTCACTGCTGGCTCTTTGGGCATGGGACCCATCTCCAGCCATAGGCCATTTTTGTGCCTGATGCGGCGCCAAGTGGGAAAGGGTGGCTTTGAGGCTGAAGGCAGGAGGAAAGCCTGCAGCCCCCAGGTCTGTGGGGCTATGGAAGCGGTTCCCAAAGAGCTTTAGAACAAGGCCTAGTTTTCCCTGCTGGCTCTTTGGGCATGGGACCCATCTCCAGCCACAGGCCATTTTTGTACCTGGCGCGGCGCCAAGTGGGAAAGGGTGGCTTTGAGGCTGAAGGCAGCAGGAAAGCCCGCAGCCCCCAGGTCTGTGGGGCTACGCAAGCGGTTCCCAAAGAGCTTTAGAACAAGGCATAGTTTTCCCTGCTGGCTCTTTGGGCATGGGACCCATCTCCAGCCGTATGGCCATTTTTGAGCCTGGCGTGGCGCCAAGTGGGAAAGGGTGGCTTTGAGGCTGAAGGCAGCAGGAAAGCCTGCAGCCCCCAGGTCTGTGGGGCTACGCAAGCGGTTCCCAAAGAGCTTTAGAACAAGGCATAGTTTTCCCTGCTGGCTCTTTGGGCATGGGACCCATCTCCAGCCATAGGCCATTTTTGTGCCTGCCGCGGTGCCAAGTGGGAAAGGGTGGTGTCGAGGCTGAAGGCAGCAGGAAAGCCTGCAGCCCCCAGGTCTGTGGGGCTACGCAAGCGGTTCCCAAAGAGCTTTAGAACAAGGCCTAGTTTTCCCTGCTGGCTCTTTGGGTGGGGGACCCATCTCCAGCTGTATGGCCATTTTTGTGCCTGCCGCGGTTCCAAGTGGGAAAGGGTGGCTTTGAGGCTGAAGGCAGCAGGAAAGCCCGCAGCCCCCAGGTCTGTGGGGCTACGCAAGCGGTTCCCAAAGAGCTTTAGAACAAGGCATAGTTTTCCCTGCTGGCTCTTTGGGCGGGGGACCCATCTCCAGCCGTTTGGCCATTTTTGAGCCTGGCGCGGCGCCAAGTGGGAAAGGGTGGCTTTGAGGCTGAAGGGAGGAGCAAAGTCTGCAGCCCCCAGGTCTGAGGGGCTACGCAAGCGGTTCCCAAAGAGCTTTAGAACAAGGCATAGTTTTCCCTGCTGGCTCTTTGGGCGGGGGACCCATCTCCAGCCATAGGCCATTATTGTGCCTGGCGCGGTGCCAAGTGGGAAAGGGTGTCTTTGAGGCTGAAGGCAGCAGGAAAGCCTGCAGCCCCCAGGTCTGTGGGGCTACGCAAGCGGTTCCCAAAGAGCTTTAGAACAAGGCATAGTTTTCCCTGCTTGTTCTTTGGGCGGGGGACCCATCTCCAGCCGTATGGCCATTTTTGTGCCTGGCGCGGAGCCAAGTGGGAAAGGGTGTTTTTGAGGGTGAAGGCAGCAGGAAAGCCCGCAGCCCCCAGGTCTGTGGGGCTACGCAAGCGGTTCCCAAAGAGCTTTAGAACAAGGCATAGTTTTCACTGCTGGCTCTTTGGGCATGGGACCCATCTCCAGCCGTATGGCCATTTTTGTGCCTGGCGCGACGCCAAGTAGGAAAGGGTGGCTTTGAGGCTGAAGGCAGCAGGAAAGCCCGCAGCCCCCAGGTCTGTGGGGCTACGCAAGCGGTTCCCAAAGAGCTTTAGAACAAGGCATAGTTTTCACTGATGGCTCTTTGGGCATGGCACCCATCTCCAGCCGTATGGCCATTTTTGTGCCTGGCGCGGTGCGTAGTGGGAAAGGGTGGTTTTGACGCTGAAGGCAGCAGGAAAGCCCGCAGCCCCCAGGTCTGTGGGGCTACGCAAGCGGTTCCCAAAGAGCTTTAGAACAAGGCATAGTTTTCCCTGCTGGCTCTTTGGGCGGGGGACCCATCTCCAGCCGTATGGCCATTTTTGTGCCTGGCGCGGCGCCAAGTGGGATAGGGTGGCTTTGAGGCTGAAGGCAGGAGCAAAGCCTGCAGCCCTAAGGTCTGTGGGGCTACGCAAGCGGTTCCCAAAGAGCTTTAGAACAAGGCATAGTTTTCCCTGCTGGCTCTTTGGGCATGGGACCCATCTCCAGCCATAGGCCATTTTTGTTCCTGGCGCGGTGCCAAGTGGGAAAGGGTGCTGTCGAGGCTGAAGGCAGCAGGAAAGCCTGCAGCCCCCAGGTCTGTGAGGCTACGCAAGCGGTTCCCAAAGAGCTTTAGAACAAGGCCTAGTTTTCCCTGCTGGCTCTTTGGGCGGGGGACCCATCTCCAGCCATATGCCTATTTTTGTGCCTGGCGCGGTGCGTAGTGGGAAAGGGTGGTTTTGAGGCTGAAGGCAGCAGGAAAGCCCGCAGCCCCCAGGTCTGTGGGGCTATGCAAGCGGTTCCCAAAGAGCTTTAGAACAAGGCATAGTTTTCCCTGCTGGCTCTTTGGGCGGGCTAGCCATCTCCAGCCATAGACCATTTTTGTGCCTGGGGCGGTGCGTAGTGGGAAAGGGTGGTTTTGAGGCTGAAGGCAGCAGGAAAGCCCGCAGCCCCCAGGTCTGTGGGGCTACGCAAGCGGTTCCCAAAGAGCTTTAGAACAAGGCATAGTTTTCCCTGCTGGCTCTTTGGGCAGGGGACCCATCTCCTGCCGTATGGCCATTTTTGTCCCTGGCGCGGCGCCAAGTGGGAAAGGGTGCTGTCGAGGCTGAAGGCAGCAGCAAAGCCTGCAGCCCCCAGGTCTGTGGGGCCAAGCAAGCCGTTCAAAAAGAGCTTTAGAACAAGGCATAGTTTTCCCTGATGGCTCTTTGGGCATGGGACCCATCTCCAGCCATAGGCCATTTTTGTGCCTGGCGCGACGCCAAGTGGGAAAGGGTGCTGTCGAGGCTGAAGGCAGCAGGAAAGCCCGCAGCCCCCAGGTCTGTGGGGCTACGCAAGCGGTTCCCAAAGAGCTTTAGAACAAGGCATAGTTTTCCCTGATGGCTCTTTGGGCATGGGACCCATCTCCAGCCGTATGGCCATTTTTGTGCCTGGCGCGGTGCCAAGTGGGAAAGGGTGGTTTTGAGGCTGAAGGCAGCAGGAAAGCCCGCAGCCCCCAGGTCTGTGGGGCTACGCAAGCGGTTCCCAAAGAGCTTTAGAACAAGGCATAGTTTTCCCTGCTGGCTCTTTTGGCAGGGGACCCATCTCCAGCCGTATGGCCATTTTTGTCCCTGGCGCGGCGCCAAGTGGGAAAGGGTGCTGTCGAGGCTGAAGGCAGCAGGAAAGCCTGCAGCCCCCAGGTCTGTGGGGCTACGCAAGCGGTTCCCAAAGAGCTTTAGAACAAGGCATAGTTTTCCCTGATGGCTCTTTGGGCATGGGACCCATCTCCAGCCGTATGGCCATTTTTGTGCCTGGCGCGGTGCGTAGTGGGAAAGGGTGGTTTTGAGGCTGAAGGCAGCAGGAAAGCCCGCAGCCCCCAGGTCTGTGGGGCTACGCAAGCGGTTCCCAAAGAGCTTTAGAACAAGGCATAGTTTTCCCTGCTGGCTCTTTGGGCGGGGGACCCATCTCCAGCCGTATGGCCATTTTTGTGCCTGGCCCGGCGCCAAGTGGGAAAGGGTGGTGTCGAGGCTGAAGGCAGGAGCAAAGCCTGCAGCCCTAAGGTCTGTGGGGCTACGCAAGCGGTTCCCAAAGAGCTTTAGAACAAGGCATAGTTTTCCCTGCTGGCTCTTTGGGCATGGGACCCATCTCCAGCCATAGGCCATTTTTGTGCCTGCCGCGGTGCCAAGTGGGAAAGGGTGGTGTCGAGGCTGAAGGCAGCAGGAAAGCCTGCAGCCCCCAGGTCTGTGGGGCTACGCAAGCGGTTCCCAAAGAGCTTTAGAACAAGGCCTAGTTTTCCCTGCTGGCTCTTTGGGCGGGGGACCCATCTCCAGCCATAGGCCATTATTGTGCCTGGCGCGGTGCCAAGTGGGAAAGGGTGTCTTTGAGGCTGAAGGCAGCAGGAAAGCCCGCAGCCCCCAGGTCTGTGGGGCTACGCAAGCGGTTCCCAAAGAGCTTTAGAACAAGGCATAGTTTTCCCTGCTTGTTCTTTGGGCGGGGGACCCATCTCCAGCCGTATGGCCATTTTTGTGCCTGGCGCGGCGCCAAGTGGGAAAGGGTGTTTTTGAGGGTGAAGGCAGCAGGAAAGCCCGCAGCCCCCAGGTCTGTGGGGCTACGCAAGCGGTTCCCAAAGAGCTTTAGAACAAGGCATAGTTTTCACTGCTGGCTCTTTGGGCATGGGACCCATCTCCAGCCGTATGGCCATTTTTGTGCCTGGCGCGACGCCAAGTAGGAAAGGGTGGCTTTGAGGCTGTAGGCAGCAGGAAAGCCCGCAGCCCCCAGGTCTGTGGGGCTACGCAAGCGGTTCCCAAAGAGCTTTAGAACAAGGCATAGTTTTCACTGCTGGCTCTTTGGGCATGGGACCCATCTCCAGCCGTATGGCCATTTTTGTGCCTGGCGCGGTGCGTAGTGGGAAAGGGTGGTTTTGACGCTGAAGGCAGCAGGAAAGCCCGCAGCCCCCAGGTCTGTGGGGCTACGCAAGCGGTTCCCAAAGAGCTTTAGAACAAGGCATAGTTTTCCCTGCTGGCTCTTTGGGCGGGGGACCCATCTCCAGCCGTATGGCCATTTTTGTGCCTGGCGCGGCGCCAAGTGGGATAGGGTGGCTTTGAGGCTGAAGGCAGGAGCAAAGCCTGCAGCCCTAAGGTCTGTGGGGCTACGCAAGCGGTTCCCAAAGAGCTTTAGAACAAGGCATAGTTTTCCCTGCTGGCTCTTTGGGCATGGGACCCATCTCCAGCCATAGGCCATTTTTGTGCCTGGCGCGGTGCCAAGTGGGAAAGGGTGCTGTCGAGGCTGAAGGCAGCAGGAAAGCCTGCAGCCCCCAGGTCTGTGAGGCTACGCAAGCGGTTCCCAAAGAGCTTTAGAACAAGGCCTAGTTTTCCCTGCTGGCTCTTTGGGCGGGGGACCCATCTCCAGCCGTATGGCTATTTTTGTGCCTGGCGCGGTGCGTAGTGGGAAAGGGTGGTTTTGAGGCTGAAGGCAGCAGGAAAGCCCGCAGCCCCCAGGTCTGTGGGGCTATGCAAGCGGTTCCCAAAGAGCTTTAGAACAAGGCATAGTTTTCCCTGCTGGCTCTTTGGGCGGGGGAGCCATCTCCAGCCATAGACCATTTTTGTGCCTGGCGCGGTGCGTAGTGGGAAAGGGTGGTTTTGAGGCTGAAGGCAGCAGGAAAGCCCGCAGCCCCCAGGTCTGTGGGGCTACGCAAGCGGTTCCCAAAGAGCTTTAGAACAAGGCATAGTTTTCCCTGCTGGCTCTTTTGGCAGGGGACCCATCTCCAGCCGTATGGCCATTTTTGTCCCTGGCGCGGCGCCAAGTGGGAAAGGGTGGTGTCGAGGCTGAAGGCAGCAGCAAAGCCTGCAGCCCCCAGGTCTGTGGGGCCAAGCAAGCCGTTCAAAAAGAGCTTTAGAACAAGGCATAGTTTTCCCTGATGGCTCTTTGGGCATGGGACCCATCTCCAGCCATAGGCCATTTTTGTGCCTGGCGCGACGCCAAGTGGGAAAGGGTGCTGTCGAGGCTGAAGGCAGCAGGAAAGCCCGCAGCCCCCAGGTCTGTGGGGCTACGCAAGCGGTTCCCAAAGAGCTTTAGAACAAGGCATAGTTTTCCCTGATGGCTCTTTGGGCATGGGACCCATCTCCAGCCGTATGGCCATTTTTGTGCCTGGCGCGGTGCGTAGTGGGAAAGGGTGGTTTTGAGGCTGAAGGCAGCAGGAAAGCCCGCAGCCCCCAGGTCTGTGCGGCTACGCAAGCGGTTCCCAAAGAGCTTTAGAACAAGGCATAGTTTTCCCTGCTGGCTCTTTGGGCGGGGGACCCATCTCCAGCCGTATGGCCATTTTTGTCCCTGGCCCGGCGCCAAGTGGGAAAGGGTGGTGTCGAGGCTGAAGGCAGGAGCAAAGCCTGCAGCCCTAAGGTCTGTGGGGCTACGCAAGCGGTTCCCAAAGAGCTTTAGAACAAGGCATAGTTTTCCCTGCTGGCTCTTTGGGCATGGGACCCATCTCCAGCCATAGGCCATTTTTGTGCCTGCCGCGGTGCCAAGTGGGAAAGGGTGGTGTCGAGGCTGAAGGCAGCAGGAAAGCCTGCAGCCCCCAGGTCTGTGGGGCTACGCAAGCGGTTCCCAAAGAGCTTTAGAACAAGGCATAGTTTTCCCTGCTTGTTCTTTGGGCGGGGGACCCATCTCCAGCCGTATGGCCATTTTTGTGCCTGCGCGGCGCCAAGTGGGAAAGGGTGTTTTTGAGGGTGAAGGCAGCAGGAAAGCCCGCAGCCCCCAGGTCTGTGGGGCTACGCAAGCGGTTCCCAAAGAGCTTTAGAACAAGGCATAGTTTTCACTGCTGGCTCTTTGGGCATGGGACCCATCTCCAGCCGTATGGCCATTTTTGTGCCTGGCGCGACGCCAAGTAGGAAAGGGTGGCTTTGAGGCTGAAGGCAGCAGGAAAGCCCGCAGCCCCCAGGTCTGTGGGGCTACGCAAGCGGTTCCCAAAGAGCTTTAGAACAAGGCATAGTTTTCACTGCTGGCTCTTTGGGCATGGGACCCATCTCCAGCCGTATGGCCATTTTTGTGCCTGGCGCGGTGCGTAGTGGGAAAGGGTGGTTTTGACGCTGAAGGCAGCAGGAAAGCCCGCAGCCCCCAGGTCTGTGGGGCTACGCAAGCGGTTCCCAAAGAGCTTTAGAACAAGGCATTGTTTTCCCTGCTGGCTCTTTGGGCGGGGGACCCATCTCCAGCCGTATGGCCATTTTTGTGCCTGGCGCGGCGCCAAGTGGGATAGGGTGGCTTTGAGGCTGAAGGCAGGAGCAAAGCCTGCAGCCCTAAGGTCTGTGGGGCTACGCAAGCGGTTCCCAAAGAGCTTTAGAACAAGGCATAGTTTTCCCTGCTGGCTCTTTGGGCATGGGACCCATCTCCAGCCATAGGCCATTTTTGTGCCTGGCGCGGCGCCATGTGGGAAAGGGTGCTGTCGAGGCTGAAGGCAGCAGGAAAGCCTGCAGCCCCCAGGTCTGTGGGGCCAAGCAAGCGGTTCAAAAAGAGCTTTAGAACAAGGCATAGTTTTCCCTGATGGCTCTTTGGGCATGGGACCCATCTCCAGCCGTATGGCCATTTTTATGCCTGGCGCGGCGCCAAGTGGGAAAGGGTGGTTTTGAGGCTGAAGGCAGCAGGAAAGCCCGCAGCCCCCAGGTCTGTGGGGCTACGCAAGCGGTTCCCAAAGAGTTTTAGAACAAGGCATAGTTTTCCCTGCTGGCTCTTTGGGCGGGGGACCCATCTCCAGCCGTATGGCCATTTTTGTGACTGATGCGGCGCCAAGTGGGAAAGGGTGCTGTCGAGGCTGAAGGCAGCAGGAAAGCCCGCAGCCCCCAGGTCTGTGGGGCCAAGCAAGCGGTTCCCAAAGAGCTTTAGAACAAGGCATAGTTTTCCCTAATGGCTCTTTGGGCGGGGGACCCATCTCCAGCCATAGGCCATTTTTGTGCCTGGCGCGACGCCAAGTGGGAAAGGGTGGCTTTGAGGCTGAAGGTAGCATGAAAGCCTGGAGCCCCCAGGTCTGTGGGGCTACGCAAGCGGTTCCCAAAGAGCTTTAGAACAAGGCATAGTTTTCCCTGCTTGTTCTTTGGGCGGGGGACCCATCTCCAGTCGTATGGCTATTTTTATGCCTGGCGCGGTGCGTAGTGGGAAAGGGTGGTTTTGAGGCTGAAGGCAGCAGGAAAGCCCGCAGCCCCCAGGTCTGTGGGGCTACGCAAGCGGTTCCCAAAGAGCTTTAGAACAAGGCATAGTTTTCCCTGCTGGCTCTTTGGGTGGGGGACCCATCTCCAGCCGTATGGCCATTTTTGTGCCTGGCGCGGTGCGTAGTGGGAAAGGGTGGTTTTGAGGCTGAAGGCAGCAGGAAAGCCCACAGCCCCCAGGTCTGTGGGGCTACGCAAGCGGTTCCCAAAGAGCTTTAGAACAAGGCATAGTTTTCCCTGCTGGCTCTTTGGGCGGGGGACCCATCTCCAGCCGTATGGCCATTTTTGTGCCTGATGCGGCGCCAAGTGGGAAAGGGTGCTCTCGAGGCTGAAGGCAGCAGGAAAGCCCGCAGCCCCCAGGTCTGTGGGGCCAAGCAAGCGGTTCCCAAAGAGCTTTAGAACAAGGCATAGTTTTCCCTGATGGCTCTTTGGGCGGGGGACCCATCTCCAGCCATAGGCCATTTTTGTGCCTGGCGCGACGCCAAGTGGGAAAGGGTGGCTTTGAGGCTGAAGGTAGCATGAAAGCCTGGAGCCCCCAGGTCTGTGGGGCTACGCAAGCGGTTCCCAAAGAGCTTTAGAACAAGGCATAGTTTTCCCTGCTGGCTCCTTGGGCGGGGGACCCATCTCCAGCCGTATGGCCATTTTTGTGCCTGCGCGGCGCCAAGTGGGGAAGGGTGGTGTCGAGTCTGAAGGCAGCAGGAAAGCCCGCAGCCCCCAGGTCTGTGGGGCTACGCAAGCGGTTCCCAAAGAGCTTTAGAACAAGGCCTAGTTTTCCCTGCTGGCTCTTTGGGCAGGGGACCCATCTCCAGCCGTATGGCCATTTTTGTGCCTCATGCGGCGCCAAGTGGGAAAGGGTGGTGTCGAGGCTGAAGTCAGCAGGAAAGCCTGCAGCCCCCAGGTCTGTGGGGCTATGGAAGCGGTTCCCAAAGTGCTTTAGAACAAGGCCTAGATTTCCCTGCTGGCTCCTTGGGCGGGGGACCCATCTCCAGCCATAGACCATTTTTGTGCCTAGCGCGGCGCCAAGTGGGAAAGGGTGGCTTTGAGGCTGAAGGCAGCAGGAAAGCCTGCAGCCCCCAGGTCTGTGGGCCTACGCAAGCGGTTCCCAAAGAGCTTTAGAACAAGGCATAGTTTTCCCTGCTGGCTCTTTTGGGGGGAGACATATCTCCAGCCATAGGCCATTTTTGTGCCTAGCGCGGCGCCAAGTGGGAAAGGGTGGTGTCGAGGCTGAAGGCAGCAGGAGAGCCTGCAGCCCCCAGGTCTGTGGGGCTACGCAAGCGGTTCCCAAAGAGCTTTAGAACAAGGCATAGTTTTCCCTGCTGGCTCTTTGGGCGGGGGACCCATCTCCAGCCGTATGGCCATTTTTGAGCCTGGCCCGGCGCCAAGTGGGAAAGGGTGGTGTCGAGGCTGAAGGCAGCAGGAAAGCCTGCAGCCCCCAGGTCTGTGGGGCTACGCAAGCGGTTCCCAAAGAGCTTTAGAACAAGGCATAGTTTTCCCTGCTGGCTCTTTTGGGGGGAGACATATCTCCAGCCATAGGCCATTTTTGTGCCTAGCGCGGCGCCAAGTGGGAAAGGGTGTTGTCGAGGCTGAAGGCAGCAGGAGAGCCTGCAGCCCCCAGGTCTGTGGGGCCAAGCAAGCGGTTCCCAAAGAGCTTTAGAACAAGGCATAGTTTTCCCTGATGGCTCTTTGGGCGGGCGACCCATCTCCAGCCGTATGTCCATTTTTGTGCCTGGCGCGGTGCGTAGTGGTAAAGGGTGGTTTTGACGCTGAAGGCAGCAGGAAAGCCCGCAGCCCCCAGGTCTGTGGGGCCAAGCAAGCGGTTCCCAAAGAGCTTTAGAACAAGGCATAGTTTTCCCTGATGGCTCTTTGGGCATGGGACCCATCTCCAGCCATAGGCCATTTTTGTGCCTGGCGCGACGCCAAGTAGGAAAGGGTGGCTTTGAGGCTGAAGGCAGCAGGAAAGCCCGCAGCCCCCAGGTCTGTGGGGCTACGCAAGCGGTTCCCAAAGAGCTTTAGAACAAGGCATAGTTTTCCCTGATGGCTCTTTGGGCATGGGACCCATCTCCAGCCGTATGGCCATTTTTGTGCCTGGCGCGGTGCGTAGTGGGAAAGGGTGGTTTTGAGGCTGAAGGCAGCAGGAAAGCCCGCAGCCCCCAGGTCTGTGGGGCTACGCAAGCGGTTCCCAAAGAGCTTTAGAACAAGGCATAGTTTTCCCTGCTGGCTCTTTGGGCGGGGGACCCATCTCCAGCCGTATGGCCATTTTTGTCCCTGGCCCGGCGCCAAGTGGGAAAGGGTGGTGTCGAGGCTGAAGGCAGGAGCAAAGCCTGCAGCCCTAAGGTCTGTGGGGCTACGCAAGCGGTTCCCAAAGAGCTTTAGAACAAGGCATAGTTTTCCCTGCTGGCTCTTTGGGCATGGGACCCATCTCCAGCCATAGGCCATTTTTGTGCCTGCCGCGGTGCCAAGTGGGAAAGGGTGGTGTCGAGGCTGAAGGCAGCAGGAAAGCCTGCAGCCCCCAGGTCTGTGGGGCTACGCAAGCGGTTCCCAAAGAGCTTTAGAACAAGGCCTAGTTTTCCCTGCTGGCTCTTTGGGCGGGGGACCCATCTCCAGCCATAGGCCATTATTGTGCCTGGCGCGGTGCCAAGTGGGAAAGGGTGTCTTTGAGGCTGAAGGCAGCAGGAAAGCCTGCAGCCCCCAGGTCTGTGGGGCTACGCAAGCGGTTCCCAAAGAGCTTTAGAACAAGGCATAGTTTTCCCTGCTTGTTCTTTGGGCGGGGGACCCATCTCCAGCCGTATGGCCATTTTTGTGCCTGGCGCGGCGCCAAGTGGGAAAGGGTGTTTTTGAGGGTGAAGGCAGCAGGAAAGCCCGCAGCCCCCAGGTCTGTGGGGCTACGCAAGCGGTTCCCAAAGAGCTTTAGAACAAGGCATAGTTTTCACTGCTGGCTCTTTGGGCATGGGACCCATCTCCAGCCGTATGGCCATTTTTGTGCCTGGCGCGACGCCAAGTGGGAAAGGGTGGCTTTGAGGCTGAAGGCAGCAGGAAAGCCCGCAGCCCCCAGGTCTGTGGGGCTACGCAAGCGGTTCCCAAAGAGCTTTAGAACAAGGCATAGTTTTCACTGCTGGCTCTTTGGGCATGGGACCCATCTCCAGCCGTATGGCCATTTTTGTGCCTGGCGCGGTGCGTAGTGGGAAAGGGTGGTTTTGACGCTGAAGGCAGCAGGAAAGCCCGCAGCCCCCAGGTCTGTGGGGCTACGCAAGCGGTTCCCAAAGAGCTTTAGAACAAGGCATAGTTTTCCCTGCTGGCTCTTTGGGCGGGGGACCCATCTCCAGCCGTATGGCCATTTTTGTCCCTGGCCCGGCACCAAGTGGGATAGGGTGGCTTTGAGGCTGAAGGCAGCAGCAAAGCCTGCAGCCCTAAGGTCTGTGGGGCTACGCAAGCGGTTCCCAAAGAGCTTTAGAACAAGGCATAGTTTTCCCTGCTGGCTCTTTGGGCATGGGACCCATCTCCAGCCATAGGCCATTTTTGTGCCTGGCGCGGTGCCAAGTGGGAAAGGGTGCTGTCGAGGCTGAAGGCAGCAGGAAAGCCTGCAGCCCCCAGGTCTGTGAGGCTACGCAAGCGGTTCCCAAAGAGCTTTAGAACAAGGCATAGTTTTCCCTGATGGCTCTTTGGGCATGGGACCCATCTCCAGCCGTATGGCCATTTTTGTGCCTGGCGCGGTGCGTAGTGGGAAAGGGTGGTTTTGAGGCTGAAGGCAGCAGGAAAGCCCGCAGCCCCCAGGTCTGTGGGGCTACGCAAGCGGTTCCCAAAGAGCTTTAGAACAAGGCATAGTTTTCCCTGCTGGCTCTTTGGGCGGGGGACCCATCTCCAGCCGTATGGCCATTTTTGTCCCTGGCCCGGCGCCAAGTGGGAAAGGGTGGTGTCGAGGCTGAAGGCAGGAGCAAAGCCTGCAGCCCCCAGGTCTGTGGGGTTACGCAAGCGGTTCCCAAAGAGCTTTAGAACAAGGCATAGTTTTCCCTGCTGGCTCTTTGGGCATGGGACCCATCTCCAGCCATAGGCCATTTTTGTGCCTGGCGCGGCGCCAAGTGGGAAAGGGTGGTTTTGAGGCTGAAGGCAGCAGCAAAGCCTGCAGCCCCCAGGTCTGTGGGGCTACGCAAGCGGTTCCCAAAGAGCTTTAGAACAAGGCATAGTTTTCCCTGCTGGCTCTTTGGGCGGGGGACCCATCTCCAGCTGTATGGCCATTTTTATGCCTGGCGCGGCGCCAAGTGGGAAAGGGTGGTGTCGAGGCTGAAGGCAGCAGGAAAGCCCGCATCCCCCAGGTCTGTGGGGCTACGCAAGCGGTTCCCAAAGAGCTTTAGAACAAGGCATAGTTTTCCCTGCTGGCTCTTTGGGCGGGGGACCCATCTCCAGCCGTATGGCCATTTTTGTGCCTGGCGCGGCGCCAAGTGGGAAAGGGTGGTGTCGAGGCTGAAGGCAGCAGGAAAGCCTGCAGCCCCCAGGTCTGTGGGGCTACGCAAGTGGTTCCCAAAGAGCTTTAGAACAAGGCATAGTTTTCCCTGCTGGCTCTTTGGGCGGGGGACCCATCTCCAGCCGTATGGCCATTTTTGGGCCTGGCGAGGCACCAAGTGGGAAAGGGTGGTGTCGAGTCTGAAGGCAGCAGGAAAGCCCGCAGCCCCCAGGTCTGTGGGGCTACGCAAGCGGTTCCCAAAGAGCTTTAGAACAAGGCATAGTTTTCCCTGCTGGCTCTTTGGGCGGGGGACCCATCTCCAGCCGTATGGCCATTTTTGAGCCTGGCGCGGCACCAAGTGGGAAAGGGTGGCTTTGAGGCTGAAGGCAGCAGGAAAGCCTGCAGCCCCCAGGTCTGTGGGGCTACGCAAGCGGTTCCCAAAGAGCTTTAGAACAAGGCATAGTTTTCCCTGCTGGCTCTTTGGGCGGGGGACCCATCTCCAGTCGTATGGCTATTTTTATGCCTGGCGCGGTGCGTAGTGGGAAAGGGTGGTGTCGAGGCTGAAGGCAGCAGGAAAGCCCGCAGCCCCCAGGTCTGTGGGGCTACGCAAGCGGTTCCCAAAGAGCTTTAGAACAAGGCATAGTTTTCCCTGCTGGCTCTTTGGGTGGGGGACCCATCTCCAGCCGTATGGCCATTTTTGTGCCTGGCGCGGCGCCAAGTGGGAAAGGGTGGTTTTGAGGCTGAAGGCAGCAGGAAAGCCCGCAGCCCCCAGGTCTGTGGGGCTACGCAAGCGGTTCCCAAAGAGCTTTAGAACAAGGCATAGTTTTCCCTGCTGGCTCTTTGGGCGGGGGACCCATCTCCAGCCGTATGGCCATTTTTGTGCCTGATGCGGCGCCAAGTGGGAAAGGGTGGTGTCGAGGCTGAAGGCAGCAGGAAAGCCCGCAGCCCCCAGGTCTGTGGGGCCAAGCAAGCGGTTCCCAAAGAGCTTTAGAACAAGGCATAGTTTTCCCTGATGGCTCTTTGGGCGGGGGACCCATCTCCAGCCATAGGCCATTTTTGTGCCTGGCGCGACGCCAAGTGGGAAAGGGTGGCTTTGAGGCTGAAGGTAGCATGAAAGCCTGGAGCCCCCAGGTCTGTGGGGCTACGCAAGCGGTTCCCAAAGAGCTTTAGAACAAGGCATAGTTTTCCCTGCTGGCTCTTTGGGCGGGGGACCCATCTCCAGCCGTATGGCCATTTTTGTGCCTGATGCGGCGCCAAGTGGGAAAGGGTGCTGTCGAGGCTGAAGGCATCAGGAAAGCCCGCAGCCCCCAGGTCTGTGGGGCCAAGCAAGCGGTTCCCAAAGAGCTTTAGAACAAGGCATAGTTTTCCCTGATGGCTCTTTGGGCGGGGGACCCATCTCCAGCCATAGGCCATTTTTGTGCCTGGCGCGACGCCAAGTGGGAAAGGGTGGCTTTGAGGCTCAAGGTAGCATGAAAGCCTGGAGCCCCCAGGTCTGTGGGGCTACGCAAGCGGTTCCCAAAGAGCTTTAGAACAAGGCATAGTTTTCCCTGCTGGCTCCTTGGGCGGGGGACCCATCTCCAGCCGTATGGCCATTTTTGTGCCTGGCGCGGCGCCAAGTGGGGAAGGGTGGTGTCGAGTCTGAAGGCAGCAGGAAAGCCCGCAGCCCCCAGGTCTGTGGGGCTACGCAAGCGGTTCCCAAAGAGCTTTAGAACAAGGCCTAGTTTTCCCTGCTGGCTCTTTGGGCAGGGGACCCATCTCCAGCCGTATGGCCATTTTTGTGCCTCATGCGGCGCCAAGTGGGAAAGGGTGGTGTCGAGGCTGAAGTCAGCAGGAAAGCCTGCAGCCCCCAGGTCTGTGGGGCTATGGAAGCGGTTCCCAAAGTGCTTTAGAACAAGGCCTAGATTTCCCTGCTGGCTCCTTGGGCGGGGGACCCATCTCCAGCCATAGACCATTTTTGTGCCTAGCGCGGCGCCAAGTGCGAAAGGGTGGCTTTGAGGCTGAAGGCAGCAGGAAAGCCTGCAGCCCCCAGGTCTGTGGGCCTACGCAAGCGGTTCCCAAAGAGCTTTAGAACAAGGCATAGTTTTCCCTGCTGGCTCTTTTGGGGGGAGACATATCTCCAGCCATAGGCCATTTTTGTGCCTAGCGCGGCGCCAAGTGGGAAAGGGTGGTGTCGAGGCTGAAGGCAGCAGAAGAGCCTGCAGCCCCCAGGTCTGTGGGGCCAAGCAAGCGGTTCCCAAAGAGCTTTAGAACAAGGCATAGTTTTCCCTGATGGCTCTTTGGGCGGGCGACCCATCTCCAGCCGTATGTCCATTTTTGTGCCTGGCGCGGTGCGTAGTGGTAAAGGGTGGTTTTGACGCTGAAGGCAGCAGGAAAGCCCGCAGCCCCCAGGTCTGTGGGGCCAAGCAAGCGGTTCCCAAAGAGCTTTAGAACAAGGCATATTTTTCCCTGATGGCTCTTTGGGCATGGGACCCATCTCCAGCCATAAGCCATTTTTGTGCCTGGCGCGACGCCAAGTAGGAAAGGGTGGCTTTGAGGCTGAAGGCAGCAGGAAAGCCCGCAGCCCCCAGGTCTGTGGGGCTACGCAAGCGGTTCCCAAAGAGCTTTAGAACAAGGCATAGTTTTCCCTGATGGCTCTTTGGGCATGGGACCCATCTCCAGCCGTATGGCCATTTTTGTGCCTGGCGCGGTGCGTAGTGGGAAAGGGTGGTTTTGAGGCTGAAGGCAGCAGGAAAGCCCGCAGCCCCCAGGTCTGTGGGGCTACGCAAGCGGTTCCCAAAGAGCTTTAGAACAAGGCATAGTTTTCCCTGCTGGCTCTTTGGGCGGGGGACCCATCTCCAGCCGTATGGCCATTTTTGTCCCTGGCCCGGCGCCAAGTGGGAAAGGGTGGTGTCGAGGCTGAAGGCAGGAGCAAAGCCTGCAGCCCTAAGGTCTGTGGGGCTACGCAAGCGGTTCCCAAAGAGCTTTAGAACAAGGCATAGTTTTCCCTGCTGGCTCTTTGGGCATGGGACCCATCTCCAGCCATAGGCCATTTTTGTGCCTGCCGCGGTGCCAAGTGGGAAAGGGTGGTGTCGAGGCTGAAGGCAGCAGGAAAGCCTGCAGCCCCCAGGTCTGTGGGGCTACGCAAGCGGTTCCCAAAGAGCTTTAGAACAAGGCCTAGTTTTCCCTGCTGGCTCTTTGGGCGGGGGACCCATCTCCAGCCATAGGCCATTATTGTGCCTGGCGCGGTGCCAAGTGGGAAAGGGTGTCTTTGAGGGTGAAGGCAGCAGGAAAGCCTGCAGCCCCCAGGTCTGTGGGGCTACGCAAGCGGTTCCCAAAGAGCTTTAGAACAAGGCATAGTTTTCCCTGCTGGCTCTTTGGGCGGGGGACCCATCTCCAGCCGTATGGCCATTTTTGCGCCTGGCGCGGCGCCAAGTGGGAAAGGGTGTTTTTGAGGGTGAAGGCAGCAGGAAAGCCCGCAGCCCCCAGGTCTGTGGGGCTACGCAAGCGGTTCCCAAAGAGCTTTAGAACAAGGCATAGTTTTCACTGCTGGCTCTTTGGGCATGGGACCCATCTCCAGCCGTATGGCCATTTTTGTGCCTGGCGCGACGCCAAGTGGGAAAGGGTGGCTTTGAGGCTGAAGGCAGCAGGAAAGCCCGCAGCCCCCAGGTCTGTGGGGCTACGCAAGCGGTTCCCAAAGAGCTTTAGAACAAGGCATAGTTTTCACTGCTGGCTCTTTGGGCATGGGACCCATCTCCAGCCGTATGGCCATTTTTGTGCCTGGCGCGGTGCGTAGTGGGAAAGGGTGCTTTTGACGCTGAAGGCAGCAGGAAAGCCCGCAGCCCCCAGGTCTGTGGGGCTACGCAAGCGGTTCCCAAAGAGCTTTAGAACAAGGCATAGTTTTCCCTGCTGGCTCTTTGGGCGGGGGACCCATCTCCAGCCGTATGGCCATTTTTGTGCCTGGCGCGGCGCCAAGTGGGATAGGGTGGCTTTGAGGCTGAAGGCAGGAGCAAAGCCTGCAGCCCTAAGGTCTGTGGGGCTACGCAAGCGGTTCCCAAAGAGCTTTAGAACAAGGCATAGTTTTCCCTGCTGGCTCTTTGGGCATGGGACCCATCTCCAGCCATAGGCCATTTTTGTGCCTGGCGCGGTGCCAAGTGGGAAAGGGTGCTGTCGAGGCTGAAGGCAGCAGGAAAGCCTGCAGCCCCCAGGTCTGTGAGGCTACGCAAGCGGTTCCCAAAGAGCTTTAGAACAAGGCCTAGTTTTCCCTGCTGGCTCTTTGGGCGGGGGACCCATCTCCAGCCGTATGGCTATTTTTGTGCCTGGCGCGGTGCGTAGTGGGAAAGGGTGGTTTTGAGGCTGAAGGCAGCAGGAAAGCCCGCAGCCCCCAGGTCTGTGGGGCTATGCAAGCGGTTCCCAAAGAGCTTTAGAACAAGGCATAGTTTTCCCTGCTGGCTCTTTGGGCGGGGGAGCCATCTCCAGCCATAGACCATTTTTGTGCCTGGCGCGGTGCGTAGTGGGAAAGGGTGGTTTTGAGGCTGAAGGCAGCAGGAAAGCCCGCAGCCCCCAGGTCTGTGGGGCTACGCAAGCGGTTCCCAAAGAGCTTTAGAACAAGGCATAGTTTTCCCTGCTGGCTCTTTTGGCAGGGGACCCATCTCCAGCCGTATGGCCATTTTTGTCCCTGGCGCGGCGCCAAGTGGGAAAGGGTGGTGTCGAGGCTGAAGGCAGCAGCAAAGCCTGCAGCCCCCAGGTCTGTGGGGCCAAGCAAGCGGTTCAAAAAGAGCTTTAGAACAAGGCATAGTTTTCCCTGATGGCTCTTTGGGCATGGGAACCATCTCCAGCCATAGGCCATTTTTGTGCCTGGCGCGACGCCAAGTGGGAAAGGGTGCTGTCGAGGCTGAAGGCAGCAGGAAAGCCCGCAGCCCCCAGGTCTCTGGGGCTACGCAAGCGGTTCCCAAAGAGCTTTAGAACAAGGCATAGTTTTCCCTGATGGCTCTTTGGGCATGGGACCCATCTCCAGCCGTATGGCCATTTTTGTGCCTGGCGCGGTGCGTAGTGGGAAAGGGTGGTTTTGAGGCTGAAGGCAGCAGGAAAGCCCGCAGCCCCCAGGTCTGTGGGGCTACGCAAGCGGTTCCCAAAGAGCTTTAGAACAAGGCATAGTTTTCCCTGCTGGCTCTTTGGGCGGGGGACCCATCTCCAGCCGTATGGCCATTTTTGTCCCTGGCCCGGCGCCAAGTGGGAAAGGGTGGTGTCGAGGCTGAAGGCAGGAGCAAAGCCTGCAGCCCCCAGGTCTGTGGGGTTACGCAAGCGGTTCCCAAAGAGCTTTAGAACAAGGCATAGTTTTCCCTGCTGGCTCTTTGGGCATGGGACCCATCTCCAGCCATAGGCCATTTTTGTGCCTGGCGCGGCGCCAAGTGGGAAAGGGTGGTTTTGAGGCTGAAGGCAGCAGCAAAGCCTGCAGCCCCCAGGTCTGTGGGGCTACGCAAGCGGTTCCCAAAGAGCTTTAGAACAAGGCATAGTTTTCCCTGCTGGCTCTTTGGGCGGGGGACCCATCTCCAGCTGTATGGCCATTTTTATGCCTGGCGCGGCGCCAAGTGGGAAAGGGTGGTGTCGAGGCTGAAGGCAGCAGGAAAGCCCGCATCCCCCAGGTCTGTGGGGCTACGCAAGCGGTTCCCAAAGAGCTTTAGAACAAGGCATAGTTTTCCCTGCTGGCTCTTTGGGCGCGGGACCCATCTCCAGCCGTATGGCCATTTTTGTGCCTGGCGCGGCGCCAAGTGGGAAAGGGTGGTGTCGAGGCTGAAGGCACCAGGAAAGCCTGCAGCCCCCAGGTCTGTGGGGCTACGCAAGTGGTTCCCAAAGAGCTTTAGAACAAGGCATAGTTTTCCCTGCTGGCTCTTTGGGCGGGGGACCCATCTCCAGCCGTATGGCCATTTTTGGGCCTGGCGAGGCACCAAGTGGGAAAGGGTGGTGTCGAGTCTGAAGGCAGCAGGAAAGCCCGCGGCCCCCAGGTCTGTGGGGCTACGCAAGCGGTTCCCAAAGAGCTTTAGAACAAGGCATAGTTTTCCCTGCTGGCTCTTTGGGCGGGGGACCCATCTCCAGCCGTATGGCCATTTTTGTGCCTGATGCGGCGCCAAGTGGGAAAGGGTGCTGTCGAGGCTGAAGGCAGCAGGAAAGCCCGCAGCCCCCAGGTCTGTGGGGCCAAGCAAGCGGTTCCCAAAGAGCTTTAGAACAAGGCATAGTTTTCCCTGATGGCTCTTTGGGCGGGGGACCCATCTCCAGCCATAGGCCTTTTTTGTGCCTGGCGCGACGCCAATTGGGAAAGGGTGGCTTTGAGGCTGAAGGTAGCAGGAAAGCCTGCAGCCCCCAGGTCTGTGGGGCTACGCAAGCGGTTCCCAAAGAGCTTTAGAACAAGGCATAGTTTTCCCTGCTGGCTCCTTGGGAGGGGGACCCATCTCCAGCCATATGGCCATTTTTGAGCCTGGCGCGGCGCCAAGTGGGGAAGGGTGGTGTCGAGTCTGAAGGCAGCAGGAATGCCCGCAGCCCCCAGGTCTGTGGGGCTACGCAAGCGGTTCCCAAAGAGCTTTAGAACAAGGCATAGTTTTCCCTGCTGGCTCTTTGGGCGGGGGACCCATCTCCAGCCGTATGGCCATTTTTGTGCCTCATGCGGCGCCAAGTGGGAAAGGGTGGTGTCGAGGCTGAGGGCAGCAGGAAAGCCTGCAGTCCCCAGGTCTGTGGGGCTATGGAAGCGGTTCCCAAAGTGCTTTAGAACAAGGCCTAGATTTCCCTGCTGGCTCTTTGGGCGGGGGACCCATCTCCAGCCATAGACCATTTTTGTGCCTAGCGCGGCGCCAAGTGGGGAAGGGTGGTGTCGAGGCTGAAGGCAGCAGGAAAGCCCGCAGCCCCCAGGTCTGTGGGACAACGCAAGCGGTTCCCAAAGAGCTTTAGAACAAGGCATAGTTTTCCCTGCTGGCTCTTTGGGCATGGGACCCATCTCCAGCCATAGGCCATTTTTGTGCCTGATGGGGCGCCAAGTGGGAAAGGGTGGCTTTGAGGCTGAAGGCAGCAGGAAAGCCTGCAGCCCCCAGGTCTGTGGGCCTACGCAAGCGGTTCCCAAAGAGCTTTAGAACAAGGCATAGTTTTCCCTGCTGGCTCTTTGGGCGGGGGACCCATCTCCAGCCGTATGGCCATTTTTGTGCCTGGCCCGGCGCCAAGTGGGAAAGGGTGGTGTCGAGGCTGAAGGCAGCAGGAAAGCCCGCAGCCCCCAGGTCTGTGGGGCTAAGCAAGCGGTTCCCAAAGAGCTTTAGAACAAGGCATAGTTTTCACTGCTGGCTCTTTGGGCGGGGGACCCATCTCCAGCCGTATGGCCATTTTTGAGCCTGGCGTGGCGCCAAGCGGGAAAGGGTGGTGTCGAGGCTGAAGGCAGCAGGAAAGCCTGCAGCCCCCAGGTCTGTGGGGCTACGCAAGCGGTTCCCAAAGAGCTTTAGAACAAGGCATAGTGTTCCCTGCTGGCTCTTTTGGGGGGAGACATATCTCCAGCCATAGGCCATTTTTGTGCCTAGCGCGGCGCCAAGTGGGAAAGGGTGTTGTCGAGGCTTAAGGCAGCAGGAGAGCCTGCAGCCCCCAGGTCTGTGTTGCCAAGCAAGCGGTTCCCAAAGAGCTTTAGAACAAGGCATAGTTTTCCCTGCTGGCTCTTTTGGCAGGGGACCCATCTCCAGCCGTATGGCCATTTTTGTGCCTGGCGCGGCGCCAAGTGGGAAAGGGTGCTGTCGAGGCTGAAGGCAGCAGCAAAGCCTGCAGCCCCCAGGTCTGTGGGGCTACGCAAGCGGTTCCCAAAGAGCTTTAGAACAAGGCCTAGTTTTCCCTGCTGGCTCTTTGGGCGGGGGACCCATCTCCAGCCGTATGGCTATTTTTGTGCCTGGCGCGGTGCGTAGTGGGAAAGGGTGGTTTTGAGGCTGAAGGCAGCAGGAAAGCCCGCAGCCCCCAGGTCTGTGGGGCTATGCAAGCGGTTCCCAAATAGCTTTAGAACAAGGCATAGTTTTCCCTGCTGGCTCTTTGGGCGGGGGACCCATCTCCAGCCGTATGGCCATTTTTGTGCCTGGCGCGGTGCGTAGTGGGAAAGGGTGGTTTTGAGGCTGAAGGCAGCAGGAAAGCCCGCAGCCCCCAGGTCTGTGCGGCTACGCAAGCGGTTCCCAAAGAGCTTTAGAACAAGGCATAGTTTTCCCTGCTGGCTCTTTGGGCGGGGGACCCATCTCCAGCCGTATGGCCATTTTTGTCCCTGGCCCGGCGCCAAGTGGGAAAGGGTGGTGTCGAGGCTGAAGGCAGCAGCAAAGCCTGCAGCCCCCAGGTCTGTGGGGCCAAGCAAGCAGTTCAAAAAGAGCTTTAGAACAAGGCATAGTTTTCCCTGATGGCTCTTTGGGCATGGGACCCATCTCCAGCCATAGGCCATTTTTGTGCCTGGCGCGGCGCCAAGTGGGAAAGGGTGGCTTTGAGGCTGAAGGCAGCAGGAAAGCCCGCAGCCCCCAGGTCTGTGGGGCTACGCAAGCGGTTCCCAAAGAGCTTTAGAACAAGGCATAGTTTTCCCTGCTGGCTCTTTGGGCGGGGGATCCATCTCCAGCCGTATGGCCATTTTTGTGCCTGGCGCGGCGCCAAGTGGGAAAGGGTGGTTTTGAGGCTGAAGGCAGGAGCAAAGCCTGCAGCCCCCAGGTCTGTGGGGCTACGCAAGCGGTTCCCAAAGAGCTTTAGAACAAGGCATAGTTTTCCCTGCTGGCTCTTTGGGCGGGGACCCATCTCCAGCCGTATGGCCATTTTTGTGCCTGATGCGGCGCCAAGTGGGAAAGGGTGCTGTTCCGACGAGGCTGAAGGCAGCAGGAAAGCCCGCAGCCCCCAGGTCTGTGGGGCCAAGCAAGCGGTTCCCAAAGAGCTTTAGAACAAGGCATAGTTTTCCCTGATGGCTCTTTGGGCGGGGGACCCATCTCCAGCCATAGGCCATTTTTGTGCCTGGCGCGACGCCAAGTGGGAAAGGGTGGCTTTGAGGCTGAAGGTAGCATGAAAGCCTGGAGCCCCCAGGTCTGTGGGGCTACGCAAGCGGTTCCCAAAGAGCTTTAGAACAAGGCATAGTTTTCCCTGATGGCTCTTTGGGCGGGGGACCCATCTCCAGTCGTATGGCTATTTTTATGCCTGGCGCGGTGCGTAGTGGGAAAGGGTGGTTTTGAGGCTGAAGGCAGCAGGAAAGCCCGCAGCCCCCAGGTCTGTGGGGCTACGCAAGCGGTTCCCAAAGAGCTTTAGAACAAGGCATAGTTTTCCCTGCTGGCTCTTTGGGTGGGGGACCCATCTCCAGCCGTATGGCCATTTTTGTGCCTGGCGCGGCGCCAAGTGGGAAAGG
The DNA here is from genome assembly GCF_028500815.1 of Rissa tridactyla. Classification (NCBI taxonomy): domain Eukaryota; kingdom Metazoa; phylum Chordata; class Aves; order Charadriiformes; family Laridae; genus Rissa; species Rissa tridactyla. The sequence continues at coordinate 142,947 of NW_026529372.1, forward strand.
GTGGTTTTGAGGCTGAAGGCAGCAGGAAAGCCCGCAACCCCCCAGGTCTGTGGGGCTACGCAAGCGGTTCCCAAAGAGCTTTAGAACAAGGCATAGTTTTCCCTGCTGGCTCTTTGGGCGGGGGACCCATCTCCAGCCGTATGGCCATTTTTGTGCCTGATGCGGCGCCAAGTGGGAAAGGGTGCTGTCGAGGCTGAAGGCAGCAGGAAAGCCCGCAGCCCCCAGGTCTGTGGGGCCAAGCAAGCGGTTCCCAAAGAGCTTTAGAACAAGGCATAGTTTTCCCTGATGGCTCTTTGGGCGGGGGACCCATCTCCAGCCATAGGCATTTTTGTGCCTGGCGCGACGCCAAGTGTGAAAAGGGTGGCTTTGAGGCTGAAGGTAGCATGAAAGCCTGGAGCCCCCAGGTCTGTGGGGCTACGCAAGCGGTTCCAAAGAGCTTTAGAACAAGGCATAGTTTTCCCTGCTGGCTCCTTGGGCGGGGGACCCATCTCCAGCCGTATGGCCATTTTTGTGCCTGGCGCGGCGCCAAGTGGGGAAGGGTGGTGTCGAGTCTGAAGGCAGCAGGAAAGCCCGCAGCCCCCAGGTCTGTGGGGCTACGCAAGCGGTTCCCAAAGAGCTTTAGAACAAGGCATAGTTTTCCCTGCTGGCTCTTTGGGCGGGGGACCCATCTCCAGCCATAGACCATTTTTGTGCCTAGCGCGGCGCCAAGTGGAAAGGGTGGCTTTGAGGCTGAAGGCAGCAGGAAAGCCTGCAGCCCCCAGGTCTTTGGGCCTACGCAAGCGGTTCCCAAAGAGCTTTAGAACAAGGCATAGTTTTCCCTGCTGGCTCTTTTGGGGGGAGACATATCTCCAGCCATAGGCCATTTTTGTGCCTAGCGCGGCGCCAAGTGGGAAAGGGTGTTGTCGAGGCTGAAGGCAGCAGGAGAGCCTGCAGCCCCCAGGTCTGTGGGGCCAAGCAAGCGGTTCCCAAAGAGCTTTAGAACAAGGCATAGTTTTCACTGCTGGCTCTTTGGGCGGGGGAGCCATCTCCAGCCGTATGGCCATTTTTGAGCCTGGCGTGGCGCCAAGCGGGAAAGGGTGGTGTCGAGGCTGAAGGCAGCAGGAAAGCCTGCAGCCCCCAGGTCTGTGGGGCTACGCAAGCGGTTCCCAAAGAGCTTTAGAACAAGGCATAGTTTTCCCTGCTGGCTCTTTTGGGGGGAGACATATCTCCAGCCATAGGCCATTTTTGTGCCTAGCGCGGCGCCAAGTGGGAAAGGGTGTTGTCGAGGCTTAAGGCAGCAGGAGAGCCTGCAGCCCCCAGGTCTGTGGGGCCAAGCAAGCGGTTCCCAAAGAGCTTTAGAACAAGGAATAGTTTTCCCTGATGGCTCTTTGGGCGGGCGACCCATCTCCAGCCGTATGTCCATTTTTGTGCCTGGCGCGGTGCGTAGTGGTAAAGGGTGGTTTTGACGCTGAAGGCAGCAGGAAAGCCCGCAGCCCCCAGGTCTGTGGGGCCAAGCAAGCGGTTCCCAAAGAGCTTTAGAACAAGGCATAGTTTTCCCTGATGGCTCTTTGGGCATGGGACCCATCTCCAGCCATAGGCCATTTTTGTGCCTGGCGCGACGCCAAGTAGGAAAGGGTGGCTTTGAGGCTGAAGGCAGCAGGAAAGCCCGCAGCCCCCAGGTCTGTGGGGCTACGCAAGCGGTTCCCAAAGAGCTTTAGAACAAGGCATAGTTTTCCCTGATGGCTCTTTGGGCATGGGACCCATCTCCAGCCATAGGCCATTTTTGTGCCTGATGCGGCGCCAAGTGGGATAGGGTGGCTTTGAGGCTGAAGGCAGGAGCAAAGCCTGCAGCCCTAAGGTCTGTGGGGCTACGCAAGCGGTTCCCAAAGAGCTTTAGAACAAGGCATAGTTTTCCCTGCTGGCTCTTTGGGCATGGGACCCATCTCCAGCCGTATGGCCATTTTTGTGCCTGGCGCGGTGCCAAGTGGGAAAGGGTGCTGTCGAGGCTGAAGGCAGCAGGAAAGCCTGCAGCCCCCAGGTCTGTGGGGCTACGCAAGCGGTTCCCAAAGAGCTTTAGAACAAGGCCTAGTTTTCCCTGCTGGCTCTTTGGGCGGGGGACCCATCTCCAGCCGTATGGCTATTTTTGTGCCTGGCGCGGTGCGTAGTGGGAAAGGGTGGTTTGAGGCTGAAGGCAGCAGGAAAGCCCGCAGCCCCCAGGTCTGTGGGGCTATGCAAGCGGTTCCCAAAGAGCTTTAGAACAAGGCATAGTTTTCCCTGCTGGCTCTTTGGGCGGGGGAGCCATCTCCAGCCATAGACCATTTTTGTGCCTGGCGCGGTGCGTAGTGGGAAAGGGTGGTTTTGAGGCTGAAGGCAGCAGGAAAGCCCGCAGCCCCCAGGTCTGTGGGGCTACGCAAGCGGTTCCCAAAGAGCTTTAGAACAAGGCATAGTTTTCCCTGCTGGCTCTTTTGGCAGGGGACCCATCTCCAGCCGTATGGCCATTTTTGTGCCTGGCGCGGCGCCAAGTGGGAAAGGGTGCTGTTGAGGCTGAAGGCAGCAGCAAAGCCTGCAGCCCCCAGGTCTGTGGGGCCAAGCAAGCGGTTCAAAAAGAGCTTTAGAACAAGGCATAATTTTCCCTGATGGCTCTTTGGGCATGGGACCCATCTCCAGCCATAGGCATTTTTGTGCCTGGCGCGACGCCAAGTGGGAAAGGGTGCTGTCGAGGCTGAAGGCAGCAGGAAAGCCCGCAAGCCCCCAGGTCTGTGGGGCTACGCAAGCGGTTCCCAAAGAGCTTTAGAACAAGGCATAGTTTTCCCTGATGGCTCTTTGGGCATGGGACCCATCTCCAGCCGTATGGCCATTTTTGTGCCTGATGCGGCGCCAAGTGGGATAGGGTGGCTTTGAGGCTGAAGGCAGGAGCAAAGCCTGCAGCCCTAAGGTCTGTGGGGCTACGCAAGCGGTTCCCAAAGAGCTTTAGAACAAGGCATAGTTTTCCCTGCTGGCTCTTTGGGCGGGGGACCCATCTCCAGCCGTATGGCCATTTTTGTGCCTGATGCGGCGCCAAGTGGGAAAGGGTCCTGTGGAGGCTGAAGGCAGCAGGAAAGCCCGCAGCCCCCAGGTCTGTGGGGCCAAGCAAGCGGTTCCCAAAGAGCTTTAGAACAAGGCATAGTTTTCCCTGCTGGCTCTTTGGGCGGGGGACCCATCTCCAGCCATAGGCCATTTTTGTGCCTGGCGCGACGCCAAGTGGGAAAGGGTGGCTTTGAGGCTGAAGGTAGCAGGAAAGCCTGCAGCCCCCAGGTCTGTGGGGCTACGCAAGCGGTTCCCAAAGAGCTTTAGAACAAGGCATAGTTTTCCCTGCTGGCTCCTTGGGAGGGGGACCCATCTCCAGCCATATGGCCATTTTTGAGCCTGGCGCGGCGCCAAGTGGGGAAGGGTGGTGTCGAGTCTGAAGGCAGCAGGAAAGCCCGCAGCCCCCAGGTCTGTGGGGCTACGCAAGCGGTTCCCAAAGAGCTTTAGAACAAGGCATAGTTTTCCCTGCTGGCTCTTAGGGCATGGGACCCATCTCCAGCCATAGGCCATTTTTGTGCCTGATGGGGCGCCAAGTGGGAAAGGGTGGCTTTGAGGCTGAAGGCAGCAGGAAAGCCTGCAGCCCCCAGGTCTGTGGGCCTATGCAAGCGGTTCCCAAAGAGCTTTAGAACAAGGCATAGTTTTCCCTGCTGGCTCTTTGGGCGGGGGACCCATCTCCAGCCGTATGGCCATTTTTGTGCCTGGCCCGGCGCCAAGTGGGAAAGGGTGGTGTCGAGGCTGAAGGCAGCAGGAAAGCCCGCAGCCCCCAGGTCTGTGGGGCTAAGCAAGCGGTTCCCAAAGAGCTTTAGAACAAGGCATAGTTTTCACTGCTGGCTCTTTGGGCGGGGGACCCATCTCCAGCCGTATGGCCATTTTTGAGCCTGGCGTGGCGCCAAGCGGGAAAGGGTGGTGTCGAGGCTGAAGGCAGCAGGAAAGCCTGCAGCCCCCAGGTCTGTGGGGCTACGCAAGCGGTTCCCAAAGAGCTTTAGAACAAGGCATAGTTTTCCCTGCTGGCTCTTTTGGGGGGAGACATATCTCCAGCCATAGGCCATTTTTGTGCCTAGCGCGGCGCCAAGTGGGAAAGGGTGTTGTCGAGGCTTAAGGCAGCAGGAGAGCCTGCAGCCCCCATGTCTGTGTTGCCAAGCAAGCGGATCCCAAAGAGCTTTAGAACAAGGCATAGTTTTCCCTGCTGGCTCTTTTGGCAGGGGACCCATCTCCAGCCGTATGGCCATTTTTGTGCCTGGCGCGGCGCCAAGTGGGAAAGGGTGCTGTCGAGGCTGAAGGCAGCAGCAAAGCCTGCAGCCCCCAGGTCTGTGGGGCTACGCAAGCGGTTCCCAAAGAGCTTTAGAACAAGGCCTAGTTTTCCCTGATGGCTCTTTGGGCGGGGGACCCATCTCCAGCCGTGTGGCTATTTTTGTGCCTGGCGCGGTGCGTAGTGGGAAAGGGTGGTTTTGAGGCTGAAGGCAGCAGGAAAGCCCGCAGCCCCCAGGTCTGTGGGGCTATGCAAGCGGTTCCCAAAGAGCTTTAGAACAAGGCATAGTTTTCCCTGCTGGCTCTTTGGGTGGGGGACCCATCTCCAGCCGTATGGCCATTTTTGTCCCTGGCCCGGCGCCAAGTGGGAAAGGGTGGTTTTGAGGCTGAAGGCAGCAGCAAAGCCTGCAGCCCCCAGGTCTGTGGGGCCAAGCAAGCGGTTCAAAAAGAGCTTTAGAACAAGGCATAGTTTTCCCTGATGGCTCTTTGGGCATGGGACCCATCTCCAGCCGTATGGCCATTTTTATGCCTGGCGCGGCGCCAAGTGGGAAAGGGTGGTTTTGAGGCTGAAGGCAGCAGGAAAGCCCGCAGCCCCCAGGTCTGTGGGGCTACGCAAGCGGTTCCCAAAGAGCTTTAGAACAAGGCATAGTTTTCCCTGCTGGCTCTTTGGGCGGGGGACCCATCTCCAGCCGTATGGCCATTTTTGTGCCTGATGCGGCGCCAAGTGGGAAAGGGTGCTGTCGAGGCTGAAGGCAGCAGGAAAGCCCGCAGCCCCCAGGTCTGTGGGGCCAAGCAAGCGGTTCCCAAAGAGCTTTAGAACAAGGCATAGTTTTCCCTGATGGCTCTTTGGGCGGGGGACCCATCTCCAGCCATAGGCCATTTTTGTGCCTGGCGCGACGCCAAGTGGGAAAGGGTGGCTTTGAGGCTGAAGGTAGCATGAAAGCCTGGAGCCCCCAGGTCTGTGGGGCTACGCAAGCGGTTCCCAAAGAGCTTTAGAACAAGGCATAGTTTTCCCTGATGGCTCTTTGGGCGGGGGACCCATCTCCAGTCGTATGGCTATTTTTATGCCTGGCGCGGTGCGTAGTGGGAAAGGGTGGTTTTGAGGCTGAAGGCAGCATGAAAGCCTGGAGCCCCCAGGTCTGTGGGGCTACGCAAGCGGTTCCCAAAGAGCTTTAGAACAAGGCATAGTTTTCCCTGCTGGCTCTTTGGGTGGGGGACCCATCTCCAGCCGTATGGCCATTTTTGTGCCTGGCGCGGCGCCAAGTGGGGAAGGGTGGTGTCGAGTCTGAAGGCAGCAGGAAAGCCCGCAGCCCCCAGGTCTGTGGGGCTACGCAAGCGGTTCCCAAAGAGCTTTAGAACAAGGCCTAGTTTTCCCTGCTGGCTCTTTGGGCGGGGGACCCATCTCCAGCCGTAGGGCCATTTTTGTGCCTGATGCGGCGCCAAGTGGGAAAGGGTGCTCTCGAGGCTGAAGGCAGCAGGAAAGCCCGCAGCCCCCAGGTCTGTGGGGCCAAGCAAGCGGTTCCCAAAGAGCTTTAGAACAAGGCATAGTTTTCCCTGATGGCTCTTTGGGCGGGGGACCCATCTCCAGCCATATACCATTTTTGTGCCTGGCGCGACGCCAAGTGGGAAAGGGTGGCTTTGAGGCTGAAGGCAGCAGGAAAGCCCGCAGCCCCCAGGTCTGTGGGCCTACGCAAGCGGTTCCCAAAGAGCTTTAGAACAAGGCATAGTTTTCCCTGCTGGCTCTTTTGGGGGGAGACATATCTCCAGCCATAGGCCATTTTTGTGCCTAGCGCGGCGCCAAGTGGGAAAGGGTGTTGTCGAGGCTGAAGGCAGCAGGAGAGCCTGCAGCCCCCAGGTCTGTGGGGCCAAGCAAGCGGTTCCCAAAGAGCTTTAGAACAAGGCATAGTTTTCACTGCTGGCTCTTTGGGCGGGGGACCCATCTCCAGCCGTATGGCCATTTTTGAGCCTGGCCCGGCGCCAAGTGGGAAAGGGTGGTGTCGAGGCTGAAGGCAGCAGGAAAGCCCGCAGCCCCCAGGTCTGTGGGGCTATGCAAGCGGTTCCCAAAGAGCTTTAGAACAAGGCATAGTTTTCCCTGCTGGCTCTTTGGGCGGGGGAGCCATCTCCAGCCATAGACCATTTTTGTGCCTGGCGCGGTGCGTAGTGGGAAAGGGTGGTTTTGAGGCTGAAGGCAGCAGGAAAGCCCGCAGCCCCCAGGTCTGTGGGGCTACGCAAGCGGTTCCCAAAGAGCTTTAGAACAAGGCATAGTTTTCCCTGCTGGCTCTTTTGGCAGGGGACCCATCTCCAGCCGTATGGCCATTTTTGTCCCTGGCGCGGCGCCAAGTGGGAAAGGGTGCTGTCGAGGCTGAAGGCAGCAGCAAAGCCTGCAGCCCCCAGGTCTGTGGGGCCAAGCAAGTGGTTCAAAAAGAGCTTTAGAACAAGGCATAATTTTCCCTGATGGCTCTTTGGGCATGGGACCCATCTCCAGCCATAGGCCATTTTTGTGCCTGGCGCGACGCCAAGTGGGAAAGGGTGCTGTCGAGGCTGAAGGCAGCAGGAAAGCCCGCAGCCCCCAGGTCTGTGGGGCTACGCAAGCGGTTCCCAAAGAGCTTTAGAACAAGGCATAGTTTTCCCTGATGGCTCTTTGGGCATGGGACCCATCTCCAGCCGTATGGCCATTTTTGTGCCTGATGCGGCGCCAAGTGGGATAGGGTGGCTTTGAGGCTGAAGGCAGGAGCAAAGCCTGCAGCCCTAAGGTCTGTGGGGCTACGCAAGCGGTTCCCAAAGAGCTTTAGAACAAGGCATAGTTTTCCCTGCTGGCTCTTTGGGCGGGGGACCCATCTCCAGCCGTATGGCCATTTTTGTGCCTGATGCGGCGCCAAGTGGGAAAGGGTCCTGTGGAGGCTGAAGGCAGCAGGAAAGCCCGCAGCCCCCAGGTCTCTGGGGCCAAGCAAGCGGTTCCCAAAGAGCTTTAGAACAAGGCATAGTTTTCCCTGCTGGCTCTTTGGGTGGGGGACCCATCTCCAGCCATAGGCCATTTTTGTGCCTGGCGCGACGCCAAGTGGGAAAGGGTGGCTTTGAGGCTGAAGGTAGCAGGAAAGCCTGCAGCCCCCAGGTCTGTGGGGCTACGCAAGCGGTTCCCAAAGAGCTTTAGAACAAGGCATAGTTTTCCCTGCTGGCTCCTTGGGAGGGGGACCCATCTCCAGCCATATGGCCATTTTTGAGCCTGGCGCGGCGCCAAGTGGGGAAGGGTGGTGTCGAGTCTGAAGGCAGCAGGAAAGCCCGCAGCCCCCAGGTCTGTGCGGCTACGCAAGCGGTTCCCAAAGAGCTTTAGAACAAGGCATAGTTTTCCCTGCTGGCTCTTAGGGCATGGGACCCATCTCCAGCCATAGGCCATTTTTGTGCCTGATGGGGCGCCAAGTGGGAAAGGGTGGCTTTGAGGCTGAAGGCAGCAGGAAAGCCTGCAGCCCCCAGGTCTCTGGGCCTATGCAAGCGGTTCCCAAAGAGCTTTAGAACAAGGCATAGTTTTCCCTGCTGGCTCTTTGGGCGGGGGACCCATCTCCAGCCGTATGGCCATTTTTGTGCCTGGCCCGGCGCCAAGTGGGAAAGGGTGGTGTCGAGGCTGAAGGCAGCAGGAAAGCCCGCAGCCCCCAGGTCTGTGGGGCTAAGCAAGCGGTTCCCAAAGAGCTTTAGAACAAGGCATAGTTTTCACTGCTGGCTCTTTGGGCGGGGGACCCATCTCCAGCCGTATGGCCATTTTTGAGCCTGGCGTGGCGCCAAGCGGGAAAGGGTGCTGTCGAGGCTGAAGGCAGCAGGAAAGCCTGCAGCCCCCAGGTCTGTGGGGCTACGCAAGCGGTTCCCAAAGAGCTTTAGAACAAGGCATAGTTTTCCCTGCTGGCTCTTTTGGGGGGAGACATATCTCCAGCCATAGGCCATTTTTGTGCCTAGCGCGGCGCCAAGTGGGAAAGGGTGTTGTCGAGGCTTAAGGCAGCAGGAGAGCCTGCAGCCCCCAGGTCTGTGTTGCCAAGCAAGCGGATCCCAAAGAGCTTTAGAACAAGGCATAGTTTTCCCTGCTGGCTCTTTTGGCAGGGGACCCATCTCCAGCCGTATGGCCATTTTTGTGCCTGGCGCGGCGCCAAGTGGGAAAGGGTGCTGTCGAGGCTGAAGGCAGCAGCAAAGCCTGCAGCCCCCAGGTCTGTGGGGCTACGCAAGCGGTTCCCAAAGAGCTTTAGAACAAGGCCTAGTTTTCCCTGCTGGCTCTTTGGGCGGGGGACCCATCTCCAGCCGTATGGCTATTTTTGTGCCTGGCGCGGTGCGTAGTGGGAAAGGGTGGTTTTGAGGCTGAAGGCAGCAGGAAAGCCCGCAGCCCCCAGGTCTGTGGGGCTATGCAAGTGGTTCCCAAAGAGCTTTAGAACAAGGCATAGTTTTCCCTGCTGGCTCTTTGGGCGGGGGACCCATCTCCAGCCGTATGGCCATTTTTGTGCCTGGCGCGGTGCGTAGTGGGAAAGGGTGGTTTTGAGGCTGAAGGCAGCAGGAAAGCCCGCAGCCCCCAGGTCTGTGGGGCTACGCAAGCGGTTCCCAAAGAGCTTTAGAACAAGGCATAGTTTTCCCTGCTGGCTCTTTGGGCGGGGGACCCATCTCCAGCCGTATGGCCATTTTTGTCCCTGGCCCGGCGCCAAGTGGGAAAGGGTGGTGTCGAGGCTGAAGGCAGCAGCAAAGCCTGCAGCCCCCAGGTCTGTGAGGCCAAGCAAGCGGTTCAAAAAGAGCTTTAGAACAAGGCATAGTTTTCCCTGATGGCTCTTTGGGCATGGGACCCATCTCCAGCCGTATGGCCATTTTTATGCCTGGCGCGGCGCCAAGTGGGAAAGGGTGGTTTTGAGGCTGAAGGCAGCAGGAAAGCCCGCAGCCCCCAGGTCTGTGGGGCTACGCAAGCGGTTCCCAAAGAGCTTTAGAACAAGGCATAGTTTTCCCTGCTGGCTCTTTGGGCGGGGGACCCATCTCCAGCCGTATGGCCATTTTTGTGCCTGATGCGGCGCCAAGTGGGAAAGGGTGCTGTCGAGGCTGAAGGCAGCAGGAAAGCCCGCAGCCCCCAGGTCTGTGGGGCCAAGCAAGCGGTTCCCAAAGAGCTTTAGAACAAGGCATAGTTTTCCCTGATGGCTCTTTGGGCGGGGGACCCATCTCCAGCCATAGGCCATTTTTGTGCCTGGCGCGACGCCAAGTGGGAAAGGGTGGCTTTGAGGCTGAAGGTAGCATGAAAGCCTGGAGCCCCCAGGTCTGTGGGGCTACGCAAGCGGTTCCCAAAGAGCTTTAGAACAAGGCATAGTTTTCCCTGATGGCTCTTTGGGCGGGGGACCCATCTCCAGTCGTATGGCTATTTTTATGCCTGGCGCGGTGCGTAGTGGGAAAGGGTGGTTTTGAGGCTGAAGGCAGCATGAAAGCCTGGAGCCCCCAGGTCTGTGGGGCTACGCAAGCGGTTCCCAAAGAGCTTTAGAACAAGGCATAGTTTTCCCTGCTGGCTCTTTGGGTGGGGGACCCATCTCCAGCCGTATGGCCATTTTTGTGCCTGGCGCGGCGCCAAGTGGGGAAGGGTGGTGTCGAGTCTGAAGGCAGCAGGAAAGCCCGCAGCCCCCAGGTCTGTGGGGCTACGCAAGCGGTTCCCAAAGAGCTTTAGAACAAGGCATAGTTTTCCCTGCTGGCTCTTTTGGGGGGAGACATATCTCCAGCCATAGGCCATTTTTGTGCCTAGCGCGGCGCCAAGTTGGAAAGGGTGTTGTCGAGGCTGAAGGCAGCAGGAGAGCCTGCAGCCCCCAGGTCTGTGGGGCCAAGCAAGCGGTTCCCAAAGAGCTTTAGAACAAGGCATAGTTTTCACTGCTGGCTCTTTGGGCGGGGGACCCATCTCCAGCCGTATGGCCATTTTTGAGCCTGGCCCGGCGCCAAGTGGGAAAGGGTGGTGTCGAGGCTGAAGGCAGCAGGAAAGCCTGCAGCCCCCAGGTCTGTGGGGCTACGCAAGCGGTTCCCAAAGAGCTTTAGAACAAGGCATAGTTTTCCCTGCTGGCTCTTTTGGGGGGAGACATATCTCCAGCCATAGGCCATTTTTGTGCCTAGCGCGGCGCCAAGTGGGAAAGGGTGTTGTCGAGGCTGAAGGCAGCAGGAGAGCCTGCAGCCCCCAGGTCTGTGGGGCCAAGCAAGCGGTTCCCAAAGAGCTTTAGAACAAGGCATAGTTTTCCCTGATGGCTCTTTGGGCGGGCGACCCATCTCCAGCCGTATGTCCATTTTTGTGCCTGGCGCGGTGCGTAGTGGTAAAGGGTGGTTTTGACGCTGAAGGCAGCAGGAAAGCCCGCAGCCCCCAGGTCTGTGGGGCCAAGCAAGCGGTTCCCAAAGAGCTTTAGAACAAGGCATAGTTTTCCCTGATGGCTCTTTGGGCATGGGACCCATCTCCAGCCATAGGCCATTTTTGTGCCTGGCGCGACGCCAAGTAGGAAAGGGTGGCTTTGAGGCTGAAGGCAGCAGGAAAGCCCGCAGCCCCCAGGTCTGTGGGGCTACGGAAGCGGTTCCCAAAGAGCTTTAGAACAAGGCATAGTTTTCCCTGATGGCTCTTTGGGCATGGGACCCATCTCCAGCCGTATGGCCATTTTTGTGCCTGGCGCGGTGCGTAGTGGGAAAGGGTGGTTTTGACGCTGAAGGCAGCAGGAAAGCCCGCAGCCCCCAGGTCTGTGGGGCTACGCAAGCGGTTCCCAAAGAGCTTTAGAACAAGGCCTAGTTTTCCCTGCTGGCTCTTTGGGCGGGGGACCCATCTCCAGCCGTATGGCCATTTTTGTCCCTGGCCCGGCGCCAAGTGGGAAAGGGTGGTGTCGAGGCTGAAGGCAGGAGCAAAGCCTGCAGCCCTAAGGTCTGTGGGGCTACGCAAGCGGTTCCCAAAGAGCTTTAGAACAAGGCATAGTTTTCCCTGCTGGCTCTTTGGGCATGGGACCCATCTCCAGCCATAGGCCATTTTTGTGCCTGCCGCGGTGCCAAGTGGGAAAGGGTGGTGTCGAGGCTGAAGGCAGGAGGAAAGCCTGCAGCCCCCAGGTCTGTGGGGCTACGCAAGCGGTTCCCAAAGAGCTTTAGAACAAGGCCTAGTTTTCCCTGCTGGCTCTTTGGGCGGGGGACCCATCTCCAGCCATAGGCCATTATTGTGCCTGGCGCGGTGCCAAGTGGGAAAGGGTGTCTTTGAGGCTGAAGGCAGCAGGAAAGCCTGCAGCCCCCAGGTCTGTGGGGCTACGCAAGCGGTTCCCAAAGAGCTTTAGAACAAGGCATAGTTTTCCCTGCTTGTTCGTTGGGCGGGGGACCCATCTCCAGCCGTATGGCCATTTTTGTGCCTGGCGCGGCGCCAAGTGGGAAAGGGTGTTTTTGAGGGTGAAGGCAGCAGGAAAGCCCGCAGCCCCCAGGTCTGTGGGGCTACGCAAGCGGTTCCCAAAGAGCTTTAGAACAAGGCATAGTTTTCACTGGGGGCTCTTTGGGCATGGGACCCATCTCCAGCCGTATGGCCATTTTTGTGCCTGGCGCGACGCCAAGTGGGAAAGGGTGGCTTTGAGGCTGAAGGCAGCAGGAAAGCCCGCAGCCCCCAGGTCTGTGGGGCTACGCAAGCGGTTCCCAAAGAGCTTTAGAACAAGGCATAGTTTTCACTGCTGGCTCTTTGGGCATGGGACCCATCTCCAGCCGTATGGCCATTTTTGTGCCTGGCGCGGTGCGTAGTGGGAAAGGGTGGTTTTGACGCTGAAGGCAGCAGGAAAGCCCGCAGCCCCCAGGTCTGTGGGGCTACGCAAGCGGTTCCCAAAGAGCTTTAGAACAAGGCATAGTTTTCCCTGCTGGCTCTTTGGGCGGGGGACCCATCTCCAGCCGTATGGCCATTTTTGTGCCTGGCGCGGCGCCAAGTGGGATAGGGTGGCTTTGAGGCTGAAGGCAGCAGGAAAGCCTGCAGCCCCCAGGTCTGTGGGGCTACGCAAGCGGTTCCCAAAGAGCTTTAGAACAAGGCATAGTTTTCCCTGCTGGCTCCTTGGGAGGGGGACCCATCTCCAGCCATATGGCCATTTTTGAGCCTGGCGCGGCGCCAAGTGGGGAAGGGTGGTGTCGAGTCTGAAGGCAGCAGGAAAGCCCGCAGCCCCCAGGTCTGTGGGGCTACGCAAGCGGTTCCCAAAGAGCTTTAGAACAAGGCATAGTTTTCCCTGCTGGCTCTTTGGGCGGGGGACCCATCTCCAGCCATAGGCCATTTTTGTGCCTAGCGCGGCGCCAAGTGGGAAAGGGTGTTGTCGAGGCTTAAGGCAGCAGGAGAGCCTGCAGCCCCCAGGTCTGTGTTGCCAAGCAAGCGGTTCCCAAAGAGCTTTAGAACAAGGCATAGTTTTCCCTGCTGGCTCTTTTGGCAGGGGACCCATCTCCAGCCGTATGGCCATTTTTGTGCCTGGCGCGGCGCCAAGTGGGAAAGGGTGCTGTCGAGGCTGAAGGCAGCAGCAAAGCCTGCAGCCCCCAGGTCTGTGGGGCTATGCAAGCGGTTCCCAAAGATCTTTAGAACAAGGCATAGTTTTCCCTGCTGGCTCTTTGGGCGGGGGACCCATCTCCAGCCGTATGGCCATTTTTGTGCCTGGCGCGGTGCGTAGTGGGAAAGGGTGGTTTTGAGGCTGAAGGCAGCAGGAAAGCCCGCAGCCCCCAGGTCTGTGCGGCTACGCAAGCGGTTCCCAAAGAGCTTTAGAACAAGGCATAGTTTTCCCTGCTGGCTCTTTGGGCGGGGGACCCATCTCCAGCCGTATGGCCATTTTTGTCCCTGGCCCGGCGCCAAGTGGGAAAGGGTGGTGTCGAGGCTGAAGGCAGCAGCAAAGCCTGCAGCCCCCAGGTCTGTGGGGCCAAGCAAGCGGTTCAAAAAGAGCTTTAGAACAAGGCATAGTTTTCCCTGATGGCTCTTTGGGCATGGGACCCATCTCCAGCCATAGGCCATTTTTGTGCCTGGCGCGGCGCCAAGTGGGAAAGGGTGGCTTTGAGGCTGAAGGCAGCAGGAAAGCCCGCAGCCCCCAGGTCTGTGGGGCTACGCAAGCGGTTCCCAAAGAGCTTTAGAACAAGGCATAGTTTTCCCTGCTGGCTCTTTGGGCGGGGGATCCATCTCCAGCCGTATGGCCATTTTTGTGCCTGGCGCGGCGCCAAGTGGGAAAGGGTGGTTTTGAGGCTGAAGGCAGCAGCAAAGCCTGCAGCCCCCAGGTCTGTGGGGCTACGCAAGCGGTTCCCAAAGAGCTTTAGAACAAGGCATAATTTTCCCTGCTGGCTCTTTGGGCGGGGGGACCCATCTCCAGCCGTATGGCCATTTTTGTGCCTGATGCGGCGCCAAGTGGGAAAGGGTGCTGTCGAGGCTGAAGGCAGCAGGAAAGCCCGCAGCCCCCAGGTCTGTGGGGCCAAGCAAGCGGTTCAAAAAGAGCTTTAGAACAAGGCATAGTTTTCCCTGATGGCTCTTTGGGCGGGGGACCCATCTCCAGCCATAGGCCATTTTTGTGCCTGGCGCGACGCCAAGTGGGAAAGGGTGGCTTTGAGGCTGAAGGTAGCATGAAAGCCTGGAGCCCCCAGGTCTGTGGGGCTACGCAAGCGGTTCCCAAAGAGCTTTAGAACAAGGCATAGTTTTCACTGCTGGCTCTTTGGGCGGGGGACCCATCTCCAGCCGTATGGCCATTTTTGAGCCTGGCGTGGCGCCAAGCGGGAAAGGGTGGTGTCGAGGCTGAAGGCAGCAGGAAAGCCTGCAGCCCCCAGGTCTGTGGGGCTACGCAAGCGGTTCCCAAAGAGCTTTAGAACAAGGCATAGTTTTCCCTGCTGGCTCTTTTGGGGGGAGACATATCTCCAGCCATAGGCCATTTTTGTGCCTAGCGCGGCGCCAAGTGGGAAAGGGTGTTGTCGAGGCTTAAGGCAGCAGGAGAGCCTGCAGCCCCCAGGTCTGTGTTGCCAAGCAAGCGGTTCCCAAAGAGCTTTAGAACAAGGCATAGTTTTCCCCGCTGGCTCTTTTGGCAGGGGACCCATCTCCAGCCGTATGGCCATTTTTGTGCCTGGCGCGGCGCCAAGTGGGAAAGGGTGCTGTCGAGGCTGAAGGCAGCAGCAAAGCCTGCAGCCCCCAGGTCTGTGGGGCTACGCAAGCGGTTCCCAAAGAGCTTTAGAACAAGGCCTAGTTTTCCCTGCTGGCTCTTTGGGCGGGGGACCCATCTCCAGCCGTATGGCTATTTTTGTGCCTGGCGCGGTGCGTAGTGGGAAAGGGTGGTTTTGAGGCTGAAGGCAGCAGGAAAGCCCGCAGCCCCCAGGTCTGTGGGGCTATGCAAGCGGTTCCCAAAGAGCTTTAGAACAAGGCATAGTTTTCCCTGCTGGCTCTTTGGGCGGGGGACCCATCTCCAGCCGTATGGCCATTTTTGTCCCTGGCCCGGCGCCAAGTGGGAAAGGGTGGTGTCGAGGCTGAAGGCAGCAGCAAAGCCTGCAGCCCCCAGGTCTGTGGGGCCAAGCAAGTGGTTCAAAAAGAGCTTTAGAACAAGGCATAGTTTTCCCTGATGGCTCTTTGGGCATGGGACCCATCTCCAGCCATAGGCCATTTTTGTGCCTGGCGCGGCGCCAAGTGGGAAAGGGTGGCTTTGAGGCTGAAGGCAGCAGGAAAGCCCGCAGCCCCCAGGTCTGTGGGGCTACGCAAGCGGTTCCCAAAGAGCTTTAGAACAAGGCATAGTTTTCCCTGCTGGCTCTTTGGGCGGGGGATCCATCTCCAGTCGTATGGCCATTTTTGTGCCTGGTGCGACGCCAAGTGGGAAAGGGTGGTTTTGAGGCTGAAGGCAGCAGCAAAGCCTGCAGCCCCCAGGTCTGTGGGGCTACGCAAGCGGTTCCCAAAGAGCTTTAGAACAAGGCATAATTTTCCCTGCTGGCTCTTTGGGCGGGGGACCCATCTCCAGCCGTATGGCCATTTTTGTGCCTGATGCGGCGCCAAGTGGGAAAGGGTGCTGTCGAGGCTGAAGGCAGCAGGAAAGCCCGCAGCCCCCAGGTCTGTGGGGCCAAGCAAGCGGTTCCCAAAGAGCTTTAGAACAAGGCATAGTTTTCCCTGATGGCTCTTTGGGCGGGGGACCCATCTCCAGCCATAGGCCATTTTTGTGCCTGGCGCGACGCCAAGTGGGAAAGGGTGGCTTTGAGGCTGAAGGTAGCATGAAAGCCTGGAGCCCCCAGGTCTGTGGGGCTACGCAAGCGGTTCCCAAAGAGCTTTAGAACAAGGCATAGTTTTCCCTGATGGCTCTTTGGGGGGGGGACCCATCTCCAGTCGTATGGCTATTTTTATGCCTGGCGCGGTGCGTAGTGGGAAAGGGTGGTTTTGAGGCTGAAGGCAGCAGGAAAGCCCGCAGCCCCCAGGTCTGTGGGGCTACGCAAGCGGTTCCCAAAGAGCTTTAGAACAAGGCATAGTTTTCCCTGCTGGCTCTTTGGGTGGGGGACCCATCTCCAGCCGTATGGCCATTTTTGTGCCTGGCGCGGCGCCAAGTGGGAAAGGGTGGTTTTGAGGCTGAAGGCAGCAGGAAAGCCCGCAGCCCCCAGGTCTGTGGGGCTACGCAAGCGGTTCCCAAAGAGCTTTAGAACAAGGCATAGTTTTCCCTGCTGGCTCTTTGGGCGGGGGACCCATCTCCAGCCGTATGGCCATTTTTGTGCCTGATGCGGCGCCAAGTGGGAAAGGGTGCTGTCGAGGCTGAAGGCAGCAGGAAAGCCCGCAGCCCCCAGGTCTGTGGGGCCAAGCAAGCGGTTCCCAAAGAGATTTAGAACAAGGCATAGTTTTCCCTGCTGGCTCTTTGGGTGGGGGACCCATCTCCAGCCATAGGCCATTTTTGTGCCTGGCGCGACGCCAAGTGGGAAAGGGTGGCTTTGAGGCTGAAGGTAGCATGAAAGCCTGGAGCCCCCAGGTCTGTGGGGCTACGCAAGCGGTTCCCAAAGAGCTTTAGAACAAGGCCTAGTTTTCCCTGCTGGCTCTTTGGGCGGGGGACCCATCTCCAGCCATAGGCCATTATTGTGCCTGGCGCGGTGCCAAGTGGGAAAGGGTGTCTTTGAGGCTGAAGGCAGCAGGAAAGCCTGCAGCCCCCAGGTCTGTGGGGCTACGCAAGCGGTTCCCAAAGAGCTTTAGAACAAGGCATAGTTTTCCCTGCTTGTTCGTTGGGCGGGGGACCCATCTCCAGCCGTATGGCCATTTTTGTGCCTGGCGCGGCGCCAAGTGGGAAAGGGTGTTTTTGAGGGTGAAGGCAGCAGGAAAGCCCGCAGCCCCCAGGTCTGTAGGGCTACGCAAGCGGTTCCCAAAGAGCTTTAGAACAAGGCATAGTTTTCACTGGGGGCTCTTTGGGCATGGGACCCATCTCCAGCCGTATGGCCATTTTTGTGCCTGGCGCGACGCCAAGTGGGAAAGGGTGGCTTTGAGGCTGAAGGCAGCAGGAAAGCCCGCAGCCCCCAGGTCTGTGGGGCTACGCAAGCGGTTCCCAAAGAGCTTTAGAACAAGGCATAGTTTTCACTGCTGGCTCTTTGGGCATGGGACCCATCTCCAGCCGTATGGCCATTTTTGTGCCTGGCGCGGTGCGTAGTGGGAAAGGGTGGTTTTGACGCTGAAGGCAGCAGGAAAGCCCGCAGCCCCCAGGTCTGTGGGGCTACGCAAGCGGTTCCCAAAGAGCTTTAGAACAAGGCATAGTTTTCCCTGCTGGCTCTTTGGGCGGGGGACCCATCTCCAGCCGTATGGCCATTTTTGTGCCTGGCGCGGCGCCAAGTGGGATAGGGTGGCTTTGAGGCTGAAGGCAGCAGGAAAGCCTGCAGCCCCCAGGTCTGTGGGGCTACGCAAGCGGTTCCCAAAGAGCTTTAGAACAAGGCATAGTTTTCCCTGCTGGCTCCTTGGGAGGGGGACCCATCTCCAGCCATATGGCCATTTTTGAGCCTGGCGCGGCGCCAAGTGGGGAAGGGTGGTGTCGAGTCTGAAGGCAGCAGGAAAGCCCGCAGCCCCCAGGTCTGTGGGGCTACGCAAGCGGTTCCCAAAGAGCTTTAGAACAAGGCATAGTTTTCCCTGCTGGCTCTTTGGGCGGGGGACCCATCTCCAGCCATAGGCCATTTTTGTGCCTAGCGCGGCGCCAAGTGGGAAAGGGTGTTGTCGAGGCTTAAGGCAGCAGGAGAGCCTGCAGCCCCCAGGTCTGTGTTGCCAAGCAAGCGGTTCCCAAAGAGCTTTAGAACAAGGCATAGTTTTCCCTGCTGGCTCTTTTGGCAGGGGACCCATCTCCAGCCGTATGGCCATTTTTGTGCCTGGCGCGGCGCCAAGTGGGAAAGGGTGCTGTCGAGGCTGAAGGCAGCAGCAAAGCCTGCAGCCCCCAGGTCTGTGGGGCTACGCAAGCGGTTCCCAAAGAGCTTTAGAACAAGGCCTAGTTTTCCCTGCTGGCTCTTTGGGCGGGGGACCCATCTCCAGCCGTATGGCTATTTTTGTGCCTGGCGCGGTGCGTAGTGGGAAAGGGTGGTTTTGAGGCTGAAGGCAGCAGGAAAGCCCGCAGCCCCCAGGTCTGTGGGGCTATGCAAGCGGTTCCCAAAGATCTTTAGAACAAGGCATAGTTTTCCCTGCTGGCTCTTTGGGCGGGGGACCCATCTCCAGCCGTATGGCCATTTTTGTGCCTGGCGCGGTGCGTAGTGGGAAAGGGTGGTTTTGAGGCTGAAGGCAGCAGGAAAGCCCGCAGCCCCCAGGTCTGTGCGGCTACGCAAGCGGTTCCCAAAGAGCTTTAGAACAAGGCATAGTTTTCCCTGCTGGCTCTTTGGGCGGGGGACCCATCTCCAGCCGTATGGCCATTTTTGTCCCTGGCCCGGCGCCAAGTGGGAAAGGGTGGTGTCGAGGCTGAAGGCAGCAGCAAAGCCTGCAGCCCCCAGGTCTGTGGGGCCAAGCAAGCGGTTCAAAAAGAGCTTTAGAACAAGGCATAGTTTTCCCTGATGGCTCTTTGGGCATGGGACCCATCTCCAGCCATAGGCCATTTTTGTGCCTGGCGCGGCGCCAAGTGGGAAAGGGTGGCTTTGAGGCTGAAGGCAGCAGGAAAGCCCGCAGCCCCCAGGTCTGTGGGGCTACGCAAGCGGTTCCCAAAGAGCTTTAGAACAAGGCATAGTTTTCCCTGCTGGCTCTTTGGGCGGGGGATCCATCTCCAGCCGTATGGCCATTTTTGTGCCTGGCGCGGCGCCAAGTGGGAAAGGGTGGTTTTGAGGCTGAAGGCAGCAGCAAAGCCTGCAGCCCCCAGGTCTGTGGGGCTACGCAAGCGGTTCCCAAAGAGCTTTAGAACAAGGCATAATTTTCCCTGCTGGCTCTTTGGGCGGGGGGACCCATCTCCAGCCGTATGGCCATTTTTGTGCCTGATGCTGCGCCAAGTGGGAAAGGGTGCTGTCGAGGCTGAAGGCAGCAGGAAAGCCCGCAGCCCCCAGGTCTGTGGGGCCAAGCAAGCGGTTCCCAAAGAGCTTTAGAACAAGGCATAGTTTTCCCTGATGGCTCTTTGGGCGGGGGACCCATCTCCAGCCATAGGCCATTTTTGTGCCTGGCGCGACGCCAAGTGGGAAAGGGTGGCTTTGAGGCTGAAGGTAGCATGAAAGCCTGGAGCCCCCAGGTCTGTGGGGCTACGCAAGCGGTTCCCAAAGAGCTTTAGAACAAGGCATAGTTTTCACTGCTGGCTCTTTGGGCGGGGGACCCATCTCCAGCCGTATGGCCATTTTTGAGCCTGGCGTGGCGCCAAGCGGGAAAGGGTGGTGTCGAGGCTGAAGGCAGCAGGAAAGCCTGCAGCCCCCAGGTCTGTGGGGCTACGCAAGCGGTTCCCAAAGAGCTTTAGAACAAGGCATAGTTTTCCCTGCTGGCTCTTTTGGGGGGAGACATATCTCCAGCCATAGGCCATTTTTGTGCCTAGCGCGGCGCCAAGTGGGAAAGGGTGTTGTCGAGGCTTAAGGCAGCAGGAGAGCCTGCAGCCCCCAGGTCTGTGTTGCCAAGCAAGCGGTTCCCAAAGAGCTTTAGAACAAGGCATAGTTTTCCCTGCTGGCTCTTTTGGCAGGGGACCCATCTCCAGCCGTATGGCCATTTTTGTGCCTGGCGCGGCGCCAAGTGGGAAAGGGTGCTGTCGAGGCTGAAGGCAGCAGCAAAGCCTGCAGCCCCCAGGTCTGTGGGGCTACGCAAGCGGTTCCCAAAGAGCTTTAGAACAAGGCCTAGTTTTCCCTGCTGGCTCTTTGGGCGGGGGACCCATCTCCAGCCGTATGGCTATTTTTGTGCCTGGCGCGGTGCGTAGTGGGAAAGGGTGGTTTTGAGGCTGAAGGCAGCAGGAAAGCCTGCAGCCCCCAGGTCTGTGGGGCTATGCAAGCGGTTCCCAAAGAGCTTTAGAACAAGGCATAGTTTTCCCTGCTGGCTCTTTGGGCGGGGGACCCATCTCCAGCCGTATGGCCATTTTTGTCCCTGGCCCGGCGCCAAGTGGGAAAGGGTGGTGTCGAGGCTGAAGGCAGCAGCAAAGCCTGCAGCCCCCAGGTCTGTGGGGCCAAGCAAGCGGTTCAAAAAGAGCTTTAGAACAAGGCATAGTTTTCCCTGATGGCTCTTTGGGCATGGGACCCATCTCCAGCCATAGGCCATTTTTGTGCCTGGCGCGGCGCCAAGTGGGAAAGGGTGGCTTTGAGGCTGAAGGCAGCAGGAAAGCCCGCAGCCCCCAGGTCTGTGGGGCCAAGCAAGCGGTTCCCAAAGAGCTTTAGAACAAGGCATAGTTTTCCCTGATGGCTCTTTGGGCGGGGGACCCATCTCCAGCCATAGGCCATTTTTGTGCCTGGCGCGACGCCAAGTGGGAAAGGGTGGCTTTGAGGCTGAAGGTAGCATGAAAGCCTGGAGCCCCCAGGTCTGTGGGGCTACGCAAGCGGTTCCCAAAGAGCTTTAGAACAAGGCATAGTTTTCCCTGATGGCTCTTTGGGGGGGGGACCCATCTCCAGTCGTATGGCTATTTTTATGCCTGGCGCGGTGCGTAGTGGGAAAGGGTGGTTTTGAGGCTGAAGGCAGCAGGAAAGCCCGCAGCCCCCAGGTCTGTGGGGCTACGCAAGCGGTTCCCAAAGAGCTTTAGAACAAGGCATAGTTTTCCCTGCTGGCTCTTTGGGTGGGGGACCCATCTCCAGCCGTATGGCCATTTTTGTGCCTGGCGCGGCGCCAAGTGGGAAAGGGTGGTTTTGAGGCTGAAGGCAGCAGGAAAGCCCGCAGCCCCCAGGTCTGTGGGGCTACGCAAGCGGTTCCCAAAGAGCTTTAGAACAAGGCATAGTTTTCCCTGCTGGCTCTTTGGGCGGGGGACCCATCTCCAGCCGTATGGCCATTTTTGTGCCTGATGCGGCGCCAAGTGGGAAAGGGTGCTGTCGAGGCTGAAGGCAGCAGGAAAGCCCGCAGCCCCCAGGTCTGTGGGGCCAAGCAAGCGGTTCCCAAAGAGATTTAGAACAAGGCATAGTTTTCCCTGCTGGCTCTTTGGGTGGGGGACCCATCTCCAGCCATAGGCCATTTTTGTGCCTGGCGCGACGCCAAGTGGGAAAGGGTGGCTTTGAGGCTGAAGGTAGCATGAAAGCCTGGAGCCCCCAGGTCTGTGGGGCTACGCAAGCGGTTCCCAAAGAGCTTTAGAACAAGGCATAGTTTTCCCTGCTGGCTCCTTGGGCGGGGGACCCATCTCCAGCCGTATGGCCATTTTTGTGCCTCATGCGGCGCCAAGTGGGGAAGGGTGGTGTCGAGTCTGAAGGCAGCAGGAAAGCCCGCAGCCCCCAGGTCTGTGGGGCTACGCAAGCGGTTCCCAAAGAGCTTTAGAACAAGGCATAGTTTTCCCTGCTGGCTCTTTGGGCGGGGGACCCATCTCCAGCCGTATGGCCATTTTTGTGCCTCATGCGGCGCCAAGTGGGAAAGGGTGGCTTTGAGGCTGAAGGCAGCAGGAAAGCCTGCAGCCCCCAGGTCTGTGGGGCTATGGAAGCGGTTCCCAAAGTGCTTTAGAACAAGGCCTAGATTTCCCTGCTGGCTCTTTGGGCGGGGGACCCATCTCCAGCCATAGACCATTTTTGTGCCTAGCGCGGCGCCAAGTGGGAAAGGGTGGCTTTGAGGCTGAAGGCAGCAGGAAAGCCTGCAGCCCCCAGGTCTGTGGGCCTACGCAAGCGGTTCCCAAAGAGCTTTAGAACAAGGCATAGTTTTCCCTGCTGGCTCTTTTGGGGGGAGACATATCTCCAGCCATAGGCCATTTTTGTGCCTGGCGCGGCGCCAAGTGGGGAAGGGTGGTGTCGAGTCTGAAGGCAGCAGGAAAGCCCGCAGCCCCCAGGTCTGTGGGGCTACGCAAGCGGTTCCCAAAGAGCTTTAGAACAAGGCATAGTTTTCCCTGATGGCTCTTTGGGCATGGGACCCATCTCCAGCCATAGGCCATTTTTGTGCCTGATGCGGCGCCAAGTGGGATAGGGTGGCTTTGAGGCTGAAGGCAGGAGCAAAGCCTGCAGCCCTAAGGTCTGTGGGGCTACGCAAGCGGTTCCCAAAGAGCTTTAGAACAAGGCATAGTTTTCCCTGCTGGCTCTTTGGGCGGGGGACCCATCTCCAGCCGTATGGCTATTTTTGTGCCTGGCGCGGTGCGTAGTGGGAAAGGGTGGTTTTGAGGCTGAAGGCAGCAGGAAAGCCCGCAGCCCCCAGGTCTGTGGGGCTACGCAAGCGGTTCCCAAAGAGCTTTAGAACAAGGCATAGTTTTCCCTGCTGGCTCTTTTGGCAGGGGACCCATCTCCAGCCGTATGGCCATTTTTGTCCCTGGCGCGGCGCCAAGTGGGAAAGGGTGCTGTCGAGGCTGAAGGCAGCAGCAAAGCCTGCAGCCCCCAGGTCTGTGGGGCCAAGCAAGCGGTTCAAAAAGAGCTTTAGAACAAGGCATAATTTTCCCTGATGGCTCTTTGGGCATGGGACCCATCTCCAGCCATAGGCCATTTTTGTGCCTGGCGCGACGCCAAGTGGGAAAGGGTGCTGTCGAGGCTGAAGGCAGCAGGAAAGCCCGCAGCCCCAAGGTCTGTGGGGCTACGCAAGCGGTTCCCAAAGAGCTTTAGAACAAGGCATAGTTTTCCCTGATGGCTCTTTGGGCATGGGACCCATCTCCAGCCGTATGGCCATTTTTGTGCCTGATGCGGCGCCAAGTGGGATAGGGTGGCTTTGAGGCTGAAGGCAGGAGCAAAGCCTGCAGCCCTAAGGTCTGTGGGGCTACGCAAGCGGTTCCCAAAGAGCTTTAGAACAAGGCATAGTTTTCCCTGCTGGCTCTTTGGGCATGGGACCCATCTCCAGCCGTATGGCCATTTTTGTGCCTGGCGCGGTGCCAAGTGGGAAAGGGTGCTGTCGAGGCTGAAGGCAGCAGGAAAGCCTGCAGCCCCCAGGTCTGTGGGGCTACGCAAGCGGTTCCCAAAGAGCTTTAGAACAAGGCATAGTTTTCCCTGCTGGCTCTTTGGGCGGGGGACCCATCTCCAGCCGTATGGCTATTTTTGTGCCTGGCGCGGTGCGTAGTGGGAAAGGGTGGTTTTGAGGCTGAAGGCAGCAGGAAAGCCCGCAGCCCCCAGGTCTGTGGGGCTATGCAAGCGGTTCCCAAAGAGCTTTAGAACAAGGCATAGTTTTCCCTGCTGGCTCTTTGGGCGGGGGAGCCATCTCCAGCCATAGACCATTTTTGTGCCTGGCGCGGTGCGTAGTGGGAAAGGGTGGTTTTGAGGCTGAAGGCAGCAGGAAAGCCCGCAGCCCCCAGGTCTGTGGGGCTACGCAAGCGGTTCCCAAAGAGCTTTAGAACAAGGCATAGTTTTCCCTGCTGGCTCTTTTGGCAGGGGACCCATCTCCAGCCGTATGGCCATTTTTGTCCCTGGCGCGGCGCCAAGTGGGAAAGGGTGCTGTCGAGGCTGAAGGCAGCAGCAAAGCCTGCAGCCCCCAGGTCTGTGGGGCCAAGCAAGCGGTTCAAAAAGAGCTTTAGAACAAGGCATAATTTTCCCTGATGGCTCTTTGGGCATGGGACCCATCTCCAGCCATAGGCCATTTTTGTGCCTGGCGCGACGCCAAGTGGGAAAGGGTGCTGTCGAGGCTGAAGGCAGCAGGAAAGCCCGCAGCCCCCAGGTCTGTGGGGCTACGCAAGCGGTTCCCAAAGAGATTTAGAACAAGGCATAGTTTTCCCTGATGGCTCTTTGGGCATGGGACCCATCTCCAGCCGTATGGCCATTTTTGTGCCTGGCGCGGTGCGTAGTGGGAAAGGGTGGTTTTGACGCTGAAGGCAGCAGGAAAGCCCGCAGCCCCCAGGTCTGTGGGGCTACGCAAGCGGTTCCCAAAGAGCTTTAGAACAAGGCATAGTTTTCCCTGCTGGCTCTTTGGGCGGGGGACCCATCTCCAGCCGTATGGCCATTTTTGAGCCTGGCGCGGCGCCAAGTGGGAAAGGGTGGTGTCGAGGCTGAAGGCAGGAGCAAAGCCTGCAGCCCTAAGGTCTGTGGGGCTACGCAAGCGGTTCCCAAAGAGCTTTAGAACAAGGCATAGTTTTCCCTGCTGGCTCTTTGGGCATGGGACCCATCTCCAGCCATAGGCCATTTTTGTGCCTGGCGCGGTGCCAAGTGGGAAAGGGTGCTGTCGGGGCTAAGGGCAGCAGGAAAGCCTGCAGCCCCCAGGTCTGTGGGGCTACGCAAGCGGTTCCCAAAGAGCTTTAAAACAAGGCATAGTTTTCCCAGCTGCCTCTTAGGGCATGGGACCCATCTCCAGCCATAGGCCATTTTTGTGCCTGGCGCGGTGCCAAGTGGGAAAGGGTGCTGTCGGGGCTAAGGGCAGCAGGAAAGCCTGCAGCCCCCAGGTCTGTGGGGCTACGCAAGCGGTTCCCAAAGAGCTTTAAAACAAGGCATAGTTTTCCCAGCTGCCTCTTAGGGCATGGGACCCATCTCCAGCCATAGGCCATTTTTGTGCCTGGCGCGACGCCAAGTGGGAAAGGGTGCTGTCGAGGCTGAAGGCAGCAGCAAAGCCTGCAGCCCCCAGGTCTGTGGGGCCAAGCAAGCGGTTCAAAAAGAGCTTTAGAACAAGGCATAATTTTCCCTGATGGCTCTTTGGGCATGGGACCCATCTCCAGCCATAGGCCATTTTTGTGCCTGGCGCGACGCCAAGTGGGAAAGGGTGCTGTCGAGGCTGAAGGCAGCAGGAAAGCCCGCAGCCCCCAGGTCTGTGGGGCTACGCAAGCGGTTCCCAAAGAGCTTTAGAACAAGGCATAGTTTTCCCTGATGGCTCTTTGGGCATGGGACCCATCTCCAGCCGTATGGCCATTTTTGTGCCTGGCGCGGTGCGTAGTGGGAAAGGGTGGTTTTGACGCTGAAGGCAGCAGGAAAGCCCGCAGCCCCCAGGTCTGTGGGGCTACGCAAGCGGTTCCCAAAGAGCTTTAGAACAAGGCATAGTTTTCCCTGCTGGCTCTTTGGGCGGGGGACCCATCTCCAGCCGTATGGCCATTTTTGAGCCTGGCGCGGCGCCAAGTGGGAAAGGGTGGTGTCGAGGCTGAAGGCAGGAGCAAAGCCTGCAGCCCTAAGGTCTGTGGGGCTACGCAAGCGGTTCCCAAAGAGCTTTAGAACAAGGCATAGTTTTCCCTGCTGGCTCTTTGGGCATGGGACCCATCTCCAGCCATAGGCCATTTTTGTGCCTGGCGCGGTGCAGAGTGGGAAAGGGTGCTGTCGGGGCTAAGGGCAGCAGGAAAGCCTGCAGCCCCCAGGTCTGTGGGGCTACGCAAGCGGTTCCCAAAGAGCTTTAAAACAAGGCATAGTTTTCCCAGCTGCCTCTTAGGGCAT
The DNA here is from genome assembly GCF_028500815.1 of Rissa tridactyla. Classification (NCBI taxonomy): domain Eukaryota; kingdom Metazoa; phylum Chordata; class Aves; order Charadriiformes; family Laridae; genus Rissa; species Rissa tridactyla. Next base: position 168,036 of record NW_026529372.1, read on the forward strand.
GGGACCCATCTCCAGCCATATGGCCATTTTTGTGCCTGGCGCGACGCCAAGTGGGAAAGGGTGCTGTCGAGGCTGAAGGCAGCAGGAAAGCCTGCAGCCCCCAGGTCTGTGGGGCTACGCAAGCGGTTCCCAAAGAGCTTTAGAACAAGGCCTAGTTTTCCCTGCTGGCTCTTTGGGCGGGGGACCCATCTCCAGCCGTATGGCTATTTTTGTGCCTGGCGCGGTGCGTAGTGGGAAAGGGTGGTTTTGAGGCTGAAGGCAGCAGGAAAGCCTGCAGCCCCCAGGTCTGTGGGGCTATGCAAGCGGTTCCCAAAGAGCTTTAGAACAAGGCATAGTTTTCCCTGCTGGCTCTTTGGGCGGGGGACCCATCTCCAGCCGTATGGCCATTTTTGTGCCTGGCGCGGTGCGTAGTGGGAAAGGGTAGTTTTGAGGCTGAAGGCAGCAGGAAAGCCCGCAGCCCCCAGGTCTGTGGGGCTACGCAAGCGGTTCCCAAAGAGCTTTAGAACAAGGCATAGTTTTCCCTGCTGGCTCTTTGGGCGGGGGACCCATCTCCAGCCGTATGGCCATTTTTGGGCCTGGCGAGGCACCAAGTGGGAAAGGGTGGTGTCGAGGCTGAAGGCAGCAGCAAAGCCCGCAGCCCCCAGGTCTGTGGGGCTACGCAAGCGGTTTCCAAAGAGCTTTAGAACAAGGCATAGTTTTCCCTGCTGGCTCTTTGGGCGGGGGACCCATCTCCAGCCGTATGGCCATTTTTGAGCCTGGCGCGGCGCCAAGTGGGAAAGGGTTGCTTTGAGGCTGAAGGCAGGAGCAAAGCCTGCAGCCCCAAGGTCTGTGGGGCTACGCAAGCGGTTCCCAAAGAGCTTTAGAACAAGGCATAGTTTTCCCTGATGGCTCTTTGGGCATGGGACCCATCTCCAGTCGTATGGCTATTTTTATGCCTGGCGCGGTGCGTAGTGGGAAAGGGTGGTTTTGAGGCTGAAGGCAGCAGGAAAGCCCGCAGCCCCCAGGTCTGTGGGGCTACGCAAGCGGTTCCCAAAGAGCTTTAGAACAAGGCATAGTTTTCCCTGCTGGCTCTTTGGGCGGGGGACCCATCTCCAGCCGTATGGCCATTTTTGTGCCTGGCGCGGCGCCAAGTGGGAAAGGGTGGCTTTGAGCCTGAAGGCAGGAGGAAAGCCCGCAGCCCCCAGGTCTGTGGGGCTACGCAAGCGGTTCCCAAAGAGCTTTAGAACAAGGCATAGTTTTCCCTGCTGGCTCTTTGGGCGGGGGACCCATCTCCAGCCGTATGGCCATTTTTGTGCTTGATGCGGCGCCAAGTGGGAAAGGGTGCTGTCGAGGCTGAAGGCAGCAGGAAAGCCCGCAGCCCCCAGGTCTGTGGGGCCAAGCAAGCGGTTCCCAAAGAGCTTTAGACCAAGGCATAGTTTTCCCTGATGGCTCTTTGGGCATGGGACCCATCTCCAGCCATAGGCCATTTTTGTGCCTGGCGCGACGCCAAGTGGGAAAGGGTGGCTTTGAGGCTGAAGGCAGCAGGAAAGCCTGCAGCCCCCAGGTCTGTGGGGCTACGCAAGCGGTTCCCAAAGAGCTTTAGAACAAGGCATAGTTTTCCCTGCTGGCTCCTTGGGCGGGGGACCCATCTCCAGCCATATGGCCATTTTTGAGCCTGGCGCGGCGCCAAGTGCGGAAGGGTGGTGTCGAGTCTGAAGGGAGCAGGAAAGCCCGCAGCCCCCAGGTCTGTGGGGCTACGCAAGCGGTTCCCAAAGAGCTTTAGAACAAGGCATAGTTTTCCCTGCTGGCTCTTTGGGCGGGGGACCCATCTCCAGCCGTATGGCCATTTTTGTGCCTGATGCGGCGCCAAGTGGGAAAGGGTGGTGTCGAGGCTGAAGGCAGCAGGAAAGCCTGCAGCCCCCAGGTCTGTGGGCCTACGCAAGCGGTTCCCAAAGAGCTTTAGAACAAGGCATAGTTTTCCCTGCTGGCTCTTTGGGCGGGGGACCCATCTCCAGCCGTATGGCCATTTTTGTGCCTGGCCCGGCGCCAAGTGGGAAAGGGTGGTGTCGAGGCTGAAGGCAGCAGGAAAGCCCACAGCCCCCAGGTCTGTGGGGCTACGCAAGCGGTTCCCAAAGAGCTTTAGAACAAGGCATAGTTTTCACTGCTGGCTCTTTGGGCATGGGACCCATCTCCAGCCGTATGGCCATTTTTGAGCCTGGCGTGGCGCCAAGCGGGAAAGGGTGGTGTCGAGGCTGAAGGCAGCAGGAAAGCCTGCAGCCCCAGGTCTGTGGGGCTACGCAAGCGGTTCCCAAAGAGCTTTAGAACAAGGCATAGTTTTCCCTGCTGGCTCTTTTGGGGGGAGACATATCTCCAGCCATAGGCCATTTTTGTGCCTAGCGCGGCGCCAAGTGGGAACGGGTGTTGTCGAGGCTGAAGGCAGCAGGAGAGCCTGCAGCCCCCAGGTCTGTGGGGCCAAGCAAGCGGTTCCCAAAGAGCTTTAGAACAAGGCATAGTTTTCCCTGCTGGCTCTTTGGGCGGGCGACCCATCTCCAGCCGTATGTCCATTTTTGTGCCTGGCGCGGTGCGTAGTGGGAAAGGGTGGTTTTGACGCTGAAGGCAGCAGGAAAGCCCGCAGCCCCCAGGTCTGTGGGGCTACGCAAGCGGTTCCCAAAGAGCTTTAGAACAAGGCATAGTTTTCCCTGATGGCTCTTTGGGCATGGGACCCATCTCCAGCCATAGGCCATTTTTGTGCCTGGCGCGACGCCAAGTGGGAAAGGGTGGCTTTGAGGCTGAAGGCAGCAGGAAAGCCCGCAGCCCCCAGGTCTGTGGGGCTACGCAAGCGGTTCCCAAAGAGCTTTAGAACAAGGCATAGTTTTCCCTGCTGGCTCCTTGGGCATGGGACCCATCTCCAGCCATAGGCCATTTTTGTGCCTGGCGCGACGCCAAGTGGGAAAGGGTGCTGTCGAGGCTGAAGGCAGCAGGAAAGCCCGCAGCCCCCAGGTCTGTGGGGCTACGCAAGCGGTTCCCAAAGAGCTTTAGAACAAGGCATAGTTTTCCCTGATGGCTCTTTGGGCATGGGACCCATCTCCAGCCGTATGGCCATTTTTGTGCCTGGCGCGGTGCGTAGTGGGAAAGGGTGGTTTTGACGCTGAAGGCAGCAGGAAAGCCCGCAGCCCCCAGGTCTGTGGGGCTACGCAAGCGGTTCCCAAAGAGCTTTAGAACAAGGCATAGTTTTCCCTGCTGGCTCTTTGGGCGGGGGACCCATCTCCAGCCGTATGGCCATTTTTGTGCCTGGCGCGGCGCCAAGTGGGAAAGGGTGCTGTCGGGGCTAAGGGCAGCAGGAAAGCCTGCAGCCCCCAGGTCTGTGGGGCTACGCAAGCGGTTCCCAAAGAGCTTTAAAACAAGGCATAGTTTTCCCAGCTGCCTCTTAGGGCATGGGACCCATCTCCAGCCATAGGCCATTTTTGTGCCTGGCGCGGTGCCAAGTGGGAAAGGGTGCTGTCGGGGCTAAGGGCAGCAGGAAAGCCTGCAGCCCCCAGGTCTGTGGGGCTACGCAAGCGGTTCCCAAAGAGCTTTAAAACAAGGCATAGTTTTCCCAGCTGCCTCTTAGGGCATGGGACCCATCTCCAGCCATAGGCCATTTTTGTGCCTGGCGCGACGCCAAGTGGGAAAGGGTGCTGTCGAGGCTGAAGGCAGCAGCAAAGCCTGCAGCCCCCAGGTCTGTGGGGCCAAGCAAGCGGTTCAAAAAGAGCTTTAGAACAAGGCATAATTTTCCCTGATGGCTCTTTGGGCATGGGACCCATCTCCAGCCATAGGCCATTTTTGTGCCTGGCGCGACGCCAAGTGGGAAAGGGTGCTGTCGAGGCTGAAGGCAGCAGGAAAGCCCGCAGCCCCCAGGTCTGTGGGGCTACGCAAGCGGTTCCCAAAGAGCTTTAGAACAAGGCATAGTTTTCCCTGATGGCTCTTTGGGCATGGGACCCATCTCCAGCCGTATGGCCATTTTTGTGCCTGGCGCGGTGCGTAGTGGGAAAGGGTGGTTTTGACGCTGAAGGCAGCAGGAAAGCCCGCAGCCCCCAGGTCTGTGGGGCTACGCAAGCGGTTCCCAAAGAGCTTTAGAACAAGGCATAGTTTTCCCTGCTGGCTCTTTGGGCGGGGGACCCATCTCCAGCCGTATGGCCATTTTTGAGCCTGGCGCGGCGCCAAGTGGGAAAGGGTGGTGTCGAGGCTGAAGGCAGGAGCAAAGCCTGCAGCCCTAAGGTCTGTGGGGCTACGCAAGCGGTTCCCAAAGAGCTTTAGAACAAGGCATAGTTTTCCCTGCTGGCTCTTTGGGCATGGGACCCATCTCCAGCCATAGGCCATTTTTGTGCCTGGCGCGGTGCCAAGTGGGAAAGGGTGCTGTCGGGGCTAAGGGCAGCAGGAAAGCCTGCAGCCCCCAGGTCTGTGGGGCTACGCAAGCGGTTCCCAAAGAGCTTTAAAACAAGGCATAGTTTTCCCAGCTGCCTCTTAGGGCATGGGACCCATCTCCAGCCATAGGCCATTTTTGTGCCTGGCGCGACGCCAAGTGGGAAAGGGTGCTGTCGAGGCTGAAGGCAGCAGGAAAGCCTGCAGCCCCCAGGTCTGTGGGGCTACGCAAGCGGTTCCCAAAGAGCTTTAGAACAAGGCCTAGTTTTCCCTGCTGGCTCTTTGGGCGGGGGACCCATCTCCAGCCGTATGGCTATTTTTGTGCCTGGCGCGGTGCGTAGTGGGAAAGGGTGGTTTTGAGGCTGAAGGCAGCAGGAAAGCCTGCAGCCCCCAGGTCTGTGGGGCTATGCAAGCGGTTCCCAAAGAGCTTTAGAACAAGGCATAGTTTTCCCTGCTGGCTCTTTGGGCGGGGGACCCATCTCCAGCCGTATGGCCATTTTTGTGCCTGGGGCGGTGCGTAGTGGGAAAGGGTGGTTTTGAGGCTGAAGGCAGCAGGAAAGCCCGCAGCCCCCAGGTCTGTGGGGCTACGCAAGCGGTTCCCAAAGAGCTTTAGAACAAGGCATAGTTTTCCCTGCTGGCTCTTTGGGCGGGGGACCCATCTCCAGCCGTATGGCCATTTTTGGGCCTGGCGAGGCACCAAGTGGGAAAGGGTGGTGTCGAGGCTGAAGGCAGCAGCAAAGCCCGCAGCCCCCAGGTCTGTGGGGCTACGCAAGCGGTTTCCAAAGAGCTTTAGAACAAGGCATAGTTTTCCCTGCTGGCTCTTTGGGCGGGGGACCCATCTCCAGCCGTATGGCCATTTTTGAGCCTGGCGCGGCGCCAAGTGGGAAAGGGTTGCTTTGAGGCTGAAGGCAGGAGCAAAGCCTGCAGCCCCAAGGTCTGTGGGGCTACGCAAGCGGTTCCCAAAGAGCTTTAGAACAAGGCATAGTTTTCCCTGATGGCTCTTTGGGCATGGGACCCATCTCCAGTCGTATGGCTATTTTTATGCCTGGCGCGGTGCGTAGTGGGAAAGGGTGGTTTTGAGGCTGAAGGCAGCAGGAAAGCCCGCAGCCCCCAGGTCTGTGGGGCTACGCAAGCGGTTCCCAAAGAGCTTTAGAACAAGGCATAGTTTTCCCTGCTGGCTCTTTGGGCGGGGGACCCATCTCCAGCCGTATGGCCATTTTTGTGCCTGGCGCGGCGCCAAGTGGGAAAGGGTGGCTTTGAGCCTGAAGGCAGGAGGAAAGCCCGCAGCCCCCAGGTCTGTGGGGCTACGCAAGCGGTTCCCAAAGAGCTTTAGAACAAGGCATAGTTTTCCCTGCTGGCTCTTTGGGCGGGGGACCCATCTCCAGCCGTATGGCCATTTTTGTGCCTGATGCGGCGCCAAGTGGGAAAGGGTGCTGTCGAGGCTGAAGGCAGCAGGAAAGCCCGCAGCCCCCAGGTCTGTGGGGCCAAGCAAGCGGTTCCCAAAGAGCTTTAGAACAAGGCATAGTTTTCCCTGATGGCTCTTTGGGCATGGGACCCATCTCCAGCCATAGGCCATTTTTGTGCCTGGCGCGACGCCAAGTGGGAAAGGGTGGCTTTGAGGCTGAAGGCAGCAGGAAAGCCTGCAGCCCCCAGGTCTGTGGGGCTACGCAAGCGGTTCCCAAAGAGCTTTAGAACAAGGCATAGTTTTCCCTGCTGGCTCCTTGGGCGGGGGACCCATCTCCAGCCATATGGCCATTTTTGAGCCTGGCGCGGCGCCAAGTGCGGAAGGGTGGTGTCGAGTCTGAAGGGAGCAGGAAAGCCCGCAGCCCCCAGGTCTGTGGGGCTACGCAAGCGGTTCCCAAAGAGCTTTAGAACAAGGCATAGTTTTCCCTGCTGGCTCTTTGGGCGGGGGACCCATCTCCAGCCGTATGGCCATTTTTGTGCCTGATGCGGCGCCAAGTGGGAAAGGGTGGTGTCGAGGCTGAAGGCAGCAGGAAAGCCTGCAGCCCCCAGGTCTGTGGGGCTATGGAAGCGGTTCCCAAAGTGCTTTAGAACAAGGCCTAGATTTCCCTGCTCGCTCTTTGGGCGGGGGACCCATCTCCAGCCATAGACCATTTTTGTGCCTAGCGCGGCGCCAAGTGGGAAAGGGTGGTGTCGAGGCTGAAGGCAGCAGGAAAGCCCGCAGCCCCCAGGTCTGTGGGTCTACGCAAGCGGTTCCCAAAGAGCTTTAGAACAAGGCATAGTTTCCCCTGCTGGCTCTTTTGGCATGGGACCCATCTCCAGCCGTATGGCCATTTTTGTGCCTGATGGGGCGCCAAGTGGGAAAGGGTGGCTTTGAGGCTGAAGGCAGCAGGAAAGCCTGCAGCCCCCAGGTCTGTGGGCCTACGCAAGCGGTTCCCAAAGAGCTTTAGAACAAGGCATAGTTTTCCCTGCTGGCTCTTTGGGCGGGGGACCCATCTCCAGCCGTATGGCCATTTTTGTGCCTGGCCCGGCGCCAAGTGGGAAAGGGTGGTGTCGAGGCTGAAGGCAGCAGGAAAGCCCGCAGCCCCCAGGTCTGTGGGGCTACGCAAGCGGTTCCCAAAGAGCTTTAGAACAAGGCATAGTTTTCACTGCTGGCTCTTTGGGCATGGGACCCATCTCCAGCCGTATGGCCATTTTTGAGCCTGGCGTGGCGCCAAGCGGGAAAGGGTGGTGTCGAGGCTGAAGGCAGCAGGAAAGCCTGCAGCCCCAGGTCTGTGGGGCTACGCAAGCGGTTCCCAAAGAGCTTTAGAACAAGGCATAGTTTTCCCTGCTGGCTCTTTTGGGGGGAGACATATCTCCAGCCATAGGCCATTTTTGTGCCTAGCGCGGCGCCAAGTGGGAACGGGTGTTGTCGAGGCTGAAGGCAGCAGGAGAGCCTGCAGCCCCCAGGTCTGTGGGGCCAAGCAAGCGGTTCCCAAAGAGCTTTAGAACAAGGCATAGTTTTCCCTGCTGGCTCTTTGGGCGGGCGACCCATCTCCAGCCGTATGTCCATTTTTGTGCCTGGCGCGGTGCGTAGTGGGAAAGGGTGGTTTTGACGCTGAAGGCAGCAGGAAAGCCCGCAGCCCCCAGGTCTGTGGGGCTACGCAAGCGGTTCCCAAAGAGCTTTAGAACAAGGCATAGTTTTCCCTGATGGCTCTTTGGGCATGGGACCCATCTCCAGCCATAGGCCATTTTTGTGCCTGGCGCGACGCCAAGTGGGAAAGGGTGGCTTTGAGGCTGAAGGCAGCAGGAAAGCCCGCAGCCCCCAGGTCTCTGGGGCTACGCAAGCGGTTCCCAAAGAGCTTTAGAACAAGGCATAGTTTTCCCTGCTGGCTCCTTGGGCATGGGACCCATCTCCAGCCATAGGCCATTTTTGTGCCTGATGCGGCGCCAAGTGGGAAAGGGTGGCTTGGAGGCTGAAGGCAGCAGGAAAGCCTGCAGCCCCAGGTCTGTGGGGCTACGCAAGCGGTTCCCAAAGAGCTTTAGAACAAGGCATAGTTTTCCCTGCTGGCTCTTTGGGCGGGGGACCCATCTCCAGCCGTATGGCCATTTTTGTGCCTGGCGCGGTGCGTAGTGGGAAAGGGTGGTTTTGACGCTGAAGGCAGCAGGAAAGCCCGCAGACCCCAGCTCTGTGGGGCTACGCAAGCGGTTCCCAAAGAGCTTTAGAACAAGGCATAGTTTTCCCTGCTGGCTCTTTGGGCATGGGACCCATCTCCAGCCATAGGCCATTTTTGTGCCTGGCGCGACGCCAAGTGGGAAAGGGTGGCTTTTAGGCTGAAGGCAGCAGGAAAGCCTGCAGCCCCCAGGTCTGTGGGGCTACGCAAGCGGTTCCCAAAGAGCTTTAGAACAAGGCATAATTTTCCCTCCTGGCTCTCTGGGCGGGGGATCCATCTCCAGCCATAGGCCATTTTTGTGCCTAGCGCGGCGCCAAGTGGGAAAGGGTGCTGTCGAGGCTGAAGGCAGCAGCAAAGCCTGCAGCCCCCAGGTCTGTGCGGCTACGCAAGTGGTTCCTAAAGAGCTTTAGAACAAGGCATAGTTTTCCCTGCTGGCTCCTTGGGCGGGGGACCCATCTCCAGCCATATGGCCATTTTTGAGCCTGGCGCGGCGCCAAGTGCGGAAGGGTGGTGTCGAGTCTGAAGGGAGCAGGAAAGCCCGCAGCCCCCAGGTCTGTGGGGCTACGCAAGCGGTTCCCAAAGAGCTTTAGAACAAGGCATAGTTTTCCCTGCTGGCTCTTTGGGCGGGGGACCCATCTCCAGCCGTATGGCCATTTTTGTGCCTGATGCGGCGCCAAGTGGGAAAGGGTGGTGTCGAGGCTGAAGGCAGCAGGAAAGCCTGCAGCCCCCAGGTCTGTGGGGCTATGGAAGCGGTTCCCAAAGTGCTTTAGAACAAGGCCTAGATTTCCCTGCTCGCTCTTTGGGCGGGGGACCCATCTCCAGCCATAGACCATTTTTGTGCCTAGCGCGGCGCCAAGTGGGAAAGGGTGGTGTCGAGGCTGAAGGCAGCAGGAAAGCCCGCAGCCCCCAGGTCTGTGGGTCTACGCAAGCGGTTCCCAAAGAGCTTTAGAACAAGGCATAGTTTCCCCTGCTGGCTCTTTTGGCATGGGACCCATCTCCAGCCGTATGGCCATTTTTGTGCCTGATGGGGCGCCAAGTGGGAAAGGGTGGCTTTGAGGCTGAAGGCAGCAGGAAAGCCTGCAGCCCCCAGGTCTGTGGGCCTACGCAAGCGGTTCCCAAAGAGCTTTAGAACAAGGCATAGTTTTCCCTGCTGGCTCTTTGGGCGGGGGACCCATCTCCAGCCGTATGGCCATTTTTGTGCCTGGCCCGGCGCCAAGTGGGAAAGGGTGGTGTCGAGGCTGAAGGCAGCAGCAAAGCCCGCAGCCCCCAGGTCTGTGGGGCTACGCAAGCGGTTCCCAAAGAGCTTTAGAACAAGGCATAGTTTTCACTGCTGGCTCTTTGGGCATGGGACCCATCTCCAGCCGTATGGCCATTTTTGAGCCTGGCGTGGCGCCAAGCGGGAAAGGGTGGTGTCGAGGCTGAAGGCAGCAGGAAAGCCTGCAGCCCCAGGTCTGTGGGGCTACGCAAGCGGTTCCCAAAGAGCTTTAGAACAAGGCATAGTTTTCCCTGATGGCTCTTTGGGCATGGGACCCATCTCCAGCCATAGGCCATTTTTGTGCCTAGCGCGGCGCCAAGTGGGAACGGGTGTTGTCGAGGCTGAAGGCAGCAGGAGAGCCTGCAGCCCCCAGGTCTGTGGGGCCAAGCAAGCGGTTCCCAAAGAGCTTTAGAACAAGGCATAGTTTTCCCTGCTGGCTCTTTGGGCGGGCGACCCATCTCCAGCCGTATGTCCATTTTTGTGCCTGGCGCGGTGCGTAGTGGGAAAGGGTGGTTTTGACGCTGAAGGCAGCAGGAAAGCCCGCAGCCCCCAGGTCTGTGGGGCTACGCAAGCGGTTCCCAAAGAGCTTTAGAACAAGGCATAGTTTTCCCTGATGGCTCTTTGGGCATGGGACCCATCTCCAGCCATAGGCCATTTTTGTGCCTGGCGCGACGCCAAGTGGGAAAGGGTGGCTTTGAGGCTGAAGGCAGCAGGAAAGCCCGCAGCCCCCAGGTCTGTGGGGCTACGCAAGCGGTTCCCAAAGAGCTTTAGAACAAGGCATAGTTTTCCCTGCTGGCTCCTTGGGCATGGGACCCATCTCCAGCCATAGGCCATTTTTGTGCCTGATGCGGCGCCAAGTGGGAAAGGGTGGCTTTGAGGCTGAAGGCAGCAGGAAAGCCTGCAGCCCCAGGTCTGTGGGGCTACGCAAGCGGTTCCCAAAGAGCTTTAGAACAAGGCATAGTTTTCCCTGCTGGCTCTTTGGGCGGGGGACCCATCTCCAGCCGTATGGCCATTTTTGTGCCTGGCGCGGTGCGTAGTGGGAAAGGGTGGTTTTGACGCTGAAGGCAGCAGGAAAGCCCGCAGACCCCAGCTCTGTGGGGCTACGCAAGCGGTTCCCAAAGAGCTTTAGAACAAGGCATAGTTTTCCCTGCTGGCTCTTTGGGCATGGGACCCATCTCCAGCCATAGGCCATTTTTGTGCCTGGCGCGACGCCAAGTGGGAAAGGGTGTCTTTTAGGCTGAAGGCAGCAGGAAAGCCTGCAGCCCCCAGGTCTGTGGGGCTACGCAAGCGGTTCCCAAAGAGCTTTAGAACAAGGCATAATTTTCCCTCCTGGCTCTCTGGGCGGGGGATCCATCTCCAGCCATAGGCCATTTTTGTGCCTAGCGCGGCGCCAAGTGGGAAAGGGTGCTGTCGAGGCTGAAGGCAGCAGCAAAGCCTGCAGCCCCCAGGTCTGTGCGGCTACGCAAGTGGTTCCCAAAGAGCTTTAGAACAAGGCATAGTTTTCCCTGCTGGCTCTTTGGGCGGGGAACCCATCTCCAGCCGTATGGCCATTTTTGAGCCTGGCGTGGCGCCAAGTGGGAAAGGGTGGTGTCGAGGCTGAAGGCAGCAGGAAAGCCTGCAGCCCCCAGGTCTGTGGGGCTATGCAAGCGGTTCCCAAAGAGCTTTAGAACAAGGCATAATTTTCCCTGCTGGCTCTTTTGGGGGGAGACATATCTCCAGCCCTAGGCCATTTTTGTGCCTAGCGCGGCGCCAAGTGGGAAAGGGTGGTGTCGAGGCTGAAGGCAGCAGGAAAGCCTGCAGCCCCCACGTCTGTGGGGCTACGCAAGCGGTTCCCAAAGAGCTTTAGAACAAGGCATAGTTTTCCCTGCTGGCTCTTTGGGCGGGGGACCCATCTCCAGCCATAGGCCATTTTTGTGCCTGGCGCGGTGCGTAGTGGGAAAGGGTGTTTTTGAGGCTGAAGGCAGCAGGAAAGCCTGCAGCCCCCAGGTCTGTGGGGCTACGCAAGCGGTTCCCAAAGAGCTTTAGAACAAGGCATAATTTTCCCTCCTGGCTCTCTGGGCGGGGGATCCATCTCCAGCCATAGGCCACTTTTGTGCCTGGCGCGGCGCCAAGTGGGAAAGGGTGCTGTCGAGGCTGAAGGCAGCAGCAAAGCCTGCAGCCCCCAGGTCTGTGGGGCTACGCAAGTGGTTCCCAAAGAGCTTTAGAACAAGGCATAGTTTTCCCTGCTGGCTCTTTGGGCGGGGAACCCATCTCCAGCCGTATGGCCATTTTTGAGCCTGGCGTGGCGCCAAGTTGGAAAGGCTGGTGTCGAGGCTGAAGGCAGCAGGAAAGCCTGCAGCCCCCAGGTCTGTGGGGCTACGCAAGCGGTTCCCAAAGAGCTTTAGAACAAGGCATAGTTTTCCCTGCTGGCTCTTTGGGCATGGGACCCATCTCCAGCCATAGGCCATTTTTGTGCCTGGCGCGACGCCAAGTGGGAAAGGGTGGCTTTGAGGCTGAAGGTAGCAGGAAAGCCTGCAGCCCCCAGGTCTGTGGGGCTACGCAAGCGGTTCCCAAAGAGCTTTAGAACAAGGCCTAGTTTTCCCTGCTGGCTCCTTGGGCGGGGGACCCATCTCCAGCCATATGGCCATTTTTGAGCCTGGCGCGGCGCCAAGTGGGGAAGGGTGGTGTCGAGTCTGAAGGTAGCAGGAAAGCCTGCAGCCCCCAGGTCTGTGGGGCTATGGAAGCGGTTCCCAAAGTGCTTTAGAACAAGGCCTAGATTTCCCTGCTGGCTCCTTGGGCGGGGGACCCATCTCCAGCCATAGGCCATTTTTGTGCCTGGCGCGACGCCAAGTAGGAAAGGGTGGCTTTGAGGCTGAAGGCAGCAGGAAAGCCCGCAGCCCCCAGGTCTGTGGGGCTACGCAAGCGGTTCCCAAAGAGCTTTAGAACAAGGCATAGTTTTCCCTGCTGGCTCTTTGGGCGGGGGACCCATCTCCAGCCGTATGGCCATTTTTGTGCCTGGCGCGGCGCCAAGTGGGAAAGGGTGGTTTTGAGGCTGAAGGCAGCAGGAAAGCCCGCAGCCCCCACGTCTGTGGGGCCAAGCAAGCGGTTCCCAAAGAGCTTTAGAACAAGGCATAGTTTTCCCTGCTGGCTCTTTGGGCATGGGACCCATCTCCAGCCATAGGCCATTTTTGTGCCTGGCGCGGCGCCAAGTGGGAAAGGGTGGTGTCGAGGCTGAAGGCAGCAGGAAAGCCTGCAGCCCCCAGGTCTGTGGGGCCAAGCAAGCGGTTCCCAAAGAGCTTTAGAACAAGGCATAGTTTCCCCTGCTGGCTCTTTTGGCATGGGACCCATCTCCAGCCATAGGCCATTTTTGTGCCTGGCGCGGCGCCAAGTGGGAAAGGGTGCTGTCGAGGCTGAAGGCAGCAGGAAAGCCCGCAGCCCCCAGGTCTGTGGGGCTACGCAAGCGGTTCCCAAAGAGCTTTAGAACAAGGCATAGTTTTCCCTGCTGGCTCTTTGGGCGGGGGACCCATCTCCAGCCATATGGCCATTTTTGTGCCTGGCGCATTGCCAAGTGGGAAAGGGTGGTGTCGAGGCTGAAGGCAGCAGGAAAGCCCGCATCCCCCAGGTCTGTGCGGCTACGGAAGCGGTTCCCAAAGAGCTTTGGAACAAGGCATAGTTTTCCCTGCTGGCTCTTTGGGCGGGGGACCCATCTCCAGCCGTATGGCCATTTTTGTGCCTGGTGCGGCGCCAAGTGGGAAAGGGAGGTGTCGAGGCTGAAGGCAGCAGGAAAGCCCACAGCCCCCAGGTCTGTGGGGCTACACAAGCAGTTCCCAAAGAGCTTTAGAACAAGGCATAGTTTTCCCTGCTGGCTCCTTGGGCGGGGGACCCATCTCCAGTCGTATGGCTATTTTTATGCCTGGCGCGGTGCGTAGTGGGAAAGGGTGGTGTCGAGGCTGAAGGCAGCAGGAAAGCCCGCAGCCCCCAGGTCTGTGGGGCTACGCAAGCGGTTCCCAAGGAGCTTTAGAACAAGGCATAGTTTTCCCTGCTGGCTCCTTGGGCGGGGGAACGATCTCCAGCCACAGGCCATTTTTGTGCCTGGCGCGGCGCCAAGTGGGAAAGAGTGGTTTTGAGGCTGAAGGCGTCGCGAAAGCCTGCCGTCCGAGGGTTTCTTAATGACTGTTCTTAATGATGTCTCCACAATGTGGAGTTTTGCAGGATTTGAAAAAGTAATAGACACAGTGAAATTGAGTCTATTGGAAACTTCCATACTTTTCCCTCCCTCTAAAATCTCTGCTGTCCTGTAGTATCCACTGCCTTCAACTGCTGTTGCAGGAGCAGACAGATTGGTATCAGATTTAGAAAAAAGGGACATCATTAAGAGGATTCACTCGCCTTTTTTTTCACCGGTGTGGCCAGTAAAGAAACCAAAAAGGCAATGGCGTTTCACAGTAGATTACGGAAAATTAAACGCCAACACTGCACCCCTGACCGCTGTGGTTCCGAATATCGCGGAAATTGTGACAATGATAAAAGGAGCTGCCCATCCTTGGAGGGTTGCCTTAGATTTTAAAGACATATTTTTTTATGATTCCCCTCCTTGAGCAGGACAAAGCGCAGTTTGCATTCGCATGGAAAGGAGTCCAATATACCTTTAACCGTTTTCCGCAAGGATACAAACATTCCCCCACTATTGCCCATAATGCTTTGGCTAAAGTGCTATCAGAGATTCCTGTTTCACAGGGATTTAGAGTATACCAATATATTATTGATGACATCTTAATAGGGGAGAGAACCAAGAAAGTGTACAAGACATGATGGAAAACATCCGAAAAACATTATCAGATTTGGGATTGGAAATTCCCGACTCAAAGTGTCAGGGACCCGCACAGGAAGTTAAATTCCTGGGGGTCTGGTGGATTAAGGGAGCTGCTTCTGTCCCTCAGGATACCCTGAAAAAATAGAACATGGACAGAATCCTTCCAGCACGAAGGAGTTACAGCAGGTCCTGGGAACTTTAAGTTATTGGCGTAAACACATCCCTGGCTTTTCCATCATTGCTCGCCCCCTTCATAGCTTGGCAAAAAAGGGTAAATCCTGGGTGTGGACTGAACAACACACTAATGCTCTGCAATTACTAATAAAGGAGCTAAGGTTATTCCAACAGCTTGGTCCTATTCATCCAACTGACCCTGTCCATGTAGAATGGGGGTTCAGTGAACATGGTTCCCGTTGTAATTTATGGCAGAAGGGACCAGCAGGACCGGAGAGACCATTAGAATTTTGCTCCCACTCCTTCAATGATACTGAATGCAGCTATTCAGACCTGGAGAAGGGTTTACTGTCCCTGGTGCGAGCGTTGCAACGAGCAGAGCAGATAAGAAGAGAACAGAGTGTGATCTTTCCTGGGACCTTTTCGCCTCCCAGATGTGGTCCTTAAAGGAACACCACCACCAGCTGGCATTGCCCAGAGAGCTACAGTTCGAAAGTGGTATGCTTATTTAGAAGGCATTAATGAAATCAAGCCAGTCTCTGAAGGCAGTGTTAAAGTATCCAAGGCTACTTCACAAGGATACCAAAGGATATAGATGGTGCCCTATTGTTCCAATCCCCACCAAACAGACCATCTCCGATCCAAGAAGCACCTCCTTTGAGGGACAGCAGTGATCTTACAGGAGTGTGGTTTACTGGTGCGTCATCTCACCGTTAAAAAAATAAGTGCAAATATAAGGCCGTAGCACTGGAAGTAACAACGGGAGAAAGAGCAATTGAAACAGGGGAGGGTAGGGGAACTCAGAGCTGTCCTACTAGCTGCACAACATGGAGCCACCTCCTTTTACGCTGAGTCATATGCTGTTTTTAAAGGAGCCACTGAATGGCTAGGACACTGGGCAGCCAACGATTGGCAGGTGAATAGAGTCCCAGTTTGGGAGACAGATAATTGGAAGCAACTGTTGGAAATAGGAGGACAGAGACCATTGCACATTGCTTGGGTAAAAGGCCACGATCGTTCAAACTCGATCACTGCTCAGTTCAACCAACAGGTAGATGGCCTCACGCGGCTACAACAAATTGACATTGTAGATGATGGTCGGGAATGGGAACGCTTACTTGAATCGTTACATGTTAAACGTGGCCGCACAGGCCGTCCTGACCTGTGTCGGGAAGGTGGGTGGCTTGTGTCAGTTAAGCTGTGCGAACAAATAGTAACTGCCTGTTCACAATGTCGCCTACGACTCAGCAAAGATCATCCGAGTAAGGCGCCTCCCTTACACATGCGGGACAAGAAAGCGTTGTGGCATTCATGGCAGCTTGATTATATTGGGCCCTTGAGATCATCAGGTGGGAAAAGATATGTCCTGGTAGGAGTGGAGATTATCTCCAGCCTCAGTATGGCCAGCAGTTTCAAACCAGCTACCAGGGACAACACAGTGAAAGGCCTAACAGGGTGGTTCAGCACACTTCCCCTTCCCGACGAAATCCAGAGTGATAACGTTTCACACTTTACGGCTTCGGTGGTACAAGATTGGGCCAAGGAAGAAGGGATTCGATGGGTATTTCATACTCCCTGTTATCCCCAGGCTAATGGCATTGTTGAACGCACCAATAGATTGGTTAAGCGTTTTGCAAAAAGTCATGAACCTGGTTGGCATTTGCGATTGGATGATGCCATCTATCAACTAAATAACAAATGGAGTGGAGACGGCTGTCCTAAAATGAAAGCTTTCTGTGTACCTGCCAATATTATCTCGCCAAAGGCTGCCAATGAACCGGGAAAATACCCCGGAAGATTTCACCCTGGACTACCTGTGCTAGTGAAAATGCCTCAAAATGGGACGGTGCCAATGGTGCTAGCTACTCCCCAAAATCCCTATGCATGGGAAGCCAAGGATTGTTCAGGGAAGATACACCGGATCAGCACCCGGTGGACCGCACCTTCTTTTTAACCCCGTTGGTCGAATAAGACCGAGCAGATTTTCTTTTCCTTTATGTCTTACAGGAACCTTGGATGAGCTGTACAGACGGATTGGCCTACGCTACCTTTGAATGTCTCCAGGGAATCCTGACATTGAACCTGGCAATAATACTACTTTTATGATGTATGGCTATTTGGAGGCCCAAATTCTAAAATGACGAATTGGCAGATGGAATTGATGCTATTCAGTTTCACCTTTTTATTCCCTGTTGTTTGTAGTCAAAGAGACCCAGAGTGGCCATGGTCTCAAGCCTTTCTCGTCTATAATACAAGACTACAGGGAGACCTCATGCTAACGCACCCTTTCCCAATATAGTCAAGCACAGTCTCTGGGGTTTCATCGGGATGTGTCTCAAAGTGACAAGCATTCTGGTTGGTGTCAAGACAAAGGTCTTGTGCTTTGAGAGTATTACTCTCACAAATGAATCCTTGTTGGTCTCGTGAAACGCATGCGTCAACATCAGCAGTTTGCCATTTAGTCTCATTTTGTCGTGCCCAACCTCTGTGCTGTGTTGGATAGAGTAGAGCTCCTTGGTGATTCAACCCCAGTGCGATGATTGGGTATATGGTGGATACTGAGGCATTGCGTATCGTTAAGACAAAAGCTGTGGCTTTGCTCTCAGTGGGATCGTAGGTGAAATTAACCAGATACCACCAGGATTGAAATTTTCTCTCAAACTCAATTGCGTTATCCCATATTACTTTTCGAATTTCGGTGGGCAAGGTGCCTTCTTCACCTTCCCTTATGATTTATGAGTTTTTGCAAAACGCTTAACCAATCCGTTGGTGCATTCAACAATGCCATTAGCCTGAGGATAATAGGGAGTATGAAATACCCATCGAATCCCTTCTTCTTTGGCCCAATCTTGTACCACTGTAGCGGTAAAGTGTGAACCGTTATCACTTTGGATTTCCTCGGGAAGGGGAAGTGTGCTGAACCACCCTTTTAGGCCTTTCACTGTGTTGTCCCCAGCAGCTGATTTGAAGCCAGTGGCCATACTGAGGCTGGAGATAATCTCCACTCCGACTAGGACATATCTTTTCCCACCTGATGATCTCAAGGGCCCAATATAATCAATCTGCCATGAATGCCACAACATTTTCTTGTCCCGCATGTGTAAGGGAGGCGCCTTACTCGGATGATCTTTGCTGAGTCGTAGGCGACATTGTGACCAGGCAGTTACTACTTGTTCGCACAGCTTAACCGACACAGGCCACCCCCGGGCTAGACCTTCCTGATACAGATCAGCACGGCCTGTATGGCCAGGCTTAATATGTAACCATTCCCGACCATCATCTACAGTGTCAATTTGTTGTAGCCGCGTGAGGCTATCTACCTGTTGGTTGAACTGAGCAGTGATCGAGTTTGAACGATCGTGGCCTTTTACCCAAGCAATGTGCAATGGTCTCTGTCCTCCTATTTCCAACAGTTGCTTCCAACTGTCTGTCTCCCAGATTGGGACTCTATTCACCTGCCAATCATTGGCTGCCCAGTGTCCTAG
This sequence comes from Rissa tridactyla, assembly GCF_028500815.1. Lineage (NCBI taxonomy): Eukaryota > Metazoa > Chordata > Aves > Charadriiformes > Laridae > Rissa > Rissa tridactyla. Next base: position 185,736 of record NW_026529372.1, read on the forward strand.
CCATTCAGTGGCTCCTTTAAAAACAGCATATGAGTCAGTGTAAATGTAAGTAGCTCCATGTTGTGCAGCTAGTAGGACGGCTCTGAGTTCCCCTACTTGTGCCCTACCTTCTCCTGTTTCAATTGCTCTTTCCCCCGTTGCTACTTCCAGTGCTACGGCCTTGTATTTCCACTTGCTGTTCTCACGGTGAGATGACACACCAGTAAACCACACTCCTGTAAGATCACTGCCTGCTTTCAGAGGAGGTGCTTCTTGGATTGGAGATGGTCTGTTTGGTGGGGATTGGAACAATAGGGCACCATCTCTATCCTTCTGGAGCATGGATACTTTGATACTACCTTCAGAGACTGGCATGATAGCATTAATGCCTTCTAAATAAGCATACCACTTTCTAACTGTGGGTTTCTGGGCAATGCCGGCTGGCGGTGCTGTCCCTTTACGGACCACATCTGGGAGGCGAAAAGGTCCCAGGAAAGATCACACTCTGTTCTCTCCTTATCTGCTCTGCTCGTTGCAATGCTCGCACCAGGGACAGTAAACCCTTCTCCAGGTCTGAATAGCTGCTCTCAGTATCATTAAAGGCGTGAGAGCTAAATTCTAATGGTCTCTCCGGTCCTGCTGGTCCCTTCTGGCATAAATTACAACGGGAACCATGTTCACTGAGCCCCCATTCTACGTGGACAGGGTCAGTTGGATGTATGGGGCCAAGTTGTTGGAATAACCTTAGCTCTTTTATTAGCAATTCTAGTGCATTAGTGTGTTGTTCAGTCGACTCCCAGGATTTACCTTTTTTGAGCAAACAATAAAGGGGGCGAGCAATGATGGAAAAGCCAGGGATGTGTTTACGCTAATAACTTAAAGTTCCCAGGACTTGCTGTAACTCCTTCGTGCTGGAAGGATTCTGTCCATGTTCTATTTTTTCAGGGTATCCTGAGGGACAGAAGCAGCTCCCTTAATCCACCAGACCCCCAGGAATTTAACTTCCTGTGCGGGTCCCTGACACTTTGAGTCGGGAATTTCCAATCCCAAATCTGATAATGTTTTTCGGATGTTTTGCATCATGTCTTGTACACTTTCTTGGCTCTCTCCCCCTATTAAGATGTCGTCAATATATTGGTATACCGTACATCCCTGTGAAACAGGAATCTCTGATAGCACTTTAGCCAAAGCATTATGGGCAATAGTGGGGGAATGTTTGTATCCTTGCGGAAAGCGGTTAAAGGTATATTGGACTCCTTTCCATGTGAATGCAAACTGCGCTTTGTCCTGCTCAAGGAGGAGAATCATAAAAAAAAATATGTCTTTAACATCTAAGGCAGCCACCCAAGCATGGGCAGCTCCTTTTATCATTGCCACAATTTCCGCGATATTCGGAACCGCAGCGGTCAGGGGTGCAGTGTTGGCATTTAATTTTCCGCAATCTACTGTGAAACGCCATTGCCTTTTTGGTTTCTTTACTGGCCACACCGGTGAATTATAAGGCGCGTGAGTCCTCTTAATGATGTTTCTTTTTTCTAAATCTGATACCACCCCGTCTGCTCCTGCAAGTGCAGCTGCAGGCAGTGGGTACTGTCGGACGTTGGTAATTTTAGAAGGAGGTAAAAGTATAGATGTTTCTAATAGCCCCAATTTAACTGTGTCTAATCCTTTTTTGCGTCCTGCAAAACTCCACACAGTTCCATCTGGGAGTTTCCACATTCGCCCACGCAGTATGTCAAATCCTAGGAGGTTAGTACGTGAGGCACCCACTAACACTTCTGCCCTAGTCATTCGCTGCTCTCCCGGCAACCAGAGGTTAATTTTTGCAGTGGGGCATGTTTTTACCACACCATCAATTCCTGTGAAGTTGACTCTGCGTCGGGTGGGATTTATACCTAGAAGTTGTGCCGTTTCGTTAGTGATTGCAGACATTTGGGCTCCGGTATCAATAATAAAATTTACCAATATCTTCCGGGGTCCAACAGGAATGACAATAACGGGTTCGGAGTCTTTATGAGAGCGCCATTGGATTGCTAGTACCTGCCGGACAGGGTGGCTCACTGCCCTCCCCGGGGATAGGAGTGTTTTGGCTGGGACTCTGTCAAATCAATCAAGTTACGTTCCGGTGCAGAAGGCACAATTTTCTCACGGCTTGGGGATTCTCTGGTTAGACTTTTCTCCCCAGCCGCATTATTCTTTCTAGGTAGAGATTGGACTAGCATACGGAGATCTCCCGTAGGGTCACCGTGCAAGAATTGTCGGGGCACCCCTAATTGTAGGGCTTTACGCCACAACTCATTTCGGTCCTTATCAGGCTTAAACCTTCCCTCTGATTTAGGGTTTTGAGTGTGAGTTTGGACTTGGCGAACCTTTCGCGGGTGTTCGGAGGATTTCTCACTAGTTTGGCTGGCCCAGCCCATTCGGCGCCCATATTGATCTATTTCCTGTACATTCCAGGTGGGCATGTAGTGACGACGGCCCCGCCCATGAGCACCCCGAGCATCCCGTATACGATCTTGAGTGCGAACAAGGAACGGTTTCAGGCAACCGGGAAGACCACGGATGAGAGGGGCTAATCGATCGGGGTCGATAGGGGCTGACATTGGGGATTTCCGAAATTCCTCTCTGTCATACATGGCTTGCAGACAAGCTGCTTTCCGTACAGCCGCAAACAGATCAGAGTAGCCTGTAGCTCTAATCTCTAACGGCTCCCCCCTCTCTCGCGGATCCATACCCCCTGCCCAAAAGGCTGCTCGAGCGGTTAGGGAATAATTATGATCCCCAGGCATAGTGGTTAAAAACACTCCTGGTCCCCAAGAGTCTCCTGCTTCTTCCTCACTCAGCATAATTCTGCCCCCCCCTTCAGAAGAAACTCGCCACACGTACTCAACAGCTGACTCTTCTGGTCGCCTCGAATATTTCTCCCTTATTTTTGTTAACTCGGTTGGTGTCCATGGAACGGTACGCACAGTGGTGTGAATTTCATCACCATCATCAACTGCAGTTTCAGTTTTAACCAGAGGACGTAAAGGAAAAACTTGGGATTTCAAAGTAAAAGTCCTTTCCTCCTCATCTTCTTCGTCATCCTCACTATTAGACAAAAAAATCTCCGGTCTGGGTTCCGGAATTTGGATAACACATTAACTTACGAATCTGTTGGACCTGGGTCGAGGGCTGCATTTTATCTAAGAGCCCGGTCACCCTTTCAATAACATTTTAAGTTGGCGATTTTCACTCCCAAGTTGAGCATTCCGGTTTCCTAAACATTCATTCTCACTCACAAGCTTATCGACTTGAGTTCTTAATCTTTCTCCTGTCTCCTTTTGCAAGGCTAATGATGACTTCAGCACCTCATTCTCCGACTTCAGGGTTGCATATTCTACAGCTGAAATCAGATTAGGAGCGGGGGTTTCTCTAGCTTCTTGTTGTGCACAAGATAAACAGGCGCCTAACACAGCACAAATCACACCCTTGCCTTTCCCCGCTCTGAGCTTCTGTGAAACCCGACGCTCTTCAATACGTTCCACCACTTTCTCTTCATCCTTCCAAAATTTTTGGGCCCACTCCTTCCCAGCCTGGGAAGGGGCACAATCATATTTTTGCAGCAGTTTATCCATGGCAATCCTGCCGACTACGCCAAATTCTGTTGCGTGAAACGGGGCCAAGCGGTTTTGGCAGAAGATAAACCCCCTTGCGTTCTAACACTCCTCACCGAGGTGGGAGGCCAGGTGCGGCTGGGTTTCAATTCTGAGTGATGCCCAATTCAGCACTATCAGCCCAATCGCGTTTAATATGTGTTAAACTATTACGATTTGGAGACACTAATAGTGGGCTGCACCTTCAGTCTAGTTGTGCTCCTGAACCAGCACGGCCTCTCTCAAGTTTTGGTCGCGTTCAGTGAGAAAGCGAAACGACTAGCTACTGAAACAGTGCAGTTTATTTAAACAACAGATATACAGGTTCTTTAGGATTGCCGGTGATAAATACACTGTCTGCAAAGCACGTGCAAATAAAGACATTGTTAAATAGACAAACGCGCGACAAAATTATAAACGATACAGCCTGGCTATAAATGTAGGGTAGAGATTCTCTAGAGAAATTTCTAGAGTCCCCGAGAAAGCACTCGGTGTAATCAAAGTCTTACCCAAAGGCGTCCTTATGAGGGGGAAGAAAGGCTCAGCCCGTCGACTGATCCCAGAAAACAGCGGTGGGATTCTTCGCGATGGTGTCTTCCCAGACATTCCCCCTCTCTTGGGCTATTTTTATATTATTTTTTTAACTTCAAAGTGGAGTTTGAGTGACTTTAGTCATATGTACTTTTATTATGATTAATGTACTCAAGGAGGAGTGTTCACACCTCGGGGGCGGATAGCCTCCGGGATGGAGGTGTGTTTTGGTACATTGTGGTGAGCAAAGTTCGCACAAAAGGACAGCATTTCATCAACATTTGACGAAATGTTGGCTCGGGTAGCGTGTAGGCCGCTTATCAGTTCCGTAGTACCATCTCGTCCCCATATCTGCTATTCGTCACAAGGGAAGGCCACGGAACAAGCGCGTTCCGTTCCATCCCTTGTGTAGTTTCGCAAACAACCTTGTACAGGGAATCACAGCTGTTGCATTCTTCGTGTGCTAGCTGCGGCTGTATTCTACCTCAGAAGCCTCTTGATTTTATGACTTTCCTTAATGTGTGAACAATGCTGTATTTTTGTATTCTTGGCCAATTTAGTAATTATTCCACAAGAACACACATTGGTTGCCGATTTATCAACGGGTCTAATCACCACAGGCCAACTGTAATTAAAACCATCTATGTAGACTCTACCAAAGCGGACAAATACAACACTGATTGTTACAAAATTATGGAGCCAAATTCAGATTGCTGGCACAATTTCACTTTCATCAAACCTACAGTAGTGTACTGTATTTGGGGCTACAAGGGCACAGAATTGTTATTTGAATTTATGATTGACTCAAATACACCTGAACTTGCTGAAATGAATCCAGAACCTACACCCCACAAACTCTCAAAGGCTCTCTCTTCTAAGAGAAAAAAAAAAAAAACACCTCTCTCTTTTCTAAGCCCTCCATTAGACTAACTCCTTGCATTTTCAACATTGGCCCTTACGTTATTAAACACACACAGGTCAACAACAGGTACTGTTTAATCCCACATATTCCCTCAAACGAGCAGAATTGTCAATGCAGATTAAAATCTCTGCGATCAAACCCACCTGCTTACCATTCCTGAGTACATCTTATGCAGAATGGTCAGCATGGTTACGCAAACGAACTCTTGCCACTTCACACGGACGGAAGAGGGATGCGACTGGTATCTTAGGAACAGGCCTGGGAGTCTTGAATAGTATAGATGCTGAGATACTTGCCAACAAACTAGTCACAACCGCTACTGATCTGGACAAATTAAGACATCCCCTACGGTCCTCTCTATTAGCATTGGGAAACCACCAACGGCTTTTATCGAATATATTGCCTCAATGGGAAGAAACGGGTGAAAAAGACCATCAGCTGATCACAGATGCACTTGGTACAACCCAAACCAATGTTTCCTTGGCTCTTAGTTGTATCCAAGCCCAATTGTGGATGCAATCTATGACAGCCGCAATCATAAGGGAAGGTAAAGAAGGCACCTTGCCCACCGAAATTCGAAAAGTAATATGGGATAACGCAATTGAATTTGAGAAAAAATTTCAGTCCAGGTGGTATCTGGTTAATTTCACCTACGATCCCACTGAGAGCAAAGCCACAGCTTTTGTCTTAACGATACGCAATGCCTCAGTATCCACCATATACCCAATCATCGCACTGGGGTTGAATCACCAAGGAGCTCTACTCTATCCAACACAGCACAGAGGTTGGGCACGACAAAAATGAGACTAAATGGCAAACTGCTGATGTTGACGCATGCGTTTCACGAGACCAACAAGGATTCATTTGTGAGAGTAATACTCTCAAAGCACAAGACCTTTGTCTTGACACCAACCAGAATGTTTGTCACTTTGAGACACATCCCGATGAAACCCCAGAGACTGTGCTTGTCTAGATTGGGAAAGGGTGCGTTAGCATGAGGTCTCCCTGTAGTCTTGTATTCAGAGATGACATAGTAATCACTCAAATCTTTGTGTTTGAACTTTACTAACACAAAGTTACGGGATGCGACTTCAATTTTTAAGCTCTTGTTACGTCTTTTCAATTGCTACAACCTAATTATACGTTGATTCGAGATTGTTCCCTCCCCCTATCAGAATGAATCTCTCCCTGGTGAAGAAGCTGCTAAAACACAATGAATTGAAGCGACTCTTGAAAGAGGCCCAAGAAAATAGACAGACAACTTTGATTACCGTCCATCATCAGGTTGAAGAAATACACCAAGCGTTGGAAAGAGTGAAGAGAGGCGGAGGACACAGATGGGGAGATACTCTTTTTGGATGGTCACCGACAGTTACAGGACTTTATAACAAGATGCTTCACTCTGTTGTTGTTTTACTAATACTCACTGTATTGTGCTTTGCTTAGACAATTGTTTTGCATGTTAGACTTTGGATTATGATGAAAAGTTTAAATCGCTTGACCACTCCGCGAGAAGGATTTCCACTTGATATCCCTCACCACAAGAACACATGTGATCTTTCTTATCAGTGTTGAGTACGTCGACCTTGACTGACTGTAGACAAAGTTTTCCCTGCTGGCTCTTTGGGCGGGGGACCCATCTCCAGCCATAGGCCATTTTTGTGCCTAGCGCGGCGCCAAGTGGGAAAGGGTGGCTTTGAGGCTGAAGGCAGCAGGAAAGCCCGCAGCCCCCAGGTCTGTGGGGCTACGCATGCCGTTCCCAAAGAGCTTTAGAACAAGGCATAGTTTTCCCTGCTGGCTCTTTGGGCGGGGGACCCATCTCCAGCCATAGGCCATTTTTGTGCCTGGCGCGACGCCAAGTGGGAAAGGGTGGTGTCGAGGTTGAAGGCAGCAGGAAAGCCTGCAGCCCCCAGGTCTGTGGGGCTACACAAGCGGTTCCCAAAGAGCTTTAGAACAAGGCATAGTTTTCCCTGCTGGCTCTTTGGGCATGGGACCCATCTCCAGCCGTATGGCCATTTTTGTGCCTGGCGCGGCGCCAAGTGGGAAAGGGTGGTGTCGAGGCTGAAGGCAGCAGGAAAGCCCGCAGCCCCCAGGTCTCTGGGGCTACGCAAGCGGTTCCCAAAGAGCTTTAGAACAAGGCATAGTTTTCCCTGCTGGCTCTTTGGGCAGGGGACCCATCTCCAGCCGTATGGCCATTTTTGTGCCTGATGCGGCCTCCAGTGGAAAAGGGTGGCTTTGAGGCTGAAGGCAGCAGCAAAGCCTGCAGCCCCCAGGTCTGTGGGGCTACGCAAGCGGTTCCCAAAGAGCTTTAGAACAAGGCATAGTTTTCCCTGCTGGCTCTTAGGGCATAGGACCCATCTCCAGGCATAGGCCATTTTTGTGCCTGATAGGGCGCCAGGTGGGAAAGGGTGGCTTTGAGGCTGAAGGCAGGAGCAAAGCCTGCAGCCCCCAGGTCTGTGGGGCTACGCAAGCGGTTCCCAAAGAGCTTTAGAACAAGGCATAGTTTTCCCTGCTTGTTCTTTGGGCGGGGGACCCATCTCCAGCCGTATGGCCATTTTTGTGCCTGGCGCGGCGCCAAGTGGGAATGGGTGGTGTCGAGTCTGAAGGCAGCAGGAAAGCCTGCAGCCCCCAGGTCTGTGGGGCTACGCAAGCGGTTCCCAAAGAGCTTTAGAACAAGGCATAGTTTTCCCTGCTGGCTCTTTGGGCGGGGGACCCATCTCCAATCGTATGGCCATTTTTGTGCCTGGCGCGGTGCGTAGTGGGAAAGGGTGGTTTTGAGGCTGAAGGCAGCAGGAAAGCCCGCAGCCCCCAGGTCTGTGGGGCTACGCAAGCGGTTCCCAAAGAGCTTTAGAACAAGGCATAGTCTTCCCTGCTGGCTCTCTGGGCCGGGGACCCATCTCCAGCCGTATGGCAATTTTTGTGCCTGGCCCGGCGCCAAGTGGGAAAGGGTGGTTTTGAGGCTGAAGGCAGCAGGAAAGCCCGCAGCCCCCAGGTCTGTGGGGCTACGCAAGCGGTTCCCAAAGAGCTTTAGAACAAGGCATAGTTTTCCCTGCTGGCTCTTTTGGCCGGGGACCCATCTCCAGCCATAGGCCATTTTTGTGCCTGGCGCGGCGCCAAGTGGGAAAGGGTGGCTTTGAGGCTGAAGGCAGCAGGAAAGCCCGCAGCCCCCAGGTCTGTGGGGCTACGCAAGCGGTTCCCAAAGAGCTTTAGAACAAGGCATAGTTTTCCCTGCTGGCTCTTTGGGCGGGGGACCCATCTCCAGCCATAGGCCATTTTTGTGCCTGGCGCGGCGCCAAGTGGGAAAGGGTGGCTTTGAGGCTGAAGGCAGCAGCAAAGCCTGCAGCCCCCAGGTCTGTGGGGCTACGCAAGCGGTTCCCAAAGAGCTTTAGAACAAGGCATAGTTTTCCCTGCTGGCTCTTTGGGCGGGGGACCCATCTCCAGCCGTATGGCCATTTTTGTGCCTGGCCGGCGCCAAGTGGGAAAGGGTGGTGTCGAGGCTGAAGGCAGCAGGAAAGCCCACAGCCCCCAGGTCTGTGGGGCCAAGGAAGCTGTTCCCAAAGAGCTTTAGAACAAGGCATAGTTTTCCTTGCTGGCTCTTTGAGCATGGGACCCATCTCAAGCCATAGGCCATTTTTGTGCCTGGCCCGGCGCCAAGTGGGAAAGGGTGGTGTCGAGGCTGAAGGCAGCAGCAAAGCCCGAAGCCCCCAGGTCTGTAGGGCTACGCAAGCGGTTCCCAAAGAGCTTTAGAACAAGGCATAGTTTTCCCTGCTGGCTCTTTGGGCATGGAACCCATCTCCAGCCGTATGGCCATTTTTGTGCCTAGCGCGGCGCCAAATGGGAAAGGGTGGCTTTGAGGCTGAAGGCAGCAGGAAAGTCTGCAGCCCCCAAGTCTCTTAGGCTATGCAAGCGGTTCCCAAAGAGCTTTAGAACAAGGCATATTTTCCGCTGCTTGTTCTTTGGGCGGGGGACCCATCTCCAGCCATAGGCCATTTTTGTGCCTGGCGCAGTGCCAAGTGGGAAAGGGTGCTGTCGAGCCTGAAGGCAGCAGGAAAGCCTGCAGCCCCCAGGTCTGTGGGGCTACGCAAGCGGTTCCCAAAGAGCTTTAGAACAAGGCATAGTTTTCCCTGCTGGCTCTTTGGGCGGGGGACCCATCTCCAGCCGTATGGCCATTTTTGTGCCTGGCGCGGCGCCAAGTGGGAAAGGGTAGTGTCGAGGCTGAAGGCAGCAGGAGAGCCCGCAGCCCCCAGGTCTGTGGGGCTACGCAAGCGGTTCCCAAAGAGCTTTAGAACAAGGCATAGTTTTCCCTGCTGGCTCTTTGGGCGGGGGACCCATCTCCAGCCGTATGGCCATTTTTGTGCCTGGCACGGTGCGTAGTGGGAAAGGGTGGTTTTGAGGCTGAAGGCAGCAGGAAAGCCTGCAGCCCCCAGGTCTGTGGGGCCAAGCAAGCGGTTCCCAAAGAGCTTTAGAACAAGGCATAGTTTTCCCTGATGGCTCTTTGGGCATGGGACCCATCTCCAGCCATAGGCCATTTTTGTGCCTGATGCGGCACCAAGTGGGAAAGGGTGGCTTTGAGGCTGAAGGCAGCAGCAAAGCCTGCAGCCCCCAGGTCTGTGGGGCTACGCAAGCGGTTCCCAAAGAGCTTTAGAACAAGGCATAGTTTTCCCTGCTGGCTCTTTGGGCGGGGGACCCATCTCCAGCCGTATGGCCATTTTTGTGCCTGGCGCGGTGCGTAGTGGGAAAGGGTGGTTTTGAGGCTGAAGGCAGCAGGAAAGCCCGCAGCCCCCAGGTCTGTGGGGCTACGCAAGCGGTTCCCAAAGAGCTTTAGAACAAGGCATAGTTTTCCCTGCTGGCTCTTTGGGCGGGGGACCCATCTCCAGCCGTATGGCCATTTTTGTGCCTGGCGCGGCGCCAAGTGGGAAAGGGTGGTTTTGAGGCTGAAGGCAGCAGCAAAGCCTGCAGCCCCCAGGTCTGTGGGGCTATGCAAGCGGTTCCCAAAGAGCTTTAGAACAAGTCATAGTTTTCCCTGCTGGCTCTTTGGGCGGGGGATCCATCTGCAGCCATAGGCTGTTTTTGTGCCTGGCGCGGCGCCAAGTGGGAAAGGGTGGTGTCGAGGCTGAAGGCAGCAGGAAAGCCCGCAGCCCCCAGGTCTGTGGGGCTATGCAAGAGGTTGCCAAAGAGCTTTAGAACAAGGCATAGTTTTCCCTGCTGGCTCTTTGGGCATGGGACCCATCTCCAGCCATAGGCCATTTTTGTGCCTGGCGCGGCGCCAAGTGGGAAAGGGTGGCTTTGAGGCTGAAGGCAGCAGGAAAGCCTGCAGCCCCCAGGTCTGTGGGGCTACGCAAACGGTTCCCAAAGAGCTTTAGAACAAGGCATAGTTTTCCCTGCTGGCTCTTTGGGCGGGGGACCCATCTCCAGCCGTATGGCCATTTTTGTGCCTGGCGCGGCGCCAAGTGGGAAAGGGTGGTGTCGAGGCTGAAGGCAGCAGGAAAGCCCGCAGCCCCCAGGTCTGTGGGGCTACGCAAGCGGTTCCCAAAGAGCTTTAGAACAAGGCCTAGTTTTCCCTGCTGGCTCTTTGGGCGGGGGACCCATCTCCAGCCATAGGCCATTTTTGTGCCTGGCGCGGCGCCAAGTGGGAAAGGGTGGCTTTGAGGCTGAAGGCAGCAGCAAAGCCTGCAGCCCCCAGGTCTGTGGGGCTACGCAAGCGGTTCCCAAAGAGCTTTAGAACAAGGCATAGTTTTCCCTGCTGGCTCTTTGGGCGGGGGACCCATCTCCAGCCGTATGGCCATTTTTGTGCCTGGCCCGGCGCCAAGTGGGAAAGGGTGGTGTCGAGGCTGAAGGCAGCAGGAAAGCCCACAGCCCCCAGGTCTGTGGGGCTACGCAAGCGGTTCCCAAAGAGGTTTAGAACAAGGCATAGTTTTCCTTGCTGGCTCTTTGGGCGGGGGACCCATCTCCAGCCGTATGGCCATTTTTGTGCCTGGCGCGGTGCGTAGTGTGAAAGGGTGGTGTCGAGGCTGAAGGCAGCAGCAAAGCCCGCAGCCCCCAGGTCTGTAGGGCTACGCAAGCGGTTCCCAAAGAGCTTCAGAACAAGGCATAGTTTTCCCTGCTGGCTCTTTGGGCGGGGGACCCACCTCCAGCCGTATGGCCATTTTTGTGCCTGGCGCGACGCCAAGTGGGAAAGGGTGGCTTTGAGGCTGAAGGCAGCAGCAAAGCCTGCAGCCCCCAGGTCTGTGGGGCTACGCAAGCGGTTCCCAAAGAGCTTTAGAACAAGGCATAGTTTTCCCTGCTGGCTCTTTGGGCGGGGGACCCATCTCCAGCCGTATGGCCATTTTTGTGCCTGGCCCGGCGCCAAGTGGGAAAGGGTGGTGTCGAGGCTGAAGGCAGCAGGAAAGCCCACAGCCCCCAGGTCTGTGGGGCTACGCAAGCGGTTCCCAAAGAGCTTTAGAACAAGGCATAGTTTTCCCTGCTGGCTCTTCGGGCGGGGGACCCATCTCCAGCCGTATGGCCATTTTTGTGCTTGATAGGGCGCCAAGTGGGAAAGGGTGGTTTTGAGGCTGAAGGCAGCAGGAAAGCCCGCAGCCCCCAGGTCTGTGGGGCTATGCAAGCGGTTCCCAAAGAGCTTTAGAACAAGGCATAGTCTTCCCTGCTGGCTCTTTGGGCGGGGGACCCATCTCCAGCCGTATGGCCATTTTTGTGCCTGGCGCGGCGCCAAGTGGGAAAGGGTGGTGTCGAGGCTGAAGGCAGCAGGAAAGCCCGCAGTCCCCAGGTCTTTGGGGCTACGCAAGCGGTTCCCAAAGAGCTTTAGAACAAGGCATAGTTTTCCCTGCTGGCTCTTTGGGCGGGGGACCCATCTCCAGCCATAGGCCATTTTTGTGCCTGGCACGGCGCCAAGTGGGAAAGGGTGGTGTCGAGGCTGAAGGCAGCAGGAAAGCCCGCAGCCCCCATGTCTGTAGGGCTACGCAAGCGGTTCCCAAAGAGCTTTGGAACAAGGCATAGTTTTCCCTGCTGGCTCTCTGGGCGGGGGACCCATCTCCAGCCATAGACCATTTTTGTGCCTAGCGCGGCGCCAAGTGGGAAAGGGTGGCTTTGAGGCTGAAGGCAGCAGCAAAGCCTGCAGGCCCCACGTCTGTGGGGCCACGCAAGCGGTTCCCAAAGAGCTTTAGAACAAGGCATAGTTTTCCTTGCTGGGTCTTTGGGCATGGGACCGATCTCCAGCCATAGGCCATTTTTTTGCCTGATGGAGCGCCAAGTGGGAAAGGGTGGCTTTGAGGCTGAAGGCAGCAGGAAAGCCCGCAGCCCCCAGGTCTGTGGGGCTACGCAAGCGGTTCCCAAAGAGCTTTAGAACAAGGCATAATTTTCCTTGCTGGCTCTCTGGGCGGGGGACCCATCTCCAGCCGTATGGCCATTTTTGTGCCTAGCGCGACGCCAAGTGGGAAAGGGTGGCTTTGAGGCTGAAGGCAGCAGTAAAGCCTGCAGCCCCCAGGTCTGTGGGGCTACGCAAGCGGTTCCCAAAGAGCTTTAGAACAAGGCATAGTTTTCCCTGCTGGGTCTTTGGGCATGGGACCCATCTCCAGCCATAGGCCATTTTTGTGCCTGGCGCGACGCCAAGTGGGAAAGGGTGGCTTTGAGGCTGAAGGCAGCAGGAAAGCCCGCAGCCCCCAGGTCTGTGCGGCTACGCAAGCGGTTCCCAAAGAGCTTTAGAACAAGGCATAATTTTCCTTGCTGGCTCTCTGGGCGGGGGACCCATCTCCAGCCGTATGGCCATTTTTTTGCCTGGCGCGGCGCCAAGTGGGAAAGGGTGGTTTTGAGGCTGAAGGCAGCAGGAAAGCCTGCAGCCCCCAGGTCTGTGGGGCCAAGCAAGCGGTTCCCAAAGAGCTTTAGAACAAGGCATAGTTTTCCCTGATGGCTCTTTGGGCATGGGACCCATCTCCAGCCATAGGCCATTTTTGTGCCTGGCGTGGCGCCAAGTGGGAAAGGGTGGCTTTGAGGCTGAAGGCAGCAGCAAAGCCTGCAGCCCCCAGGTCTGTGGGGCTACGCAAGCGGTTCCCAAAGAGCTTTAGAACAAGGCATAGTTTTCCCTGCTGGCTCTTTGGGCGGGGGACCCATCTCCAGCCGTATGGCCATTTTTGTGCCTGGCGCGGTGCGTAGTGGGAAAGGGTGGTTTTGAGGCTGAAGGCAGCAGGAAAGCCTGCAGCCCCCAGGTCTGTGGGGCCAAGCAAGCGGTTCCCAAAGAGCTTTAGAACAAGGCATAGTTTTCCCTGATGGCTCTTTGGGCATGGGACCCATCTCCAGCCATAGGCCATTTTTGTGCCTGGCGTGGCGCCAAGTGGGAAAGGGTGGCTTTGAGGCTGAAGGCAGCAGCAAAGCCTGCAGCCCCCAGGTCTGTGGGGCTACGCAAGCGGTTCCCAAAGAGCTTTAGAACAAGGCATAGTTTTCCCTGCTGGCTCTTTGGGCGGGGGACCCATCTCCAGCCGTATGGCCATTTTTGTGCCTGGCGCGGTGCGTAGTGGGAAAGGGTGGTTTTGAGGCTGAAGGCAGCAGGAAAGCCCGCAGCCCCCAGGTCTGTGGGGCTACGCAAGCGGTTCCCAAAGAGCTTTAGAACAAGGCATAGTTTTCCCTGCTGGCTCTTTGGGCGGGGGACCCATCTCCAGCCGTATGGCCATTTTTGTGCCTGGCGCGGCGCCAAGTGGGAAAGGGTGGTTTTGAGGCTGAAGGCAGCAGCAAAGCCTGCAGCCCCCAGGTCTGTGGGGCTATGCAAGCGGTTCCCAAAGAGCTTTAGAACAAGTCATAGTTTTCCCTGCTGGCTCTTTGGGCGGGGGATCCATCTGCAGCCATAGGCTGTTTTTGTGCCTGGCGCGGCGCCAAGTGGGAAAGGGTGGCTTTGAGGCTGAAGGCAGCAGGAAAGCCCGCAGCCCCCAGGTCTGTGGGGCTATGCAAGAGGTTGCCAAAGAGCTTTAGAACAAGGCATAGTTTTCCCTGCTGGCTCTTTGGGCATGGGACCCATCTCCAGCCATAGGCCATTTTTGTGCCTGGCGCGGCGCCAAGTGGGAAAGGGTGGCTTTGAGGCTGAAGGCAGCAGGAAAGCCTGCAGCCCCCAGGTCTGTGGGGCTACGCAAACGGTTCCCAAAGAGCTTTAGAACAAGGCATAGTTTTCCCTGCTGGCTCTTTGGGCGGGGGACCCATCTCCAGCCGTATGGCCATTTTTGTGCCTAGCGCGGCGCCAAGTGGGAAAGGGTGGTGTCGAGGCTGAAGGCAGCAGGAAAGCCCGCAGCCCCCAGGTCTGTGGGGCTACGCAAGCGGTTCCCAAAGAGCTTTAGAACAAGGCCTAGTTTTCCCTGCTGGCTCTTTGGGCGGGGGACCCATCTCCAGCCATAGGCCATTTTTGTGCCTGGCGCGGCGCCAAGTGGGAAAGGGTGGCTTTGAGGCTGAAGGCAGCAGCAAAGCCTGCAGCCCCCAGGTCTGTGGGGCTACGCAAGCGGTTCCCAAAGAGCTTTAGAACAAGGCATAGTTTTCCCTGCTGGCTCTTTGGGCGGGGGACCCATCTCCAGCCGTATGGCCATTTTTGTGCCTGGCCCGGCGCCAAGTGGGAAAGGGTGGTGTCGAGGCTGAAGGCAGCAGGAAAGCCCACAGCCCCCAGGTCTGTGGGGCTACGCAAGCGGTTCCCAAAGAGCTTTAGAACAAGGCATAGTTTTCCTTGCTGGCTCTTTGGGCGGGGGACCCATCTCCAGCCGTATGGCCATTTTTGTGCCTGGCGCGGTGCGTAGTGTGAAAGGGTGGTGTCGAGGCTGAAGGCAGCAGCAAAGCCCGCAGCCCCCAGGTCTGTAGGGCTACGCAAGCGGTTCCCAAAGAGCTTCAGAACAAGGCATAGTTTTCCCTGCTGGCTCTTTGGGCGGGGGACCCACCTCCAGCCGTATGGCCATTTTTGTGCCTGGCGCGACGCCAAGTGGGAAAGGGTGGCTTTGAGGCTGAAGGCAGCAGGAAAGCCCACAGCCCCCAGGTCTGTGGGGCTACGCAAGCGGTTCCCAAAGAGCTTTAGAACAAGGCATAGTTTTCCCTGCTGGCTCTTCGGGCGGGGGACCCATCTCCAGCCGTATGGCCATTTTTGTGCCTGGCGCGGCGCCAAGTGGGAAAGGGTGGTGTCGAGGCTGAAGGCAGCAGGAAAGCCCGCAGTCCCCAGGTCTTTGGGGCTACGCAAGCGGTTCCCAAAGAGCTTTAGAACAAGGCATAGTTTTCCCTGCTGGCTCTTTGGGCGGGGGACCCATCTCCAGCCATAGGCCATTTTTGTGCCTGGCACGGCGCCAAGTGGGAAAGGGTGGTGTCGAGGCTGAAGGCAGCAGGAAAGCCCGCAGCCCCCATGTCTGTAGGGCTACGCAAGCGGTTCCCAAAGAGCTTTGGAACAAGGCATAGTTTTCCCTGCTGGCTCTCTGGGCGGGGGACCCATCTCCAGCCATAGGCCATTTTTGTGCCTGATAGGGCGCGAAGTGGGAAAGGGTGGCTTTGAGGCTGAAGGCAGCAGGAAAGCCTGCAGCCCCCAGGTCTGTGGGGCTACGCAAGCGGTTCCCAAAGAGCTTTAGAAGAAGGCATAGTTTTCCCTGCTGGCTCTTTGGACGGGGGACCCATTTCCAGCCGTATGGCCATTTTTGTGCCTGGCGCGGTGCGTAGTGGTAAAGGGTGGTTTTGACGCTGAAGGCAGCAGGAAAGCCCGCAGCCCCCAGGTCTGTGCGGCTACGCAAGCGGTTCCCAAAGAGCTTTAGAACAAGGCATAGTTTTCCCTGCTGGCTCTTTGGGCGGGGGACCCATCTCCAGCCGTATGGCAATTTTTGTGCCTAGCGCGGCGCCAAGTGGGAAAGGGTGGCTTTGAGGCTGAAGGCAGCAGCAAAGCCTGCAGGCCCCACGTCTGTGGGGCCACGCAAGCGGTTCCCAAAGAGCTTTAGAACAAGGCATAGTTTTCCTTGCTGGCTCTTTGGGCATGGGACCCATCTCCAGCCATAGGCCATTTTTTTGCCTGATGGAGTGCCAAGTGGGAAAGGGTGGCTTTGAGGCTGAAGGCAGCAGGAAAGCCCGCAGCCCCCAGGTCTGTGCGGCTACGCAAGCGGTTCCCAAAGAGCTTTAGAACAAGGCATAATTTTCCTTGCTGGCTCTCTGGGCGGGGGACCCATCTCCAGCCGTATGGCCATTTTTGTGCCTAGCGCGACGCCAAGTGGGAAAGGGTGGCTTTGAGGCTGAAGGCAGCAGTAAAGCCTGCAGCCCCCAGGTCTGTGGGGCTACGCAAGCGGTTCCCAAAGAGCTTTAGAACAAGGCATAGTTTTCCCTGCTGGGTCTTTGGGCATGGGACCCATCTCCAGCCATAGGCCATTTTTGTGCCTGGCGCGACGCCAAGTGGGAAAGGGTGGCTTTGAGGCTGAAGGCAGCAGGAAAGCCCGCAGCCCCCAGGTCTGTGCGGCTACGCAAGCGGTTCCCAAAGAGCTTTAGAACAAGGCATAATTTTCCTTGCTGGCTCTCTGGGCGGGGGACCCATCTCCAGCCGTATGGCCATTTTTTTGCCTGGCGCGGCGCCAAGTGGGAAAGGGTGGTGTCGAGGCTGAAGGCAGCAGGAAAGCCCGCAGCCCCCAGGTCTGTGGGGCTACGCAAGCGGTTCCCAAAGAGCTTTAGAACAAGGCATAGTTTTCCCTGCTGGCTCTTTGGGCGGGGGACCCATCTCCAGCCGTATGGCCATTTTTGTGCCTGGCGCGGCGCCAAGTGGGAAAGGGTGGCTTTGAGGCTGAAGGCAGCAGGAAAGCCCGCAGCCCCCAGGTCTGTGGGGCTACGCAAGCGGTTCCCAAAGAGCTTTAGAACAAGGCATAGTTTTCCCTGCTGGCTCTTTGGGCGGGGGACCCATCTCCAGCCGTATGGCCATTTTTGTGCTTGGCGCGGCGCCAAGTGGGAAAGGGTGGTGTCGAGGCTGAAGGCAGTAGGAAAGCCCACAGCCCCCAGGTCTGTGGGGCTACGCAAGTGGTTCCCAAAGAGCTTTAGAACAAGGCATAGTTTTCCCTGCTAGCTCTTTGGGCGGGGGACCCATCTCCAGCCGTATGGCCATTTTTGTGCCTGGCGCGGTGCGTAGTGGGAAAGGGTGGTTTAGAGGCTGAAGGCAGCAGCAAAGCCCGCAGCCCCCAGGTCTGTGGGGCCAAGCAAGCGGTTCCCAAAGAGCTTTAGAACAAGGCCTAGTTTTCCCTGATGGCTCTTTGGGCATGGGACCCATCTCCAGCCATAGGCCATTTTTGTGCCTGATAGGGCGCCAAGTGGGAAAGGGTGGCTTTGAGGCTGAAGGCAGCAGGAAAGCCTGCAGCCCCCAGGTCTGTGGGGCTACGCAAGCGGTTCCCAAAGAGCTTTAGAAGAAGGCATAGTTTTCCCTGCTGGCTCTTTGGACGGGGGACCCATTTCCAGCCGTATGGCCATTTTTGTGCCTGGCGCGGTGCGTAGTGGTAAAGGGTGGTTTTGACGCTGAAGGCAGCAGGAAAGCCCGCAGCCCCCAGGTCTGTGGGGCTACGCAAGCGGTTCCCAAAGAGCTTTAGAACAAGGCATAGTTTTCCCTGCTGGCTCTTTGAGCATGGGACCCATCTCAAGCCATAGGCCATTTTTGTGCCTGGCCCGGCGCCAAGTGGGAAAGGGTGGTGTCGAGGCTGAAGGCAGCAGCAAAGCCCGAAGCCCCCAGGTCTGTAGGGCTACGCAAGCGGTTCCCAAAGAGCTTTAGAACAAGGCATAGTTTTCCCTGCTGGCTCTTTGGGCATGGAACCCATCTCCAGCCGTATGGCCATTTTGGTGCCTAGCGCGGCGCCAAATGGGAAAGGGTGGCTTTGAGGCTGAAGGCAGCAGAAAAGTCTGCAGCCCCCAAGTCTCTTAGGCTATGCAAGCGGTTCCCAAAGAGCTTTATAACAAGGCATAGTTTCCGCTGCTTGTTCTTTGGGCGGGGGACCCATCTCCAGCCATAGGCCATTTTTGTGCCTGGCGCAGTGCCAAGTGGGAAAGGGTGCTGTCGAGCCTGAAGGCAGCAGGAAAGCCTGCAGCCCCCAGGTCTGTGGGACTACGCAAGCGGTTCCCAAAGAGCTTTAGAACAAGGCATAGTTTTCCCTGCTGGCTCTTTGGGCGGGGGACCCATCTCCAGCCGTATGGCCATTTTTGTGCCTGGCGCGGCGCCAAGTGGGAAAGGGTAGTGTCGAGGCTGAAGGCAGCAGGAGAGCCCGCAGCCCCCAGGTCTGTGGGGCTACGCAAGCGGTTCCCAAAGAGCTTTAGAACAAGGCATAGTTTTCCCTGCTGGCTCTTTGGGCGGGGGACCCATCTCCAGCCGTATGGCCATTTTTGTGCCTGGCACGGTGCGTAGTGGGAAAGGGTGGTTTTGAGGCTGAAGGCAGCAGGAAAGCCTGCAGCCCCCAGGTCTGTGGGGCCAAGCAAGCGGTTCCCAAAGAGCTTTAGAACAAGGCATAGTTTTCCCTGATGGCTCTTTGGGCATGGGACCCATCTCCAGCCATAGGCCATTTTTGTGCCTGGCGCGGCGCCAAGTGGGAAAGGGTGGCTTTGAGGCTGAAGGCAGCAGCAAAGCCTGCAGCCCCCAGGTCTGTGGGGCTACGCAAGCGGTTCCCAAAGAGCTTTAGAACAAGGCATAGTTTTCCCTGCTGGGTCTTTGGGCGGGGGACCCATCTCCAGCCGTATGGCCATTTTTGTGCCTGGCGCGGTGCGTAGTGGGAAAGGGTGGTTTTGACGCTGAAGGCAGCAGGAAAGCCCGCAGCCCCCAGGTCTGTGGGGCTACGCAAGCGGTTCCCAAAGAGCTTTAGAACAAGGCATAGTTTTCCCTGCTGGCTCTTTGGGCGGGGGACCCATCTCCAGCCGTATGGCCATTTTTGTGCCTGGCGCGGCGCCAAGTGGGAAAGGGTGGTTTTGAGGCTGAAGGCAGCAGCAAAGCCTGCAGCCCCCAGGTCTGTGGGGCTATGCAAGCGGTTCCCAAAGAGCTTTAGAACAAGTCATAGTTTTCCCTGCTGGCTCTTTGGGCGGGGGATCCATCTGCAGCCATAGGCTGTTTTTGTGCCTGGCGCGGCGCCAAGTGGGAAAGGGTGGTGTCGAGGCTGAAGGCAGCAGGAAAGCCCGCAGCCCCCAGGTCTGTGGGGCTATGCAAGAGGTTGCCAAAGAGCTTTAGAACAAGGCATAGTTTTCCCTGCTGGCTCTTTGGGCATGGGACCCATCTCCAGCCATAGGCCATTTTTGTGCCTGGCGCGGCGCCAAGTGGGAAAGGGTGGCTTTGAGGCTGAAGGCAGCAGGAAAGCCTGCAGCCCCCAGGTCTGTGGGGCTACGCAAACGGTTCCCAAAGAGCTTTAGAACAAGGCATAGTTTTCCCTGCTGGCTCTTTGGGCGGGGGACCCATCTCCAGCCGTATGGCCATTTTTGTGCCTGGCGCGGCGCCAAGTGGGAAAGGGTGGTGTCGAGGCTGAAGGCAGCAGGAAAGCCCGCAGCCCCCAGGTCTGTGGGGCTACGCAAGCGGTTCCCAAAGAGCTTTAGAACAAGGCCTAGTTTTCCCTGCTGGCTCTTTGGGCAGGGGACCCATCTCCAGCCATAGGCCATTTTTGTGCCTGGCGCGGCGCCAAGTGGGAAAGGGTGGCTTTGAGGCTGAAGGCAGCAGCAAAGCCTGCAGCCCCCAGGTCTGTGGGGCTACGCAAGCGGTTCCCAAAGAGCTTTAGAACAAGGCATAGTTTTCCTTGCTGGCTCTTTGGGCGGGGGACCCATCTCCAGCCGTATGGCCATTTTTGTGCCTGGCGCGGTGCGTAGTGTGAAAGGGTGGTGTCGAGGCTGAAGGCAGCAGCAAAGCCCGCAGCCCCCAGGTCTGTAGGGCTACGCAAGCGGTTCCCAAAGAGCTTCAGAACAAGGCATAGTTTTCCCTGCTGGCTCTTTGGGCGGGGGACCCACCTCCAGCCGTATGGCCATTTTTGTGCCTGGCGCGACGCCAAGTGGGAAAGGGTGGCTTTGAGGCTGAAGGCAGCAGCAAAGCCTGCAGCCCCCAGGTCTGTGGGGCTACGCAAGTGGTTCCCAAAGAGCTTTAGAACAAGGCATAGTTTTCCCTGCTGGCTCTTTGGGCGGGGGACCCATCTCCAGCCGTATGGCCATTTTTGTGCCTGGCCCGGCGCCAAGTGGGAAAGGGTGGTGTCGAGGCTGAAGGCAGCAGGAAAGCCCACAGCCCCCAGGTCTGTGGGGCTACGCAAGCGGTTCCCAAAGAGCTTTAGAACAAGGCATAGTTTTCCCTGCTGGCTCTTCGGGCGGGGGACCCATCTCCAGCCGTATGGCCATTTTTGTGCTTGATAGGGCGCCAAGTGGGAAAGGGTGGTTTTGAGGCTGAAGGCAGCAGGAAAGCCCGCAGCCCCCAGGTCTGTGGGGCTATGCAAGCGGTTCCCAAAGAGCTTTAGAACAAGGCATAGTTTTCCCTGCTGGCTCTTTGGGCGGGGGACCCATCTCCAGCCGTATGGCCATTTTTGTGCCTGGCGCGGCGCCAAGTGGGAAAGGGTGGTGTCGAGGCTGAAGGCAGCAGGAAAGCCCGCAGTCCCCAGGTCTTTGGGGCTACGCAAGCGGTTCCCAAAGAGCTTTAGAACAAGGCATAGTTTTCCCTGCTGGCTCTTTGGGCGGGGGACCCATCTCCAGCCATAGACCATTTTTGTGCCTGGCGCGGCGCCAAGTGGGAAAGGGTGCTGTCGAGGCTGAAGTCAGCAGCAAAGCCTGCAGCCCCCAGGTCTGTGGGGCTATGCAAGAGGTTGCCAAAGATCTTTAGAACAAGGCATAGTTTTCCTTGCTGGCTCTTAGGGCATGGGACCCATCTCCAGCCATAGGCCATTTTTGTGCCTGATGCAGCGCCAAGTGGGAAAGGGTGGCTTTGAGGCTGAAGGCAGCAGGAAAGCCCGCAGCCCCCAGGTCTGTGGGGCTACGCAAGCGGTTTCCAAAGAGCTTTAGAACAAGGCATAGTTTTCCCTGCTGGCTCTTTGGGCGGGGGACCCATCTCCAGCCGTATGGCCATTTTTGTGCCTGGCGCGGCACCAAGAGGGAAAGGGTGGATTCGAGGCTGAAGGCAGCAGCAAAGCCCGCAGCCCCCAGGTCTGTGGGGCTACGCAAGTGGTTCCCAAAGAGCTTTAGAACAAGGCATAGTTTTCCCTGCTGGCTCTTTGGGCGGGGGACCCATCTCCAGCCGTATGGCCATTTTTGAGCCTGGCGCGGCACCAAGAGGGAAAGGGTGGATTCGAGGCTGAAGGCAGCAGCAAAGCCCGCAGCCCCCAGGTCTGTGGGGCTACGCAAGTGGTTCCCAAAGAGCTTTAGAACAAGGCATAGTTTTCCCTGATGGCTCTTTGGGCATGGGACCGATCTCCAGCCATAGGCCATTTTTGTGCCTGATAGGGCGCCAAGTGGGAAAGGGTGGCTTTGAGGCTGAAGGCAGCAGGAAAGCCTGCAGCCCCAGGTCTGTGGGGCTACGCAAGCGGTTCCCAAAGAGCTTTAGAACAAGGCATAGTTTTCCCTGCTGGCTCTTTGGCGGGGGACCCATCTCCAGCCATAGGCCGTTTTTGTGCCTGGCGCGGCGCCAAGTGGGAAAGGGTGCTGTCGAGGCTGAAGTCAGCAGCAAAGCCTGCAGCCCCCAGGTCTGTGGGGCTATGCAAGAGGTTGCCTAAGATCTTTAGAACAAGGCATAGTTTTCCTTGCTGGGTCTTTGGGCATGGGACCCATCTCCAGCCATAGGCCATTTTTGTGCCTGATGCAGCGCCAAGTGGGAAAGGGTGGTTTTGAGGCTGAAGGCAGCAGGAAAGCATGCAGCCCCCAGGTCTGTGGGGCTATGGAAGCGGTTCCCAAAGAGCTTTAGAACAAGGCATAGTTTTCCCTGCTGGCTCCTTGGGCATGGGACCCATCTCCAGCCATAGGCCATTTTTGTGCCTGGCGCATTGCGAAGTGGGAAAGGGTGTCTTTGAGGCTGAAGGCAGCAGGAAAGCCCGCAGCCCCCAGGTCTGTGGGGCCAAGCAAGCGGTTCCCAAAGAGCTTTAGAACAAGGCATAGTTTTCCCTGCTGGCTCTTTGGGCGGGGGACCCATATGCAGCCATATGGCCATTTTTATGCCTGGCGAAGCGCCAAGTGGGAAAGGGTGTTGTCGAGGCTGAAGGCAGCAGGAAAGCCTGCAGCCCCCAGGTCTGTGGGGCTACGCAAGCGGTTCCCAAAGAGCTTTAGAACAAGGCATAGTTTTCCCTGCTGGCTCTTTGGGCGGGGGAGCCATCTCCAGCCGTATGGCCATTTTTGTGCCTGGCCCGGCGCCAAGCGGGAAAGGGTGGCTTTGAGGCTGAAGGCAGCAGGAGAGCCCGCAGCCCCCAGGTCTGTGGGGCTACGCAAGCGGTTCCCAAAGAGCTTTAGAACAAGGCATAGTTTTCCCTGCTGGCTCTTTGGGCGGGGGACCCATCTCCAGCCGTATGGCCATTTTTGTGCCTGGCGCGGTGCGTCGTGGGAAAGGGTGGTTTTGAGGCTGAAGGCAGCAGGAAAGCCTGCAGCCCCCAGGTCTTTGGGGCCAAGCAAGCGGTTCCCAAAGAGCTTTAGAACAAGGCATAGTTTTCCCTGATGGCTCTTTGGGCATGGGACCCATCTCCAGCCATAGGCCATTTTTGTGCCTGATAGGGCGCCAAGTGGGAAAGGGTGGCTTTGAGGCTGAAGGCAGCAGGAAAGCCCGCAGCCCCCAGGTCTGTGGGGCTACGCAAGCGGTTCCCAAAGAGCTTTAGAACAAGGCATAGTTTTCCTTGCTGGCTCTTTGGGCATGGGACCCATCTCCAGCCATAGGCCATTTTTGTGCCTGGCCCGGCGCCAAGTGGGAAAGGGTGGTGTCGAGGCTGAAGGCAGCAGGAAAGCCCGAAGCCCCCAGGTCTGTGGGGCTACGCAAGCGGTTCCCAAAGAGCTTTAGAACAAGGCATAGTTTTCCCTGCTCGCTCTTTGGGCATGGAACCCATCTCCAGCCGTATTGCCATTTTTGTGCCTAGCGCGGCGCCAAATGGGAAATGGTGGCTTTGAGGCTGAAGGCAGCAGGAAAGTCTGCAGCCCCCAAGTCTCTTAGGCTATGCAAGCGGTTCCCAAAGAGCTTTAGAACAAGGCATAGTTTCCGCTGCTTGTTCTTTGGGCGGGGGACCCATATCCAGCCATAGGCCATTTTTGTGCCTGGCGCGGCGCCAAGTGGGAAAGGGTGGCTTTGAGGCTGAAGGCAGCAGGAAAGCCCGCAGCCCCCAGGTCTGTGGGGCTACGCAAGCGGTTCCCAAAGAGCTTTAGAACAAGGCATAGTTTTCCCTGCTGGCTCTTTGGGCGGGGGACCCATCTCCAGCCGTATGGCCATTTTTGTGCCTGGCGCGGCGCCAAGTGGGAAGGGTGTTGTCGAGGCTGAAGGCAGCAGGAAAGCCCGCAGCCCCCAGGTGTGTGCGGCTACGCAAGCGGTTCCCAAAGAGCTTTAGAACAAGGCATAGTTTTCCCTGCTGGGTCTTTGGGCATGGGACCCATCTCCAGCCATAGGCCATTTTTGTGCCTGGCGCGACGCCAAGTGGGAAAGGGTGGCTTTGAGGCTGAAGGCAGCAGGAAAGCCCGCAGCCCCCAGGTCTGTGCGGCTACGCAAGCGGTTCCCAAAGAGCTTTAGAACAAGGCATAATTTTCCTTGCTGGCTCTCTGGGCGGGGGACCCATCTCCAGCCGTATGGCCATTTTTTTGCCTGGCGCGGCGCCAAGTGGGAAAGGGTGGTGTCGAGGCTGAAGGCAGCAGGAAAGCCCGCAGCCCCCAGGTCTGTGGGGCTACGCAAGCGGTTCCCAAAGAGCTTTAGAACAAGGCATAGTTTTCCCTGCTGGCTCTTTGGGCGGGGGACCCATCTCCAGCCGTATGGCCATTTTTGTGCCTGGCGCGGCGCCAAGTGGGAAAGGGTGGCTTTGAGGCTGAAGGCAGCAGGAAAGCCCGCAGCCCCCAGGTCTGTGGGGCTACGCAAGCGGTTCCCAAAGAGCTTTAGAACAAGGCATAGTTTTCCCTGCTGGCTCTTTGGGCGGGGGACCCATCTCCAGCCGTATGGCCATTTTTGTGCTTGGCGCGGCGCCAAGTGGGAAAGGGTGGTGTCGAGGCTGAAGGCAGCAGGAAAGCCCACAGCCCCCAGGTCTGTGGGGCTACGCAAGTGGTTCCCAAAGAGCTTTAGAACAAGGCATAGTTTTCCCTGCTAGCTCTTTGGGCGGGGGACCCATCTCCAGCCGTATGGCCATTTTTGTGCCTGGCGCGGTGCGTAGTGGGAAAGGGTGGTTTAGAGGCTGAAGGCAGCAGCAAAGCCCGCAGCCCCCAGGTCTGTGGGGCCAAGCACGCGGTTCCCAAAGAGCTTTAGAACAAGGCATAGTTTTCCCTGATGGCTCTTTGGGCATGGGACCCATCTCCAGCCATAGGCCATTTTTGTGCCTGATAGGGCGCCAAGTGGGAAAGGGTGGCTTTGAGGCTGAAGGCAGCAGGAAAGCCTGCAGCCCCCAGGTCTGTGGGGCTACGCAAGCGGTTCCCAAAGAGCTTTAGAAGAAGGCATAGTTTTCCCTGCTGGCTCTTTGGACGGGGGACCCATTTCCAGCCGTATGGCCATTTTTGTGCCTGGCGCGGTGCGTAGTGGTAAAGGGTGGTTTTGACGCTGAAGGCAGCAGGAAAGCCCGCAGCCCCCAGGTCTGTGCGGCTACGCAAGCGGTTCCCAAAGAGCTTTAGAACAAGGCATAGTTTTCCCTGCTGGCTCTTTGGGCGGGGGACCCATCTCCAGCCGTATGGCAATTCTTGTGCCTGGCGCGGCGCCAAGTGGGAAAGGGTGGTTTTGAGGCTGAAGGCAGCAGCAAAGCCTGCAGCCCCCAGGTCTGTGGGGCTACGCAAGCGGTTCCCAAAGAGCTTTAGAACAAGGCATAGTTTTCCCTGCTGGCTCTTTGGGCATGGGACCCATCTCCAGCCATATGGCCATTTTTGTGCCTGGCGCGGCGCCAAGTGGGAAAGGGTGGCTTTGAGGCTGAAGGCAGCAGGAAAGCCTGCAGCCCCCAGGTCTCTGGGGCTACGCAAGCAGTTCCCAAAGAGCTTTAGAACAAGGCATAATTTTCCCTGCTGTCTCTCTGGGCGGGGGACCCATCTCCAGCCATAGGCCGTTTTTGTGCCTGGCGCGGCGCCAAGTGGGAAAGGGTGCTGTCGAGGCTGAAGGCAGCAGCAAAGCCTGCAGCCCCCAGGTCTGTGGGGCTATGCAAGCGGTTCCCAAAGAGCTTTAGAACAAGGCATAGTTTTCCCTGCTGGCTCTTTGGGCGGGGGACCCATCTCCAGTCGTATGGCTATTTCTATGCCTAGCGCGGTGCGTAGTGGCAAAGGGTGGTTTTGAGGCTGAAGGCAGCAGGAAAGCCCGCAGCCCCCAGGTCTGTGGGACTACGCAAGCAGTTCCCAAAGAGCTTTAGAACAAGGCATAATTTTCCCTGCTGTCTCTTTGGGCGGGGGACCCATCTCCAGCCGTATGGCCATTTTTGTGCCTGGCGCGGCACCAAGTGGGAAAGGGTGGCTTCGAGGCTGAAGGCAGCAGGAAAGCCCACAGCCCCCAGGTCTGTGGGGCTACGCAAGCGGTTCCCAAAGAGCTTTAGAACAAGGCATAGTTTTCCCTGCTGGCTCTTTGGGCGGGGGACCCATCTCCAGCCGTATGGCCATTTTTGTGCCTGGCGCGGCACCAAGAGGGAAAGGGTGGATTCGAGGCTGAAGGCAGCAGCAAAGCCCGCAGCCCCCAGGTCTGTGGGGCTACGCAAGCGGTTTCCAAAGAGCTTTAGAACAAGGCATAGTTTTCCCTGCCGGCTCTTTGGGCGGGGGACCCATCTCCAGCCGTATGGCCAATTTTGTGCCTGGCGCGGCACCAAGAGGGAAAGGGTGGATTCGAGGCTGAAGGCAGCAGGAAAGCCTGCAGCCCCCAGGTCTGTGGGGCCAAGCAAGCGGTTCCCAAAGAGCTTTAGAACAAGGCATAGTTTTCCCTGATGGCTCTTTGGGCATGGGACCGATCTCCAGCCATAGGCTATTTTTGTGCCTGATAGGGCGCCAAGTGGGAAAGGGTGGCTTTGAGGCTGAAGGCAGCAGGAAAGCCTGCAGCCCCAGGTCTGTGGGGCTACGCAAGCGGTTCCCAAAGAGCTTTAGAACAAGGCATAGTTTTCCCTGCTGGCTCTTTGGCGGGGGACCCATCTCCAGCCATAGGCCGTTTTTGTGCCTGGCGAGGCGCCAAGTGGGAAAGGGTGCTGTCGAGGCTGAAGTCAGCAGCAAAGCCTGCAGCCCCCAGGTCTGTGGGGCTATGCAAGAGGTTGCCTAAGATCTTTAGAACAAGGCATAGTTTTCCTTGCTGGGTCTTTGGGCATGGGACCCATCTCCAGCCATAGGCCATTTTTGTGCCTGATGCAGCGCCAAGTGGGAAAGGGTGGCTTTGAGGCTGAAGGCAGCAGGAAAGCATGCAGCCCCCAGGTCTGTGGGGCTATGGAAGCGGTTCCCAAAGAGCTTTAGAACAAGGCATAGTTTTCCCTGCTGGCTCCTTGGGCATGGGACCCATCTCCAGCCATAGGCCATTTTTGTGCCTGGCGCATTGCGAAGTGGGAAAGGGTGTCTTTGAGGCTGAAGGCAGCAGGAAAGCCCGCAGCCCCCACGTCTGTGGGGCCAAGCAAGCGGTTCCCAAAGAGCTTTAGAACAAGGCATAGTTTTCCCTGCTGGCTCTTTGGGCGGGGGACCCATATGCAGCCATATGGCCATTTTTATGCCTGGCGAAGCGCCAAGTGGGAAAGGGTGGTGTCGAGGCTGAAGGCAGCAGGAAAGCCTGCAGCCCCCAGGTCTGTGGGGCTACGCAAGCGGTTCCCAAAGAGCTTTAGAACAAGGCATAGTTTTCCCTGCTGGCTCTTTGGGCGGGGGACCCATCTCCAGCCGTATGGCCATTTTTGTGCCTGGCCCGGCGCCAAGCGGGAAAGGGTGGCTTTGAGGCTGAAGGCAGCAGGAGAGCCCGCAGCCCCCAGGTCTGTGGGGCTACGCAAGCGGTTCCCAAAGAGCTTTAGAACAAGGCATAGTTTTCCCTGCTGGCTCTTTGGGCGGGGGACCCATCTCCAGCCGTATGGCCATTTTTGTGCCTGGCGTGGTGCGTCGTGGGAAAGGGTGGTTTTGAGGCTGAAGGCAGCAGGAAAGCCTGCAGCCCCCAGGTCTTTGGGGCCAAGCAAGCGGTTCCCAAAGAGCTTTAGAACAAGGCATAGTTTTCCCTGCTGGCTCTTTGGGCATGGGACCCATCTCCAGCCATAGGCCATTTTTGTGCCTGATAGGGCGCCAAGTGGGAAAGGGTGGCTTTGAGGCTGAAGGCAGCAGGAAAGCCCGCAGCCCCCAGGTCTGTGGGGCTACGCAAGCGGTTCCCAAAGAGCTTTAGAACAAGGCATAGTTTTCCTTGCTGGCTCTTTGGGCATGGGACCCATCTCCAGCCATAGGCCATTTTTGTGCCTGGCCCGGCGCCAAGTGGGAAAGGGTGGTGTCGAGGCTGAAGGCAGCAGGAAAGCCCGAAGCCCCCAGGTCTGTGGGGCTACGCAAGCGGTTCCCAAAGAGCTTTAGAACAAGGCATAGTTTTCCCTGCTCGCTCTTTGGGCATGGAACCCATCTCCAGCCGTATTGCCATTTTTGTGCCTAGCGCGGCGCCAAATGGGAAAGGGTGGCTTTGAGGCTGAAGGCAGCAGGAAAGTCTGCAGCCCCCAAGTCTCTTAGGCTATGCAAGCGTTCCCAAAGAGCTTTAGAACAAGGCATAGTTTCCGCTGCTTGTTCTTTGGGCGGGGGACCCATCTCCAGCCATAGGCCATTTTTGTGCCTGGCGCGGCGCCAAGTGGGAAAGGGTGGCTTTGAGGCTGAAGGCAGCAGGAAAGCCCGCAGCCCCCAGGTCTGTGGGGCTACGCAAGCGGTTCCCAAAGAGCTTTAGAACAAGGCATAGTTTTCCCTGCTGGCTCTTTGGGCGGGGGACCCATCTCCAGCCGTATGGCCATTTTTGTGCCAGGCGCGGCGCCAAGTGGGAAGGGTGTTGTCGAACATGAAGGCAGAAGGAAAGCCCACAGCCCCCAGGTGTGTGCGGCTACGCAAGCGGTTCCCAAAGAGCTTTAGAACAAGGCATAGTTTTCCCTGATGGCTCTTTGGGCGGGGGACCCATCTCCAGCCATAGGCCATTTTTTTTTTCCTGGCGCGACGCCAAGTGGGAAAGGGTGGCTTTGAGGCTGAAGGCAGCAGGAAAGCCTGCAGCCCCCAGGTGTGTGGGGCTACGCAAGCGGTTCCCAAAGAGCTTTAGAACAAGGCATAGTTTTCCCTGCTGGCTCCTTGGGCGGGGGACCCATCTCCAGCCGTATGGCCATTTTTGTGCCTGGCGCGGCGCCCAGTGGGAAAGGGTGGTGTCGAGGCTGAAGGCAGCAGGAAAGCCCGCAGCCCCCAGGTCTGTGCGGCTACGCAAGCGGTTCCCAAAGAGCTTTAGAACAAGGCATAGTTTTCCTTGCTGGCTCTTTGGGCAGGGGACCCATCTCCAGCCGTATGGCAATTTTTGTGCCTGGCCCGGCGCCAGGTGGGAAAGGGTGGTTTTGAGGCTGAAGGCAGCAGCAAAGCCTGCAAGCCCCACGTGTGTGGGGCTACGCAAGCGGTTCCCAAAGAGCTTTAGAACAAGGCATAGTTTTCCCTGCTGGCTCTTTGGGCGGGGGACCCATCTCCAGCCGTATGGCCATTTTTGTGCCTGGCGCGGCGCCAAGTGGGAAAGGGTGGCTTTGAGGCTGAAGACAGCAGGAAAGCCCGCAGCCCCCAGGTCTGTGGGGCTACGCAAGCGGTTCCCAAAGAGCTTTAGAACAAGGCATAGTTTTCCCTGCTGGCTCTTTGGGCGGGGGACCCATCTCCAGCCGTATGGCCATTTTTGTGCTTGGCGCGGCGCCAAGTGGGAAAGGGTGGTGTCGAGGCTGAAGGCAGCAGGAAAGCCCGCAGCCCCCAGGTCTGTGGGGCTACGCAAGCGGTTCCCAAAGAGCTTTAGAACAAGGCATAGTTTTCCCTGCTGGCTCTTTGGGCGGGGGACCCATCTCCAGCCGTATGGCCATTTTTGTGCCTGGCACGGCGCCAAGTGGGAAAGGGTGGTGTCGAGGCTGAAGGCAGCAGCAAAGCCCGCAGCCCCCAGGTCTGTAGGGCTACGCAAGCGGTTCCCAAAGAGCTTTAGAACAAGGCATAGTTTTCCCTGCTGGCTCTTTGGGCGGGGGACCCATCTCCAGCCGTATGGCCATTTTTGTGCCTGGCCCGGTGCCAAGTGTGAAAGGGTGGCTTTGAGGCTGAAGGCAGGAGCAAAGCCTGCAGCCCTAAGGTCTGTGGGGCTACGCAAGCGGTTCCCAAAGAGCTTTAGAACAAGGCATAGTTTTCCCTGCTGGCTCTTAGGGCATGGGACCCATCTCCAGCCATAGGCCATTTTTCTGCCTGGCGCGATGCCAAGTGGGAAAGGGTGGTGTCGAGTCTGAAGGCAGCAGGAAAGCCTGCACCCCCAGGTCTGTGTGGCTACGCAAGCGGTTCCCAAAGAGCTTTAGAACAAGGCATAGTTTTCCCTGCTGGCTCTTTGGGCGGGGGACCCATCTCCAGCCGTATGGCCATTTTTGTGCCTAGCGCGGCGCCAAGTGGGAAAGGGTGGTGTCGAGGCTGAAGGCAGCAGGAAAGCCCGCAGCCCCCAGGTCTGTGGGGCTACGCAAGCGGTTCCCAAAGAGCTTTAGAACAAGGCATAGTTTTCCCTGCTGGCTCTTTGGGCAGGGGACCCATCTCCAGCCGTATGGCCATTTTTGTGCCTGGCACGGCGCCAAGTGGGAAAGGGTGGTGTCGAGGCTGAAGGCAGCAGCAAAGCCCGCAGCCCCCAGGTCTGTAGGGCTACGCAAGCGGTTCCCAAAGAGCTTTAGAACAAGGCATAGTTTTCCCTGCTGGCTCTTTGGGCGGGGGACCCATCTCCAGCCGTATGGCCATTTTTGTGCCTGGCCCGGTGCCAAGTGTGAAAGGGTGGCTTTGAGGCTGAAGGCAGGAGCAAAGCCTGCAGCCCTAAGGTCTGTGGGGCTACGCAAGCGGTTCCCAAAGAGCTTTAGAACAAGGCATAGTTTTCCCTGCTGGCTCTTAGGGCATGGGACCCATCTCCAGCCATAGGCCATTTTTCTGCCTGGCGCGATGCCAAGTGGGAAAGGGTGGTGTCGAGTCTGAAGGCAGCAGGAAAGCCTGCACCCCCAGGTCTGTGTGGCTACGCAAGCGGTTCCCAAAGAGCTTTAGAACAAGGCATAGTTTTCCCTGCTGGCTCTTTGGGCGGGGGACCCATCTCCAGCCGTATGGCCATTTTTGTGCCTAGCGCGGCGCCAAGTGGGAAAGGGTGGTGTCGAGGCTGAAGGCAGCAGGAAAGCCCGCAGCCCCCAGGTCTGTGGGGCTACGCAAGCGGTTCCCAAAGAGCTTTAGAACAAGGCATAGTTTTCCCTGCTGGCTCTTTGGGCGGGGGACCCATCTCCAGCCGTATGGCCATTTTTGTGCCTGGCACGGCGCCAAGTGGGAAAGGGTGGTGTCGAGGCTGAAGGCAGCAGCAAAGCCCGCAGCCCCCAGGTCTGTAGGGCTACGCAAGCGGTTCCCAAAGAGCTTTAGAACAAGGCATAGTTTTCCCTGCTGGCTCTCTGGGCGGGGGACCCATCTCCAGCCGTATGGCCATTTTTGTGCCTGGCCCGGTGCCAAGTGTGAAAGGGTGGCTTTGAGGCTGAAGGCAGGAGCAAAGCCTGCAGCCCTAAGGTCTGTGGGGCTACGCAAGCGGTTCCCAAAGAGCTTTAGAACAAGGCATAGTTTTCCCTGCTGGCTCTTAGGGCATGGGACCCATCTCCAGCCATAGGCCATTTTTCTGCCTGGCGCGATGCCAAGTGGGAAAGGGTGGTGTCGAGTCTGAAGGCAGCAGGAAAGCCTGCAGCCCCCAGGTCTGTGGGGCTACGCAAGCGGTTCCCAAAGAGCTTTAGAACAAGGCATAGTTTTCCCTGCTGGCTCTTTGGGCGGGGGACCCATCTCCAGCCGTATGGCCATTTTTGTGCCTGGCGCGGCGCCAAGTGGGAAAGGGTGGTGTCGA
The DNA here is from genome assembly GCF_028500815.1 of Rissa tridactyla. Lineage (NCBI taxonomy): Eukaryota > Metazoa > Chordata > Aves > Charadriiformes > Laridae > Rissa > Rissa tridactyla. Next base: position 216,922 of record NW_026529372.1, read on the forward strand.
GGCTGAAGGCAGCAGCAAAGCCTGCAGCCCCCAGGTCTGTGGGGCCAAGCAAGCGGTTCCCAAAGAGCTTTAGAACAAGGCATAGTTTTCCCTGCTGGCTCTTTGGGCGGGGGACCCATCTCCAGCCGTATGGCCATTTTTGTGCCTGGCGCGGTGCGTAGCGGGAAAGGGTGGTTTTGAGGTTGAAGGCAGCAGGAAAGCCTGCAGCCCCCAGGTCTGTGGGGCCAAGCAAGCGGTTCCCAAAGAGCTTTAGAACAAGGCATAGTTTTCCCTGGTGGCTCTTTGGGCGGGGGATCCATCTGCAGCCATAGGCTGTTTTTGTGCCTGATAGGGAGCCAAGTGGGAAAGGGTGGTGTCGAGGCTGAAGGCAGCAGCAAAGCCTGCAGCCCCCAGGTCTGTGGGGCTATGCAAGAGGTTGCCAAAGAGCTTTAGAACAAGGCATAGTTTTCCCTGCTGGCTCTTTGGGCATGGGACCCATCTCCAGCCATAGGCCATTTTTGTGCCTGGCGCGGCGCCAAGTGGGAAAGGGTGGCTTTGAGGCTGAAGGCAGCAGGAAAGCCTGCAGCCCCCAGGTCTGTGGGGCTACGCAAGCGGTTCCCAAAGAGCTTTAGAACAAGGCATAGTTTTCCCTGCTGGCTCTTTGGGCGGGGGACCCATCTCCAGCCGTATGGCCATTTTTGTGCCTAGCGCGGCGCCAAGTGGGAAAGGGTGGTGTCGAGGCTGAAGGCAGCAGGAAAGCCCGCAGCCCCCAGGTCTGTGGGGCTACGCAAGCGGTTCCCAAAGAGCTTTAGAACAAGGCATAGTTTTCCCTGCTGGCTCTTTGGGCGGGGGACCCATCTACAGCCGTATGGCCATTTTTGTGCCTGGTGCGGCGCCAAGTGGGAAAGGGTGGTGTCGAGTCTGAAGGCAGCAGGAAAGCCTGCAGCCCCCAGGTCTGTGGGGCTACGCAAGTGGTTCCCAAAGAGCTTTAGAACAAGGCATAGTTTTCCCTGCTGGCTCTTTGGGCGGGGGACCCATCTCCAGCCGTATGGCCAATTTGTGCCTAGCGCGACGCCAAGTGGGAAAGGGTGGCTTTGAGGCTGAAGGCAGCAGCAAAGCCTGCAGCCCCCAGGTCTGTGGGGCTACGCAAGCGGTTCCCAAAGAGCTTTAGAACAAGGCATAGTTTTCCCTGCTGGCTCTTAGGGCATGGGACCCATCTCCAGCCATAGGCCATTTTTCTGCCTGGCGCGATGCCAAGTGGGAAAGGGTGGTGTCGAGTCTGAAGGCAGCAGGAAAGCCTGCAGCCCCCAGGTCTGTGGGGCTACGCAAGCGGTTCCCAAAGAGCTTTAGAACAAGGCATAGTTTTCCCTGCTGGCTCTTTGGGCGGGGGACCCATCTCCAGCCGTATGGCCATTTTTGTGCCTGGCGCGGCGCCAAGTGGGAAAGGGTGGTGTCGAGGCTGAAGGCAGTAGCAAAGCCCGCAGCCCCCAGGTCTGTGGGGCTACGCAAGCGGTTCCCAAAGAGCTTTAGAACAAGGCATAGTTTTCCCTGCTGGCTCTTTGGGCGGGGGACCCATCTCCAGCCGTATGGCCATTTTTGTGCCTGGCGCGGTGCGTAGCGGGAAAGGGTGGTTTTGAGGCTGAAGGCAGCAGGAAAGCCTGCAGCCCCCAGGTCTGTGGGGCCAAGCAAGCGGTTCCCAAAGAGCTTTAGAACAAGGCATAGTTTTCCCTGGTGGCTCTTTGGGCGGGGGATCCATCTGCAGCCATAGGCTCTTTTTGTGCCTGATAGGGAGCCAAGTGGGAAAGGGTGGTGTCGAGGCTGAAGGCAGCAGCAAAGACTGCAGCCCCCAGGTCTGTGGGGCTATGCAAGAGGTTGCCAAAGAGCTTTAGAACAAGGCATAGTTTTCCCTGCTGGCTCTTTGGGCATGGGACCCATCTCCAGCCATAGGCCATTTTTGTGCCTGGCGCGGCGCCAAGTGGGAAAGGGTGGCTTTGAGGCTGAAGGCAGCAGGAAAGCCTGCAGCCCCCAGGTCTGTGGGGCTACGCAAGCGGTTCCCAAAGACCTTTAGAACAAGGCATAGTTTTCCCTGCTGGCTCTTTGGGCGGGGGACCCATCTCCAGCCGTATGGCCATTTTTGTGCCTAGCGCGGCGCCAAGTGGGAAAGGGTGGTGTCGAGGCTGAAGGCAGCAGGAAAGCCCGCAGCCCCCAGGTCTGTGGGGCTACGCAAGCGGTTCCCAAAGAGCTTTAGAACAAGGCATAGTTTTCCCTGCTGGCTCTTTGGGCGGGGGACCCATCTCCAGCCGTATGGCCATTTTTGTGCCTGGCACGGCGCCAAGTGGGAAAGGGTGGTGTCGAGGCTGAAGGCAGCAGCAAAGCCCGCAGCCCCCAGGTCTGTAGGGCTACGCAAGCGGTTCCCAAAGAGCTTCAGAACAAGGCATAGTTTTCCCTGCTGGCTCTTTGGGCGGGGGACCCATCTCCAGCCGTATGGCCATTTTTGTGCCTGGCCCGGTGCCAAGTGGGAAAGGGTGGCTTTGAGGCTGAAGGCAGGAGCAAAGCCTGCAGCCCTAAGGTCTGTGTGGCTACGCAAGCGGTTCCCAAAGAGCTTTAGAACAAGGCATAGTTTTCCCTGCTGGCTCTTTGGGCATGGGACCCATCTCCAGCCATAGGCCATTTTTGTGCCTGGCGCGGTGCCAAGTGGGAAAGGGTGGTGTCGAGTCTGAAGGCAGCAGGAAAGCCTGCAGCCCCCAGGTCTGTGGGGCTACGCAAGCGGTTCCCAAAGAGCTTTAGAACAAGGCATAGTTTTCCCTGCTGGCTCTTTGGGCGGGGGACCCATCTCCAGCCGTATGGCCATTTTTGTGCCTGGCGCGGCGCCAAGTGGGAAAGGGTGGTGTCGAGTCTGAAGGCAGCAGGAAAGCCTGCAGCCCCCAGGTCTGTGGGGCTACGCAAGTGGTTCCCAAAGAGCTTTAGAACAAGGCATAGTTTTCCCTGCTGGCTCTTTGGGCGGGGGACCCATCTCCAGCCGTATGGCCAATTTGTGCCTAGCGCGACGCCAAGTGGGAAAGGGTGGCTTTGAGGCTGAAGGCAGCAGCAAAGCCTGCAGCCCCCAGGTCTGTGGGGCTACGCAAGCGGTTCCCAAAGAGCTTTAGAACAATGCATAGTTTTCCTTGCTGGGTCTTTGGGCATGGGACCCATCTCCAGCCATAGGCCATTTTTGTGCCTGGCCCGGCGCGAAGCGGGAAAGGGTGGCTTTGAGGCTGAAGGCAGCAGCAAAGCCCACAGCCCCCAGGTCTGTGGGGCTACGCAAGCGGTTCCCAAAGAGCTTTAGAACAAGGCATAGTTTTCCCTGCTGGCTCTTTGGGCGGGGGAACCATCTCCAGCCGTATGGCAATTTTTGTGCCTGGCACGGCGCCAAGTGGGAAAGGGTGGTGTCGAGGCTGAAGGCAGCAGGAAAGCCCACAGCCCCCAGGTCTGTGGGGCTATGCAAGCGGTTCCCAAAGAGCTTTAGAACAAGGCATAGTTTTCCCTGGTGGCTCTTTGGGCATGGGACCCATCTCCACCCATAGGCCATTTTTCTGCCTGGCGCGACGCCAAGTGGGAAAGGGTGGCTTTGAGGCTGAAGGCAGCAGGAAAGCCTGCAGCCCCCAGGTCTGTGGGGCTACGCAAGCGGTTCCCAAAGAGCTTTAGAACAAGGCATAGTTTTCCCTGCTGGCTCTCTGGGCGGGGCACCCATCTGCAGCCATAGGCTGTTTTTGTGCCTGGCGCGGCGACAAGTGGGAAAGGGTGGTGTCGAGGCTGAAGGCAGCAGCAAAGCCCGCAGCCCCCAGGTCTGTGGGGCTACGCAAGCGGTTCCCAAAGAGCTTTAGAACAAGGCATAGTCTTCCCTGCTGGCTCTTTGGGCGGGGGACCCATCTCCAGCCGTATGGCAATTTTTGTGCCTGGCCCGGCGCCAAGTGGGAAAGGGCGGTTTTGAGGCTGAAGGCAGCAGCAAAGCCTGCAGGCCCCACGTCTGTGGGGCCACGCAAGCGGTTCTGAAAGAGCTTTAGAACAAGGCATAGTTTTCCTTGCTGGGTCTTTGGGCATGGGACCGATCTCCAGCCATAAGCCATTTTTTTGCCTGATGGAGTGCCAAGTGGGAAAGGGTGGCTTTGAGGCTGAAGGCAGCAGGAAAGCCTGCAGCCCCCAGGTCTGTGGGGCTACGCAAGCGGTTCCCAAAGAGCTTTAGAACAAGGCATAGTTTTCCTTGCTGGCTCTTTGGGCATGGGACCCATCTCCAGCCATAGGCCATTTTTGTGCCTGATGCGGCGCCAAGTGGGAAAGGGTGGCTTTGAGGCTGAAGGCAGCAGGAAAGCCCGCAGCCCCCAGGTCTGTGCGGCTACGCAAGCGGTTCCCAAAGAGCTTTAGAACAAGGCAAAATTTTCCTTGCTGGCTCTCTGGGCGGGGGACCCATCTCCAGCCGTATGGCCATTTTTGTGCCTAGCGCGACGCCAAGTGGGAAAGGGTGGCTTTGAGGCTGAAGGCAGCAGTAAAGCCTGCAGCCCCCAGGTCTGTGGGGCTACGCAAGCGGTTCCCAAAGAGCTTTAGAACAAGGCATAGTTTTCCCTGCTGGGTCTTTGGGCATGGGACCCATCTCCAGCCATAGGCCATTTTTGTGCCTGGCGCGACGCCAAGTGGGAAAGGGTGGCTTTGAGGCTGAAGGCAGCAGGAAAGCCCGCAGCCCCCAGGTCTGTGCGGCTACGCAAGCGGTTCCCAAAGAGCTTTAGAACAAGGCATAATTTTCCTTGCTGGCTCTCTGGGCGGGGGACCCATCTCCAGCCGTATGGCCATTTTTTTGCCTGGCGCGGCGCCAAGTGGGAAAGGGTGGTGTCGAGGCTGAAGGCAGCAGGAAAGCCCGCAGCCCCCAGGTCTGTGGGGCTACGCAAGCGGTTCCCAAAGAGCTTTAGAACAAGGCATAGTTTTCCCTGCTGGCTCTTTGGGCGGGGGACCCATCTCCAGCCGTATGGCCATTTTTGTGCCTGGCGCGGCGCCAAGTGGGAAAGGGTGGCTTTGAGGCTGAAGACAGCAGGAAAGCCCGCAGCCCCCAGGTCTGTGGGGCTACGCAAGCGGTTCCCAAAGAGCTTTAGAACAAGGCATAGTTTTCCCTGCTGGCTCTTTGGGCGGGGGACCCATCTCCAGCCGTATGGCCATTTTTGTGCTTGGCGCGGCGCCAAGTGGGAAAGGGTGGTGTCGAGGTTGAAGGCAGCAGGAAAGCCCACAGCCCCCAGGTCTGTGGGGCCAAGCAAGCGGTTCCCAAAGAGCTTTAGAACAAGGCATAGTTTTCCCAGCTGGCTCTTTGGGCATGGGACCCATCTCCAGCCATAGGCCATTTTTGTGCCTGATAGGGCGCCAAGTGGGAAAGGGTGGCTTTGAGGCTGAAGGCAGCAGGAAAGCCTGCAGCCCCCAAGTCTGTGGGGCTACGCAAGCGGTTCCCAAAGAGCTTTAGAAGAAGGCATAGTTTTCCCTGCTGGCTCTTTGGACGGGGGACCCATTTCCAGCCGTATGGCCATTTTTGTGCCTGGCGCGGTGCGTAGTGGTAAAGGGTGGCTTTGAGGCTGAAGGCAGCAGGAAAGCCTGCAGCCCCCAGGTCTGTGGGGCTACGCAAGCAGTTCCCAAAGAGCTTTAGAACAAGGCATAATTTTCCCTGCTGTCTCTCTGGGCGGGGGACCCATCTCCAGCCATAGGCCGTTTTTGTGCCTGGCGCGGCGCCAAGTGGGAAAGGGTGCTGTCGAGGCTGAAGGCAGCAGCAAAGCCTGCAGCCCCCAGGTCTGTGGGGCTATGCAAGCGGTTCCCAAAGAGCTTTAGAACAAGGCATAGTTTTCCCTGCTGGCTCTTTGGGCGGGGGACCCATCTCCAGTCGTATGGCTATTTCTATGCCTAGCGCGGTGCGTAGTGGGAAAGGGTGGTTTTGAGGCTGAAGGCAGCAGGAAAGCCCGCAGCCCCCAGGTCTGTGGGACTACGCAAGCAGTTCCCAAAGAGCTTTAGAACAAGGCATAATTTTCCCTGCTGTCTCTTTGGGCGGGGGACCCATCTCCAGCCATAGGCCATTTTTGTGCCTGGCGCGGCGCCAAGTGGGAAAGGGTGGTGTGGAGGCTGAATGCAGCAGGAAAGCCCACAGCCCCCAGGTCTGTGGGGCTACGCAAGCGGTTCCCAAAGAGCTTTAGAACAAGGCATAGTTTTCCCTGCTGGCTCTTTGGGCGGGGGACCCATCTCCAGCCATAGGCCGTTTTTGTGCCTGGCGCGGCGCCAAGTGGGAAAGGGTGCTGTCGAGGCTGAAGGCAGCAGGAAAGCCTGCAACCCCCAGGTCTGTGGGGCTATGCAAGAGGTTGCCAAAGATCTTTAGAACAAGGCATAGTTTTCCTTGCTGGCTCTTAGGGCATGGGACCCATCTCCAGCCATAGGCCATTTTTGTGCCTGATGCAGCGCCAAGTGGGAAAGGGTGGCTTTGAGGCTGAAGGCAGCAGGAAAGCCCGCAGCCCCCAGGTCTGTGGGGCTACGCAAGCGGTTCCCAAAGAGCTTTAGAACAAGGCATAGTTTTCCCTGCTCGCTCTTTGGGCATGGAACCCATCTCCAGCCGTATTGCCATTTTTGTGCCTAGCGCGGCGCCAAATGGGAAAGGGTGGCTTTGAGGCTGAAGGCAGCAGGAAAGTCTGCAGCCCCCAAGTCTCTTAGGCTATGCAAGCGGTTCCCAAAGAGCTTTAGAACAAGGCATAGTTTTCCCTGCTGGCTCTTTGGGCGGGGGACCCATCTCCAGCCGTATGGCCATTTTTGTGCCTGGCGCGGCGCCAAGTGGGAAGGGTGTTGTCGAACATGAAGGCAGAAGGAAAGCCCACAGCCCCCAGGTGTGTGCGGCTACGCAAGCGGTTCCCAAAGAGCTTTAGAACAAGGCATAGTTTTCCCTGCTGGCTCTTTGGGCGGGGGACCCATCTCCAGCCGTATGGCCATTTTTGTGCTTGGCGCGGCGCCAAGTGGGAAAGGGTGGTGTCGAGGCTGAAGGCAGCAGGAAAGACCACAGCCCCCAGGTCTGTGGGGCTACGCAAGCGGTTCCCAAAGAGCTTTAGAACAAGGCATAGTTTTCCCTGCTAGCTCTTTGGGCGGGGGACCCATCTCCAGCCGTATGGCCATTTTTGTGCCTGGCGCGGTGCATAGTGGGAAAGGGTGGTTTTGAGGCTGAAGGCAGCAGGAAAGCCTGCAGCCCCCAGGTCTGTGGGGCCAAGCAAGCGGTTCCCAAAGAGCTTTAGAACAAGGCATAGTTTTCCCTGATGGCTCTTTGGCCATGGGACCCATCTCCAGCCATAGGCCATTTTTGTGCCTGATAGGGCGCCAAGTGGGAAAGGGTGGCTTTGAGGCTGAAGGCAGCAGGAAAGCCTGCAGCCCCCAGGTCTGTGGGGCTACGCAAGCGGTTCCCAAAGAGCTTTAGAAGAAGGCATAGTTTTCCCTGCTGGCTCTTTGGACGGGGGACCCATTTCCAGCCGTATGGCCATTTTTGTGCCTGGCGCGGCGCCAAGTGGGAAAGGGTGGCTTTGAGGCTGAAGGCAGCAGGAAAGCCTGCAGCCCCCAGGTCTCTGGGGCTACGCAAGCAGTTCCCAAAGAGCTTTAGAACAAGGCATAATTTTCCCTGCTGGCTCTTTGGGCGGGGGACCCATCTCCAGCCATAGGCCTTTTTTGTGCCTGGCGCGGCGCCAAGTGGGAAAGGGTGCTGTCGAGGCTGAAGGCAGCAGCAAAGCCTGCAGCCCCCAGGTCTGTGGGGCTATGCAAGCGGTTCCCAAAGAGCTTTAGAACAAGGCATAGTTTTCCCTGCTGGCTCTTTGGGCGGGGGACCCATCTCCAGTCGTATGGCTATTTCTATGCCTAGCGCGGTGCGTAGTGGGAAAGGGTGGTTTTGAGGCTGAAGGCAGCAGGAAAGCCCGCAGCCCCCAGGTCTGTGCGGCTACGCAAGCAGTTCCCAAAGAGCTTTAGAACAAGGCATAATTTTCCCTGCTGTCTCTTTGGGCGGGGGACCCATCTCCAGCCATAGGCCATTTTTGTGCCTGGCGCGGCGCCAAGTGGGAAAGGGTGGTGTGGAGGCTGAATGCAGCAGGAAAGCCCGCAGCCCCCAGGTCTGTGGGGCTACGCAAGCGGTTCCCAAAGAGCTTTAGAACAAGGCATAGTTTTCCCTGCTGGCTCTTTGAGCGTGGGACCCATCTCCAGCCATAGGACATTTTTGTGCCTGATGCGGCGCCAAGTGGGAAAGGGTGGCTTTGAGGCTGAAGACAGCAGGAAAGCCTGCAGCCCCCAGGTCTGTGGGGCTACGCAAGCGGTTCCCAAAGAGCTTTAGAACAAGGCATAGTTTTCCCTGCTGTCTCTTTGGGCGGGGGACCCATCTCCAGCCGTATGGCCATTTTTGTGCCTGGCGCGGTGCGTAGTGGGAAAGGGTGGCTTCGAGGCTGAAGGCAGCAGGAAAGCCTGCAGCCCCCAGGTCTGTGCAGCTACGCAAGCGGTTTCCAAAGAGCTTTAGAACAAGGCATAGTTTTCCCTGCTGGCTCTTTGGGCGGGGGACCCATCTCCAGCCATAGGCCGTTTTTGTGCCTGGCGCGGCGCCAAGTGGGAAAGGGTGCTGTCGAGGCTGAAGTCAGCAGCAAAGCCTGCAGCCCCCAGGTCTGTGGGGCTATGCAAGAGGTTGCCAAAGATCTTTAGAACAAGGCATAGTTTTCCTTGCTGGGTCTTTGGGCGTGGGACCCATCTCCAGCCATTTGCCATTTTTGTGCCTGATGCAGCGCCAAGTGGGAAAGGGTGGCTTTGAGGCTGAAGGCAGCAGGAAAGCCTGCAGCCCCCAGGTCTGTGGGGCTATGGAAGCTGTTCCCAAAGAGCTTTAGAACAAGGCATAGTTTTCCCTGCTGGCTCCTTGGGCTGGAGACCCATCTCCAGCCATAGGCCATTTTTATGCCTGGCGAAGCGCCAAGTGGGAAAGGGTGGTGTCGAGGCTGAAGGCAGCAGGAAAGCCTGCAGCCCCCAGGTCTGTGGGGCTACGCAAGCGGTTCCCAAAGAGCTTTAGAACAAGGCATAGTTTTCCCTGCTGGCTCTTTGGGCGGGGGACCCATCTCCAGCCGTATGGCCATTTTTGTGCCTGGCGCGGTGCGTCGTGGGAAAGGGTGGTTTTGAGGCTGAAGGCAGCAGGAAAGCCTGCAGCCCCCAGGTCTGTGCAGCTACGCAAGCGGTTTCCAAAGAGCTTTAGAACAAGGCATAGTTTTCCCTGATGGCTCTTTGGGCATGGGACCCATCTCCAGCCATAGGCCATTTTTGTGCCTGATAGGGCGCCAAGTGGGAAAGGGTGGTTTTGACGCTGAAGGCAGCAGGAAAGCCCGCAGCCCCCAGGTCTGTGCGGCTACGCAAGCGGTTCCCAAAGAGCTTTAGAAGAAGGCATAGTTTTCCCTGCTGGCTCTTTGGACGGGGGACCCATTTCCAGCCGTATGGCCATTTTTGTGCCTGGCGCGGCGCCAAGTGGGAAAGGGTGGCTTTGAGGCTGAAGGCAGCAGGAAAGCCTGCAGCCCCCAGGTCTCTGGGGCTACGCAAGCAGTTCCCAAAGAGCTTTAGAACAAGGCATAGTTTTCCCTGCTGGCTCTCTGGGCGGGGGACCCATCTCCAGCCATAGGCCGTTTTTGTGCCTGGCGCGGCGCCAAGTGGGAAAGGGTGCTGTCGAGGCTGAAGGCAGCAGCAAAGCCTGCAGCCCCCAGGTCTGTGGGGCTATGCAAGCGGTTCCCAAAGAGCTTTAGAACAAGGCATAGTTTTCCCTGCTGGCTCCTTGGGCGGGGGACCCATCTCCAGTCGTATGGCTATTTCTATGCCTAGCGCGGTGCGTAGTGGGAAAGGGTGGTTTTGAGGCTGAAGGCAGCAGGAAAGCCCGCAGCCCCCAGGTCTGTGGGACTACGCAAGCAGTTCCCAAAGAGCTTTAGAACAAGGCATAATTTTCCCTGCTGTCTCTTTGGGCGGGGGACCCATCTCCAGCCATAGGCCATTTTTGTGCCTGGCGCGGCGCCAAGTGGGAAAGGGTGGTGTGGAGGCTGAATGCAGCAGGAAAGCCCGCAGCCCCCAGGTCTGTGGGGCTACGCAAGCGGTTCCCAAAGAGCTTTAGAACAAGGCATAGTTTTCCCTGCTGGCTCTTTGAGCATGGGACCCATCTCCAGCCATAGGCCATTTTTGTGCCTGATGCGGCGCCAAGTGGGAAAGGGTGGCTTTGAGGCTGAAGACAGCAGGAAAGCCTGCAGCCCCCAGGTCTGTGGGGCTACGCAAGCGGTTCCCAAAGAGCTTTAGAACAAGGCATAGTTTTCCCTGCTGGCTCTTTGGGCGGGGGACCCATCTCCAGCCGTATGGCCATTTTTGTGCCTAGCGCGGTGCGTAGTGGGAAAGGGTGGCTTCGAGGCTGAAGGCAGCAGCAAAGCCCGCAGCCCCCAGGTCTGTGGGGCTACGCAAGTGGTTCCCAAAGAGCTTTAGAACAAGGCATAGTTTTCCCTGCTGGCTCTTTGGGCGGGGGACCCATCTCCAGCCGTATGGCCATTTTTGAGCCTGGCGCGGCGCCAGGTGGGAAAGGGTGGCTTTGAGGCTGAAGGCAGGAGCAAAGCCTGCAGCCCCAAGGTCTGTGGGGCTACGCAAGCGGTTCCCAAAGAGCTTTAGAACAAGTCATAGTTTTCCCAGCTGGCTCTTAGGGCATGGGACCCATCTCCAGCCATAGGCCATTTTTGTGCCTGGCGCGACGCCAAGTGGGAAAGGGTGCTGTCGAGGCTGAAGGCAGCAGGAAAGCCTGCAGCCCCCAGGTCTGTGCAGCTACGCAAGCGGTTTCCAAAGAGCTTTAGAACAAGGCATAGTTTTCCCTGCTGGCTCTTTGGGCGGGGGACCCATCTCCAGCCATAGGCCGTTTTTGTGCCTGGCGCGGCGCCAAGTGGGAAAGGGTGGTGTCGAGGCTGAAGTCAGCAGCAAAGCCTGCAGCCCCCAGGTCTGTGGGGCTATGCAAGAGGTTGCCAAAGATCTTTAGAACAAGGCATAGTTTTCCTTGCTGGGTCTTTGGGCGTGGGACCCATCTCCAGCCATTTGCCATTTTTGTGCCTGATGCAGCGCCAAGTGGGAAAGGGTGGCTTTGAGGCTGAAGGCAGCAGGAAAGCCTGCAGCCCCCAGGTCTGTGGGGCTATGGAAGCGGTTCCCAAAGAGCTTTAGAACAAGGCATAGTTTTCCCTGCTGGCTCCTTGGGCTGGAGACCCATCTCCAGCCAAAGGCCATTTTTATGCCTGGCGAAGCGCCAAGTGGGAAAGGGTGGTGTCGAGGCTGAAGGCAGCAGGAAAGCCTGCAGCCCCCAGGTCTGTGGGGCTACGCAAGCGGTTCCCAAAGAGCTTTAGAACAAGGCATAGTTTTCCCTGCTGGCTCTTTGGGCGGGGGACCCATCTCCAGCCGTATGGCCATTTTTGTGCCTGGCGCGGTGCGTCGTGGGAAAGGGTGGTTTTGAGGCTGAAGGCAGCAGGAAAGCCTGCAGCCCCCAGGTCTGTGGGGCCAAGCAAGCGGTTCCCAAAGAGCTTTAGAACAAGGCATAGTTTTCCCTGATGGCTCTTTGGGCATGGGACCCATCTCCAGCCATAGGCCATTTTTGTGCCTGATAGGGCGCCAAGTGGGAAAGGGTGGTTTTGACGCTGAAGGCAGCAGGAAAGCCCGCAGCCCCCAGGTCTGTGCGGCTACGCAAGCGGTTCCCAAAGAGCTTTAGAACAAGGCATAGTTTTCCCTGCTGGCTCTTTGGGCGGGGGACCCATCTCCAGCCGTATGGCCATTTTTGTGCCTGGCCCGGCGCCAAGTGGGAAAGGGTGGTTTTGAGGCTGAAGGCAGCAGCAAAGCCTGCAGCCCCCAGGTCTGTGGGGCCAAGCAAGCGGTTCCCAAAGAGCTTTAGAACAAGGCATAGTTTTCCCTGCTGGCTCTTTGGGCATGGGACCCATCTCCAGCCATAGGCCATTTTTGTGCCTGATGCGGCGCCAAGTGGGAAAGGGTGTTGTCGAGGCTGAAGGCAGCAGGAAAGCCCGCAGCCCCCAGGTCTGTGGGGCTACGCAAGCGGTTCCCAAAGAGCTTTAGAACAAGGCATAGTTTTACCTGCTGGCTCTTTTGGCAGGGGACCCATCTCCAGTCGTATGGCCATTTTTGTGCCTGGCGCGGCGCCACGTGGGAAAGGGTGATTTTGAGGCTGAAGGCGTCACGAAAGCCTGCCGTCCGAGGGTTTCTTAATGACTTTTCTTAATGATGTCTCCACAGTGTGAAGTTTTGCAGGATTTGAAAAAGTAATAGACACAGTGAAATTGAGTCTATTGGAAACTTCCATACTTTTCCCTCCCTCTAAAATCTCTGGTGTCCTGTAGTATCCACTGCCTGCAACTGCTGTTGCAGGAGCAGACAGATTGGTATCAAATTTAGAAAAAAAGGGACATCATTAAGAGGATTCACTCGCCTTATTTTTCACCGGTGTGGCCAGTAAAGAAACCAAAAAGGCAATGGCGTTTCACAGTAGATTACGGAAAATTAAACGCCAACACTGCACCTCTGACCGCTGCTGTTCCGAATATCGCGGAAATTGTGACAATGATAAAAGGAGCTGCCCATCCTTGCAGGGTTGCCTTAGATTTTAAAGACATATTTTTTTATGATTCTCCTCCTTGAGCAGGACAAAGCGCAGTTTGCATTCACATGGAAAGGAGTGCAATATACCTTTAACCGCTTTCCACAAGGATACAAACATTCCCCCACTATTGCCCATAATGCTTTGGCTAAAGTGCTATCAGAGATTCCTGTTTCACAGGGATGTACAGTATACCAATATATTATTGATGACATCTTAATAGGGGAGAGAACCAAGAAAGTGTACAAGACATGATGGAAAACATCCGAAAAACATTATCAGATTTCGGATTGGAAATTCCCGACTCAAAGTGTCAGGGACCCGCACAGGAAGTTAAATTCCTGGGGGTCTGGTGGATTAAGGGAGCTGCTTCTGTCCCTCAGGATACCCTGAAAAAATAGAACATGGACAGAATCCTTCCAGCACGAAGGAGTTACAGCAAGTCCTGGGAACTTTAAGTTATTAGCGTAAACACATCCCTGGCTTTTCCATCATTGCTCGCCCCCTTTATTGTTTGCTCAAAAAAGGTAAATCCTGGGAGTCGACTGAACAACACACTAATGCACTAGAATTGCTAATAAAAGAGCTAAGGTTATTCCAACAACTTGGCCCCATACATCCAACTGACCCTGTCCATGTAGAATGGGGGCTCAGTGAACATGGTTCCCATTGTAATTTATGCCAGAAGGGACCAGCAGGACCGGAGAGACCATTAGAATTTAGCTCTCACGCCTTTAATGATACTGAGAGCAGCTATTCAGACCTGGAGAAGGGTTTACTGTCCCTGGTGCGAGCATTGCAACGAGCAGAGCAGATAAGGAGAGAACAGAGCGTGATTGTTCGGGGCCCTTTTCGCCTCCCAGATGTGGTCCTTAAAGGGACACCACCACCAGCTGGCATTGCCCAGAAACCCACAGTTCGAAAGTGGCATGCTTATTTAGAAGGCATTAATGATATCATGCCAATCTCTGAAGGTAGTATCAAAGTATCCATGCTCCAGAAGGATAGAGATGGTGCCCTATTGTTCCAATCCCCACCAAACAGACCATCTCCAATCCAAGAAGCACCTCCTCTGAAAGCAGGCAGTGATCTTACAGGAGTGTGGTTTACTGGTGTGTCATCTCACCGTGAGAACAGCAAGTGGAAATACAAGGCCGTAGCACTGGAAGTAGCAACGGGGGAAAGAGCAATTGAAACAGGAGAAGGTAGGGCACAAGTAGGGGAACTCAGAGCCGTCCTACTAGCTGCACAACATGGAGCTACTTACATTTACACTGACTCATATGCTGTTTTTAAAGGAGCCACTGAATGGCTAGGACACTGGGCAGCCAATGATTGGCAGGTGAATAGAGTCCCGATCTGGGAGACAGACAGTTGGAAGCAACTGTTGGAAATAGGAGGACAGAGACCATTGCACATTGCTTGGGTAAAAGGCCACGATCGTTCAAACTCGATCACTGCTCAGTTCAACCAACAGGTAGATAGCCTCACGCGGCTACAACAAATTGACACTGTAGATGATGGTCGGGAATGGTTACATATTAAGCCTGGCCATACAGGCCGTGCTGATCTGTATCAGGAAGGTCTAGCCCGGGGGTGGCCTGTGTCGGTTAAGCTGTGCGAACAAGTAGTAACTGCCTGGTCACAATGTCGCCTACGACTCAGCAAAGATCATCCGAGTAAGGCGCCTCCCTTACACATGCGGGACAAGAAAATGTTGTGGCATTCATGGCAGATTGATTATATTGGGCCCTTGAGATCATCAGGTGGGAAAAGATATGTCCTAGTCGGAGTGGAGATTATCTCCAGCCTCAGTATGGCCACTGGCTTCAAATCAGCTGCTGGGGACAACACAGTGAAAGGCCTAAAAGGGTGGTTCAGCACACTTCCCCTTCCCGAGGAAATCCAAAGTGATAACGGTTCACACTTTACCGCTACAGTGGTACAAGATTGGGCCAAAGAAGAAGGGATTCGATGGGTATTTCATACTCCCTATTATCCTCAGGCTAATGGCATTGTTGAATGCACCAACGGATTGGTTAAGCGTTTTGCAAAAACTCATAAATCATAAGGGAAGGTGAAGAAGGCACCTTGCCCACCGAAATTCGAAAAGTAATATGGGATAACGCAATTGAGTTTGAGAGAAAATTTCAATCCTGGTGGTATCTGGTTAATTTCACCTACGATCCCACTGAGAGCAAAGCCACAGCTTTTGTCTTAACGATACGCAATGCCTCAGTATCCACCATATACCCAATCATCGCACTGGGGTTGAATCACCAAGGAGCTCTACTCTATCCAACACAGCACAGAGGTTGGGCACGACAAAATGAGACTAAATGGCAAACTGCTGATGTTGACGCATGCGTTTCACGAGACCAACAAGGATTCATTTGTGAGAGTAATACTCTCAAAGCACAAGACCTTTGTCTTGACACCAACCAGAATGCTTGTCACTTTGAGACACATCCCGATGAAACCCCAGAGACTGTGCTTGACTATATTGGGAAAGGGTGCGTTAGCATGAGGTCTCCCTGTAGTCTTGTATTATAGACGAGAAAGGCTTGAGACCATGGCCACTCTGGGTCTCTTTGACTACAAACAACAGGGAATAAAAAGGTGAAACTGAATAGCATCAATTCCATCTGCCAATTCGTCATTTTAGAATTTGGGCCTCCAAATAGCCATACATCATAAAAGTAGTATTATTGCCAGGTTCAATGTCAGGATTCCCTGGAGACATTCAAAGGTAGCGTAGGCCAATCCGTCTGTACAGCTCATCCAAGGTTCCTGTAAGACATAAAGGAAAAGAAAATCTGCTCGGTCTTATTCGACCGACGGGGTTAAAAAGAAGGTGCGGTCCACCGGGTGCTGATCCGGTGTATCTTCCCTGAACAATCCTTGGCTTCCCATGCATAGGGATTTTTGGGAGTAGCTAGCACCATTGGCACCGTCCCATTTTGAGGCATTTTCACTAGCACAGGTAGTCCAGGGTGAAATCTTCCGGGGTATTTTCCCGGTTCATTGGCAGCCTTTGGCGAGATAATATTGGCAGGTACACAGAAAGCTTTCATTTTAGGACAGCCGTCTCCACTCCATTTGTTATTTAGTTGATAGATGGCATCATCCAATCGCAAATGCCAACCAGGTTCATGACTTTTTGCAAAACGCTTAACCAATCTATTGGTGCGTTCAACAATGCCATTAGCCTGGGGATAATAGGGAGTATGAAATACCCATCGAATCCCTTCTTCCTTGGCCCAATCTTGTACCACCGAAGCCGTAAAGTGTGAAACGTTATCACTCTGGATTTCGTCGGGAAGGGGAAGTGTGCTGAACCACCCTGTTAGGCCTTTCACTGTGTTGTCCCTCGTAGCTGGTTTGAAACTGCTGGCCATACTGAGGCTGGAGATAATCTCCACTCCTACCAGGACATATCTTTTCCCACCTGATGATCTCAAGGGCCCAATATAATCAAGCTGCCATGAATGCCACAACGCTTTCTTGTCCCGCATGTGTAAGGGAGGCGCCTTACTCGGATGATCTTTGCTGAGTCGTAGGCGACATTGTGAACAGGCAGTTACTATTTGTTCGCACAGCTTAACTGACACAAGCCACCCACCTTCCCGATACAGGTCAGGACGGCCTGTGCGGCCACGTTTAACATGTAACGATTCAAGTAAGCGTTCCCATTCCCGACCATCATCTACAATGTCAATTTGTTGTAGCCGCGTGAGGCCATCTACCTGTTGGTTGAACTGAGCAGTGATCGAGTTTGAACGATCGTGGCCTTTTACCCAAGCAATGTGCAATGGTCTCTGTCCTCCTATTTCCAACAGTTGCTTCCAATTATCTGTCTCCCAAACTGGGACTCTATTCACCTGCCAATCGTTGGCTGCCCAGTGTCCTAGCCATTCAGTGGCTCCTTTAAGAACAGCATATGACTCAGCGTAAAAGGAGGTGGCTCCATGTTGTGCAGCTAGTAGGACAGCTCTGAGTTCCCCTACCCTCCCCTATTTCAATTGCTCTTTCTCCCGTTGTTACTTCCAGTGCTACGGCCTTATATTTGCACTTATTTTTTTAACGGTGAGATGACGCACCAGTAAACCACACTCCTCTAAGATCACTGCTGTCCCTCAAAGGAGGTGCTTCTTGGATCGGAGATGGTCTGTTTGGTGGGGATTGGAACAATAGGGCACCATCTATATCCTTTGGTATCCTTGTGAAGTAGCCTTGGATACTTTAACACTGCCTTCAGAGACTGGCTTGATTTCATTAATGCCTTCTAAATAAGCATACCACTTTCGAACTGTAGGTCTCTGGGCAATGCCAGCTGGTGGTGGTGTCCCTTTAAGGACCACATCTGGGAGGCGAAAAGGTCCCAGGAAAGATCACACTCTGTTCTCTTCTTATCTGCTCTGCTCGTTGCAACGCTCGCACCAGGGACAGTAAACCCTTCTCCAGGTCTGAATAGCTGCTCTCAGTATCATTGAAGGAGTGTGAGCAAAATTCTAATGGTCTCTCCGGTCCTGCTGGTCCCTTCTGCCATAAATTACAACGGGAACCATGTTCACTGAGCCCCCATTCTACATGGACAGGGTCAGTTGGATGTATGGGGCCAAGTTGTTGGAATAACCTTAGCTCCTTTATTAGTAATTGCAGAGCATTAGTGTGTTGTTCAGTCCACACCCAGGATTTACCCTTTTTTGGCAAGCTATGAAGGGGCGAGCAATGATGGAAAAGCCAGGGATGTGTTTACGCCAATAACTTAAAGTTCCCAGGACCTGCTGTAACTCCTTCGTGCTGGAAGGATTCTGTCCATGTTCTATTTTTTCAGGGTATCCTGAGGGACAGAAGCAGCTCCCTTAATCCACCAGACCCCCAGGAATTTAACTTCCTGTGCGGGTCCCTGACACTTTGAGTCGGGTCTACGTGAGGCACCCACTAACACTTCTGCCCTAGTCATTCGCTGCTCTCCCGGCAACCAGAGGTTAATTTTTGCAGTGGGGCATGTTTTTACCACACCATCAATTCCTGTGAAGTTGACTCTGCGTCGGGTGGGATTTATACCTAGAAGTTGTGCTGTTTCGTTAGTGATTGCAGACATTTGGGCTCCGGTATCAATAATAAAATTTACCAATATCTTCCGGGGTCCAACAGGAATGACAATAACAGGTTCGGAGTCTTTATGAGAGCGCCATTGGATTGCTAGTACCTGCCCGACAGGGTTGCTCAGTGCCCTCCCCGGGGATAGGAGTGTTGTGGCTGGGACTCTGTCAAATCAATCAAGTTATGTTCCGGTGCAGAAGGCACAGTTTTCTCACGGCTTGGGGATTCTCTGGTTAGACTTTTCTCCCCAGCCGCATTATTCTTTCTAGGTAGAGATTGGACTAGCGTACGGAGATCTCCCGTAGGGTCACCGTGCAAGAATTGTCGGGGCACCCCTAATTGTAGGGCTTTACGCCACAACTCATTCCGGTCCTTATCTGGCTTAAACCTTCCCTCTGATTTAGGGTTTTGAGTGTGAGTTTGGACTTGGCGAACCTTTCGCGGGTGTTCGGAGGATTTCTCACTAGTTTGGCTGGCCCAGCCCATTCGGCGCCCATATTGATCTATTTCCTGTACATTCCAGGTGGGCATGTAGTGACGACGGCCCCGCCCATGAGCACCCCGAGCATCCCGTATACGATCTTGAGTGCGAACAAGGAACGGTTTCAGGCAACCGGGAAGACCACGGATGAGAGGGGCTAATCGATCGGGGTCGATAGGGGCTGACATTGGGGATTTCCGAAATTCCTCTCTGTCATACATGGCTTGCAGACAAGCTGCTTTCCGTACAGCCGCAAACAGATCAGAGTAGCCTGTAGCTCTAATCTCTAACGGCTCCCCCCTCTCTCGCGGATCCATACCCCCTGCCCAAAAGGCTGCTCGAGCAGTTAGGGAATAATTATGATCCCCAGGCATAGTGGTTAAAAACACTCCTGGTCCCCAAGAGTCTCCTGCTTCTTCCTCACTCAGCATAATTCTGCCCCCCCCTTCAGAAGAAACTCGCCACACATACTCAACAGCTGACTCTTCTGGTCGCCTCGAATATTTCTCCCTTATTTTTGTTAACTCGGTTGGTGTCCATGGAACGGTACGCACAGTGGTGTGAATTTCATCACCATCATCAACTGCAGTTTCAGTTTTAACCAGAGGACGTAAAGGAAAAACTTGGGATTTCAAAGTAAAAGTCCTTTCCTCCCCATCTTCTTCGTCATCCTCACTATTAGACAAAAAAATCTCCGGTCTGGGTTCCGGAATTTGGATAACACATTAACTTACGAATCTGTTGGACCTGGGTCGAGGGCTGCATTTTATCTAAGAGCCCGGTCACCCTTTCAATAACATTTTAAGTTGGCGATTTTCACTCCCAAGTTGAGCATTCCGGTTTCCTAAACATTCATTCTCACTCACAAGCTTATCGACTTGAGTTCTTAATCTTTCTCCTGTCTCCTTTTGCAAGGCTAATGATGACTTCAGCACCTCATTCTCCGATTTCAGGGTTGCATATTCTACAGCTGAAATCAGATTAGGAGCGGGGGTTTCTCTAGCTTCTTGTTGTGCACAAGATAAACAGGCGCCTAACACAGCACAAATCACACCCTTGCCTTTCCCCGCTCTGAGCTTCTGTGAAACCCGACGCTCTTCAATACGTTCCACCACTTTCTCTTCATCCTTCCAAAATTTTTGGGCCCACTCCTTCCCAGCCTGGGAAGGGGCACAATCATATTTTTGCAGCAGTTTATCCATGGCAATCCTGCCGACTACGCCAAATTCTGTTGCGTGAAACGGGGCCAAGCGGTTTTGGCAGAAGATAAACCCCCTTGCGTTCTAACACTCCTCACCGAGGTGGGAGGCCAGGTGCGGCTGGGTTTCAATTCTGAGTGATGCCCAATTCAGCACTATCAGCCCAATCGCGTTTAATATGTGTTAAACTATTACGATTTGGAGACACTAATAGTGGGCTGCACCTTCAGTCTAGTCGTGCTCCTGAACCAGCACGGCCTCTCTCAAGTTTTGGTCGCGTTCAGTGAGAAAGCGAAACGACTAGCTACTGAAACAGTGCAGTTTATTTAAACAACAGATATACAGGTTCTTTAGGATTGCCGGTGATAAATACACTGTCTGCAAAGCACGTGCAAATAAAGACATTGTTAAATAGACAAACGCGTGACAAAATTATAAACGATACAGCCTGGCTATAAATGTAGGGTAGAGATTCTCTAGAGAAATTTCTAGAGTCCCCGAGAAAGCACTCGGTGTAATCAAAGTCTTACCCAAAGGCGTCCTTATGGGGGGAAGAAAGGCTCAGCCCGTCGACTGATCCCAGAAAACAGCGGTGGGATTCTTCGCGATGGTGTCTTCCCAGACATTCCCCCTCTCTTGGGCTATTTTTATATTATTTTTTTAACTTCAAAGTGGAGTTTGAGTGACTTTAGTCATATGTACTTTTATTATGATTAATGTACTCAAGGAGGAGTGTTCACACCTCGGGGGCGGATAGCCTCCGGGATGGAGGTGTGTTTTGATACATTGTGGTGAGCAAAGTTCGCACAAAAGGACAGCATTTCATCAACATTTGACGAAATGTTGGCTCGGGTGGCGTGTAAGCCGCTTATCAGTTCCGTAGTACCATCTCGTCCCCATATCTGCTATTCGTCACAAGGGAAGGCCACGGAACAAGCGAGTTCCGTTCCATCCCTCGTGTAGTTTCGCAAACAACCTTGTACAGGGAATCACAGCTGTTGCATTCTTCGTGTGCTAGCTGCGGCTGTATTCTACCTCAGAAGCCTCTTGATTTTATGACTTTCCTTAATGTGTGAACAATGCTGTATTTTTGTATTCTTGGCCAATTTAGTAATTATTCCACAAGAACACACATTGGTTGCCGATTTATCAACGGGTCTAATCACCACAGGCCAACTGTAATTAAAACCATCTATGTAGACTCTACCAAAGCGGACAAATACAACACTGATTGTTACAAAATTATGGAGCCAAATTCAGATTGCTGGCACAATTTCACTTTCATCAAACCTACAGTAGTGTACTGTATTTGGGGCTACAAGGGCACAGAATTGTTATTTGAATTTATGATTGACTCAAATACACCTGAACTTGCTGAAATGAATCCAGAACCTACACCCCACAAACTCTCAAAGGCTCTCTCTTCTAAGAGAAAAAAAAAAAAACCACCTCTCTCTTTTCTAAGCCCTCCATTAGACTAACTCCTTACATTTTCAACATTGGCCCTTACGTTATTAAACACACACAGGTCAACAACAGGTACTGTTTAATCCCACATATTCCCTCAAACGAGCAGAATTGTCAATGCAGATTAAAATCTCTGCGATCAAACCCACCTGCTCACCATTCCTGAGTACATCTTATGCAGAATGGTCAGCATGGTTACGCAAACGAACTCTTGCCACTTCACACGGACGGAAGAGGGATGCGACTGGTATCTTAGGAACAGGCCTGGGAGTCTTGAATAGTATAGATGCTGAGATACTTGCCAACAAACTAGTCACAACCGCTACTGATCTGGACAAATTAAGACATCCCCTACGGTCCTCTCTATTAGCATTGGGAAACCACCAACGGCTTTTATAGAATATATTGCCTCAATGGGAAGAAACGGGTGAAAAAGACCATCAGCTGATCACAGATGCACTTGGTACAACTCAAACCAATGTTTCCTTGGCTCTTAGTTGTATCCAAGCCCAATTGTGGATGCAATCTATGACAGCCGCAATCATAAGGGAAGGTAAAGAAGGCACCTTGCCCACCGAAATTCGAAAAGTAATATGGGATAACGCAATTGAATTTGAGAAAAAATTTCAGTCCAGGTGGTATCTGGTTAATTTCACCTACGATCCCACTGAGAGCAAAGCCACAGCTTTTGTCTTAACGATACGCAATGCCTCCGTATACACCACATACCCAATCATCGCACTGGGGTTGAATCACCAAGGAGCTCTACTCTATCCAACACAGCACAGAGGTTGGGCACGACAAAATGAGACTAAATGGCAAACTGCTGATGTTGACGCATGCGTTTCACGAGACCAACAAGGATTCATTTGTGAGAGTAATACTCTCAAAGCACAAGACCTTTGTCTTGACACCAACCAGAATGTTTGTCACTTTGACACACATCCCGATGAAACCCCAGAGACTGTGCTTGACTATATTGGGAAAGGGTGCGTTAGCATGAGGTCTCCCTGTAGTCTTGTATTCAGAGATGACATAGTAATCACTCAAATCTTTGTGTTTGAACTTTACTAACACAAAGTTACGGGATGCGACTTCAATTATTAAGCTCCTGTTACGTCTTTTCAATTGCTACAACCTAATTATACGTTGATTCGAGATTGTTGCCTGCCCCTATCGGAATGAATCTCTCCCTGGTGAAGAAGCTGCTAAAACACAATGAATTGAAGCGACTCTTGAAAGAGGCCCAAGAAAATAGACAGACAACTTTGATTACCGTCCATCATCAGGTTGAAGAAATACACAAAGCGTTGGAAAGAGTGAAGAGAGGCGAAGGACATAGATGGGGAGATCCTCTTTTTGGATGGTCACCGACAGTTACAGGACTTTATAACAAGATGCTTCACTCTGTTGTTGTTTTACTAATACTCACTGTATTGTGCTTTGCTTAGACAATTGTTTTGCATGTTAGACTTTGGATTATGATGAAAAGTTTAAATCGCTTGATCACTCCGCGAGAAGGATTTCCACTTGATATCCCTCAGCACAAGAACACATGTGATCTTTCTTATCAGTGTTGAGTACGTCGACCTTGACTGACTGTAGACAAAGCTTTCCCTGCAGGCTCTTTGCGCGGGGGACAAATCTCCAGCCGTATGGCCATTTTTGTGCCTGGCGCGGCGCCAAGTGGGAAAGGGTGGTGTCGAGGCTGAAGGCAGCAGGAAAGCCCGCAGCCCCCAGGTCTCTGGGGCTACGCAAGCGGTTCCCAAAGAGCTTTAGAACAAGGCATAGTTTTCCCTGCTGGCTCTTTGGGCAGGGGACCCATCTCCAGCCATATGGCCATTTTTGTGCCTGGCGCGGCGCCAAGTTGGAAAGCGTGGCTTTGAGTCTGAAGGCAGCAGGAAAGCCCGCAGCCCCCAGGTCTGTGGGGCTACGCAAGCGGTTCCCAAAGAGCTTTAGAACAAGGCATAGTTTTCCCTGCTGGCTCCTTGGGCGGGGGACCCATCTCCAGCCGTATGGCCATTTTTGTGCCTAGCGCGACGCCAAGTGGGAAAGGGTGGCTTTGAGGCTGAAGGCAGCAGCAAAGCCTGCAGCCCCCAGGTCTGTGGGGCTACGCAAGCGGTTCCCAAAGAGCTTTAGAACAAGGCATAGTTTTCCCTGCTGGCTCTTTGGGCATGGGACCCATCTCCAGCCGTATGGCCATTTTTGTGCCTGGCGCGGCGCCAAGTGTGAAAGGGTGGCTTTGAGGCTGAAGGCAGCAAGACAGCCCGCAGCCCCCAGGTCTGTGTGGCTACGCAAGCGGTTCCCAAAGAGCTTTAGAACAAGGCATAGTTTTCCCTGCTGGCTCCTTGGGCGGGGGACCCATCTCCAGCCGTATGGCCATTTTTGTGCCTAGCGCGACGCCAAGTGGGAAAGCGTGGCTTTGAGGCTGAAGGCAGCAGCAAAGCCCGCAGCCCCCACGTCTGTGGGACAACGCAAGCGGTTCCCAAAGAGCTTTAGAACAAGGCATAGTTTTCCCTGCTGGCTCTTTGGGCGGGGGACCCATCTCCAGCCGTATGGCCATTTTTGAGCCTGGCGCGGCGCCAAGTGGGAAAGGGTGGTTTTGAGGCTGAAGGCAGCAGCAAAGCCTGCAGCCCTAAGGTCTGTGGGGCTACGCAAGCGGTTCCCAAAGAGCTTTAGAACAAGGCATAGTTTTCCCTGCTGGCTCTTTGGGCGGCGGACATATGTCGAGTCGTATGGCCATTTTTGTGCCTGGCAAGGCGCCAAGTGGGAAAGGGTGGTGTCGAGTCTGAAGGCAGCAGGAAAGCCTGCAGCCCCCAGGTCTGTGGGGCTACGCAAGCGGTTCCCAAAGAGCTTTAGAACAAGGCATAGTTTTCCCTGCTGGCTCTTTGGGCGGGGGACCCATCTCCAGCCGTATGGCCATTTTTGTGCCTGATAGGGCGCCAAGTGGGAAAGGGTGGTGTCGAGGCTGAAGACAGCAGGAAAGCCCGCAGGCCCCACGTCTGTGGGGCCAAGCAAGCGGTTCCCAAAGAGCTTTAGAACAAGGCATAGTTTTCCCTGCTGGCTCTTTGGGCGTGGGACCCATCTCCAGACGTATGGCTATTTTTGTGCCTGGCGCGGTGCGTAGTGGCATAGGGTGGTTTTGAGGCTGAAGGCAGCAGGAAAGCCCGCAGCCCCCAGGTCTGTGGGGCCAAGCAAGCCGTTCCCAAAGAGCTTTAGAACAAGGCATAGTTTTCCCTGCTGGCTCTTTGGGCGGGGGACCCATCTCCAGCCATAGGCCATTTTTGTGCCTGGCGCGGCGCCAAGTGGGAAAGGGTGGCTTTGAGGCTGAAGGCAGCAGCAAAGCCCGCAGCCCCCAGGTCTGTGGGGCTACGCAAGCGGTTCCCAAAGAGCTTTAGAACAAGGCATAGTTTTCCCTGCTGGCTCTTTGGGCGGGGGACCCATCTCCAGCCATATGGCCATTTTTGTGCCTGATAGGGCGCCAAGTGGGAAAGGGTGGTGTCGAGGCTGAAGGCAGCAGGAAAGCCCGCAGCCCCCAGGTCTGTGGGGCTACGCAAGCGGTTCCCAAAGAGCTTTAGAACAAGGCATAGTTTTCCCTGCTGGCTCTTTGGGCGGGGGACCCATCTCCAGCCGTATGGCCATTTTTGTGCCTGGCGCGGTGCCAAGTGGGAAAGGGTGGTGTCGAGGCTGAAGGCAGCAGGAAAGCCCGCAGCCCCCAGGTCTGTGGGGCTACGCAAGCGGTTCCCAAAGAGCTTTAGAACAAGGCATAGTTTTCCCTGCTGGCTCTCTGGGCGGGGACCCATCTCCAGCCGTATGGCCATTTTTGAGCCTGGCGCGGCGCCAGGTGGGAAAGGGTGGCTTTGAGGCTGAAGGCAGGAGCAAAGCCTGCAGCCCCCAGGTCTGTGGGGCTACGCAAGCGGTTCCCAAAGAGCTTTAGAACAAGGCATAGTTTTCCCTGCTGGCTCTTTGGGCGGGGGACCCATCTCCAGCCGTATGGCCATTTTTGTGCCTGACAGGGCGCCAAGTGGGAAAGGGTGGCTTTGAGGCTGAAGGCAGGAGCAAAGCCTGCAGCCCCCAGGTCTGTGGGGCTACGCAAGCGGTTCCCAAAGAGCTTTAGAACAAGGCATAGTTTTCCCTGCTGGCTCTTTGGGCGGGGGACCCATCTCCAGCCGTATGGCCATTTTTGTCCCTGGCCCGGCGCCAAGTGGGAAAGGGTGGTGTAGAGGCTGAAGGCAGCAGCAAAGACTGCAGCCCCCAGGTCTGTGGGGCCAAGCAAGCCGTTCCCAAAGAGCTTTAGAACAAGGCCTAGTTTTCCCTGCTGGCTCTTTGGGCGGGGGACCCATCTCCAGCCGTATGGCCATTTTTGTGCCTGGCACGGCGCCAAGTGGGAAAGGGTGGCTTTGAGGCTGAAGGCAGCAGCAAAGCCCGCAGCCCCCAGGTCTGTGGGGCTACGCAAGCGGTTCCCAAAGAGCTTTAGAACAAGGCATAGTTTTCCCTGCTGGCTCTCTGGGCGGGGGACCCATCTGCAGCCGTATGGCCATTTTTGAGCCTGGAGCAGTGCCAAGTGGGAAAGGGTGTTGTCGAGGCTGAAGGCAGCAGGAAAGCCCGCAGCCCCCAGGTCTGTGGGGCTACGCAAGCGGTTCCCAAAGAGCTTTAGAACAAGGCATAGTTTTCCCTGCTGGCTCTTTGGGCGGGGGACCCATCTCCAGCCATAGGCCATTTTTGTGCTTGATAGGGCGCCAAGTGGGAAAGGGTGGCTTTGAGGCTGAAGGCAGCAGGAAAGCCTGCAGCCCCCAGGTCTGTGGGGCTACGCAAGCGGTTCCCAAAGAGCTTTAGAACAAGGCATAGTTTTCCCTGCTGGCTCTTTGTTCGGGGGACCCATCTCCAGCCATAGGCCATTTTTGTGCCTGGCGCGGCGCCCAGTGGGAAAGGGTGGCTTTGAGGCTTGAAGGCAGCAGGAAAGCCCGCAGCCCCCAGGTCTGTGGGGCTACGCAAGCGGTTCCCAAAGAGCTTTAGAACAAGGCATAGTTTTCCCTGCTGGCTCTTTGGGCGGGGGACCCATCTCCAGCCGTATGGCCATTTTTGTGCCTGGCGCAGCGCCAAGTGGGAAAGGGTGGTTTTGAGGCTGAAGGCAGCAGGAAAGCCTGCAGCCCCCAGGTCTGTGGGGCTACGCAAGCGGTTCCCAAAGAGCTTTAGAACAAGGCATAGTTTTCCCTGCTGGCTCTTTGGGCATGGGACCCATCTCCAGCCGTATGGCCATTTTTGTGCCTGGCGCGGCGCCAAGTGGGAAAGGGTGGTGTCGAGGCTGAAGGCAGCAGGAAAGCCCGCAGCCCCCAGGTCTCTGGGGCTACGCAAGCGGTTCCCAAAGAGCTTTAGAACAAGGCATAGTTTTCCCTGCTGGCTCTTTGGGCGGGGGACCCATCTCCAGCCGTATGGCCATTTTTGTGCCTAGCGCGGCGCCAAA
Source organism: Rissa tridactyla (assembly GCF_028500815.1). Classification (NCBI taxonomy): domain Eukaryota; kingdom Metazoa; phylum Chordata; class Aves; order Charadriiformes; family Laridae; genus Rissa; species Rissa tridactyla. The sequence goes on from NW_026529372.1 coordinate 243,276, forward strand.
TGGGAAAGGGTGGCTTTGAGGCTGAAGGCAGCAGGAAAGTCTGCAGCCCCCAGGTCTGTGGGGCTACGCAAGCGGTTCCCAAAGAGCTTTAGAACAAGGCATAGTCTTCCCTGCTGGCTCTCTGGGCCGGGGACCCATCTCCAGCCATAGGCCATTTTTGTGCCTGGCGCAGTGCCAAGTGGGAAAGGGTGGTGTCGAGGCTGAAGGCAGCAGGAAAGCCCGCAGCCCCCACGTCTGTGGGGTACGCAAGCGTTTCCCAAAGAGCTTTAGAACAAGGCATAGTTTTCCCTGCTGGCTCTTTGGGCGGGGGACCCATCTCCAGCCATAGGCCATTTTTGTGCCTGGCGCGGCGCCAAGTGGGAAAGGGTGGTGTCGAGGCTGAAGGCAGCAGGAAAGCCTGCAGGCCCCACGTCTGTGGGGCTACGCAAGTGGTTCCCAAAGAGCTTTAGAACAAGGCATAGTTTTCCCAGCTGGCTCTTTGGGCGGGGGACCCATCTCCAGCCATAGGCCATTTTTGTGCCTGGCGCGGCGCCAAGTGGGAAAGGGTGGCTTTGAGGCTGAAGGCAGCAGGAAAGCCTGCAGCCCCCAGGTCTGTGGGGCTACGCAAGCGGTTCCCAAAGAGCTTTAGAACAAGGCATAGTTTTCCCTGCTGGCTCTTTGGGCGGGGGACCCATCTCCAGCCGTATGGCCATTTTTGTGCCTGGCCCGGCGCCAAGTGGGAAAGGGTGGTGTCGAGGCTGAAGGCAGCAGGAAAGCCCACAGCCCCCAGGTCTGTGGGGCTACGCAAGCGGTTCCCAAAGAGCTTTAGAACAAGGCATAGTTTTCCCTGCTGGCTCTTTGGGCGGGGGACCCATCTCCAGCCGTATGGCCATTTTTGTGCCTGGCGCGGTGCGTAGTGTGAAAGGGTGGTTTTGAGGCTGAAGGCAGCAGGAAAGCCTGCAGCCCACAGCTCTGTGGGGCCAAGGAAGCTGTTCCCAAAGAGCTTTAGAACAAGGCATAGTTTTCCGTGATGGCTCTTTGGGCATGGGACCCATCTCCAGCCATAGGCCATTTTTGTGCCTGGCGCGGTGCGTAATGGGAAAGGGTGGCTTTGAGGCTGAAGGCAGCAGGAAAGCCTGCAGCCCCCAGGTCTGTGGGGCCAAGCAAGCGGTTCCCAAAGAGCTTTAGAACAAGGCATAGTTTTCCCTGATGGCTCTTTGGGCATGGGACCCATCTCCAGCCATAGGCCATTTTTGTGCCTGATAGGGCGCCAAGTGGGAAAGGGTGGCTTTGAGGCTGAAGGCAGCAGGAAAGCCTGCAGCCCCCAGGTCTGTGGGGCTACGCAAGCGGTTCCCAAAGAGCTTTAGAAGAAGGCATAGTTTTCCCTGCTGGCTCTTTGGACGGGGGACCCATTTCCAGCCGTATGGCCATTTTTGTGCCTGGCGCGGCGCCAAGTGGGAAAGGGTGGCTTTGAGGCTGAAGGCAGCAGGAAAGCCTGCAGCCCCCAGGTCTCTGGGGCTACGCAAGCAGTTCCCAAAGAGCTTTAGAACAAGGCATAATTTTCCCTGCTGGCTCTTTGGGCGGGGGACCCATCTCCAGCCATAGGCCTTTTTTGTGCCTGGCGCGGCGCCAAGTGGGAAAGGGTGCTGTCGAGGCTGAAGGCAGCAGCAAAGCCTGCAGCCCCCAGGTCTGTGGGGCTATGCAAGCGGTTCCCAAAGAGCTTTAGAACAAGGCATAGTTTTCCCTGCTGGCTCTTTGGGCGGGGGACCCATCTCCAGTCGTATGGCTATTTCTATGCCTAGCGCGGTGCGTAGTGGGAAAGGGTGGTTTTGAGGCTGAAGGCAGCAGGAAAGCCCGCAGCCCCCAGGTCTGTGGGACTACGCAAGCAGTTCCCAAAGAGCTTTAGAACAAGGCATAATTTTCCCTGCTGTCTCTTTGGGCGGGGGACCCATCTCCAGCCATAGGCCATTTTTGTGCCTGGCGCGGCGCCAAGTGGGAAAGGGTGGTGTGGAGGCTGAATGCAGCAGGAAAGCCCGCAGCCCCCAGGTCTGTGGGGCTACGCAAGCGGTTCCCAAAGAGCTTTAGAACAAGGCATAGTTTTCCCTGCTGGCTCTTTGAGCGTGGGACCCATCTCCAGCCATAGGCCATTTTTGTGCCTGATGCGGCGCCAAGTGGGAAAGGGTGGCTTTGAGGCTGAAGACAGCAGGAAAGCCTGCAGCCCCCAGGTCTGTGGGGCTACGCAAGCGGTTCCCAAAGAGCTTTAGAACAAGGCATAGTTTTCCCTGCTGTCTCTTTGGGCGGGGGACCCATCTCCAGCCGTATGGCCATTTTTGTGCCTGGCGCGGTGCGTAGTGGGAAAGGGTGGCTTCGAGGCTGAAGGCAGCAGCAAAGCCCGCAGCCCCCAGGTCTGTGGGGCTACGCAAGTGGTTCCCAAAGAGCTTTAGAACAAGGCATAGTTTTCCCTGCTGGCTCTTTGGGCGGGGGACCCATCTCCAGCCATATGGCCATTTTTGGGCCTGGCGCGGCGCCAGGTGGGAAAGGGTGGCTTTGAGGGTGAAGGCAGGAGCAAAGCCTGCAGCCCCAAGGTCTGTGGGGCTACGCAAGCGGTTCCCAAAGAGCTTTAGAACAAGTCATAGTTTTCCCAGCTGGCTCTTCGGGCATGGGACCCATCTCCAGCCATAGGCCATTTTTGTGCCTGGCGCGACGCCAAGTGGGAAAGGGTGCTGTCGAGGCTGAAGGCAGCAGGAAAGCCTGCAGCCCCCAGGTCTGTGCAGCTACGCAAGCGGTTTCCAAAGAGCTTTAGAACAAGGCATAGTTTTCCCTGCTGGCTCTTTGGGCGGGGGACCCATCTCCAGCCATAGGCCGTTTTTGTGCCTGGCGCGGCGCCAAGTGGGAAAGGGTGCTGTCGAGGCTGAAGTCAGCAGCAAAGCCTGCAGCCCCCAGGTCTGTGGGGCTATGCAAGAGGTTGCCAAAGATCTTTAGAACAAGGCATAGTTTTCCTTGCTGGGTCTTTGGGCGTGGGACCCATCTCCAGCCATTTGCCATTTTTGTGCCTGATGCAGCGCCAAGTGGGAAAGGGTGGCTTTGAGGCTGAAGGCAGCAGGAAAGCCTGCAGCCCCCAGGTCTGTGGGGCTATGGAAGCGGTTCCCAAAGAGCTTTAGAACAAGGCATAGTTTTCCCTGCTGGCTCCTTGGGCTGGAGACCCATCTCCAGCCATAGGCCATTTTTATGCCTGGCGAAGCGCCAAGTGGGAAAGGGTGGTGTCGAGGCTGAAGGCAGCAGGAAAGCCTGCAGCCCCCAGGTCTGTGGGGCTACGCAAGCGGTTCCCAAAGAGCTTTAGAACAAGGCATAGTTTTCCCTGCTGGCTCTTTGGGCGGGGGACCCATCTCCAGCCGTATGGCCATTTTTGTGCCTGGCGCGGTGCGTCGTGGGAAAGGGTGGTTTTGAGGCTGAAGGCAGCAGGAAAGCCTGCAGCCCCCAGGTCTGTGGGGCCAAGCAAGCGGTTCCCAAAGAGCTTTAGAACAAGGCATAGTTTTCCCTGATGGCTCTTTGGGCATGGGACCCATCTCCAGCCATAGGCCATTTTTGTGCCTGATAGGGCGCCAAGTGGGAAAGGGTGGTTTTGACGCTGAAGGCAGCAGGAAAGCCCGCAGCCCCCAGGTCTGTGCGGCTACGCAAGCGGTTCCCAAAGAGCTTTAGAAGAAGGCATAGTTTTCCCTGCTGGCTCTTTGGACGGGGGACCCATTTCCAGCCGTATGGCCATTTTTGTGCCTGGCGCGGCGCCAAGTGGGAAAGGGTGGCTTTGAGGCTGAAGGCAGCAGGAAAGCCTGCAGCCCCCAGGTCTCTGGGGCTACGCAAGCAGTTCCCAAAGAGCTTTAGAACAAGGCATAGTTTTCCCTGCTGGCTCTCTGGGCGGGGGACCCATCTCCAGCCATAGGCCGTTTTTGTGCCTGGCGCGGCGCCAAGTGGGAAAGGGTGCTGTCGAGGCTGAAGGCAGCAGCAAAGCCTGCAGCCCCCAGGTCTGTGGGGCTATGCAAGCGGTTCCCAAAGAGCTTTAGAACAAGGCATAGTTTTCCCTGCTGGCTCTTTGGGCGGGGGACCCATCTCCAGTCGTATGGCTATTTCTATGCCTAGCGCGGTGCGTAGTGGGAAAGGGTGGTTTTGAGGCTGAAGGCAGCAGGAAAGCCCGCAGCCCCCAGGTCTGTGGGACTACGCAAGCAGTTCCCAAAGAGCTTTAGAACAAGGCATAATTTTCCCTGCTGTCTCTTTGGGCGGGGGACCCATCTCCAGCCATAGGCCATTTTTGTGCCTGGCGCGGCGCCAAGTGGGAAAGGGTGGTGTGGAGGCTGAATGCAGCAGGAAAGCCCGCAGCCCCCAGGTCTGTGGGGCTACGCAAGCGGTTCCCAAAGAGCTTTAGAACAAGGCATAGTTTTCCCTGCTGGCTCTTTGAGCATGGGACCCATCTCCAGCCATAGGCCATTTTTGTGCCTGATGCGGCGCCAAGTGGGAAAGGGTGGCTTTGAGGCTGAAGACAGCAGGAAAGCCTGCAGCCCCCAGGTCTGTGGGGCTACGCAAGCGGTTCCCAAAGAGCTTTAGAACAAGGCATAGTTTTCCCTGCTGGCTCCTTGGGCGGGGGACCCATCTCCAGCCGTATGGCCATTTTTGTGCCTAGCGCGGTGCGTAGTGGGAAAGGGTGGCTTCGAGGCTGAAGGCAGCAGCAAAGCCCGCAGCCCCCAGGTCTGTGGGGCTACGCAAGTGGTTCCCAAAGAGCTTTAGAACAAGTCATAGTTTTCCCAGCTGGCTCTTAGGGCATGGGACCCATCTCCAGCCATAGGCCATTTTTGTGCCTGGCGCGACGCCAAGTGGGAAAGGGTGCTGTCGAGGCTGAAGGCAGCAGGAAAGCCTGCAGCCCCCAGGTCTGTGCAGCTACGCAAGCGGTTTCCAAAGAGCTTTAGAACAAGGCATAGTTTTCCCTGCTGGCTCTTTGGGCGGGGGACCCATCTCCAGCCATAGGCCGTTTTTGTGCCTGGCGCGGCGCCAAGTGGGAAAGGGTGGTGTCGAGGCTGAAGTCAGCAGCAAAGCCTGCAGCCCCCAGGTCTGTGGGGCTATGCAAGAGGTTGCCAAAGATCTTTAGAACAAGGCATAGTTTTCCTTGCTGGGTCTTTGGGCGTGGGACCCATCTCCAGCCATTTGCCATTTTTGTGCCTGATGCAGCGCCAAGTGGGAAAGGGTGGCTTTGAGGCTGAAGGCAGCAGGAAAGCCTGCAGCCCCCAGGTCTGTGGGGCTATGGAAGCGGTTCCCAAAGAGCTTTAGAACAAGGCATAGTTTTCCCTGCTGGCTCCTTGGGCTGGAGACCCATCTCCAGCCAAAGGCCATTTTTATGCCTGGCGAAGCGCCAAGTGGGAAAGGGTGGTGTCGAGGCTGAAGGCAGCAGGAAAGCCTGCAGCCCCCAGGTCTGTGGGGCTACGCAAGCGGTTCCCAAAGAGCTTTAGAACAAGGCATAGTTTTCCCTGCTGGCTCTTTGGGCGGGGGACCCATCTCCAGCCGTATGGCCATTTTTGTGCCTGGCGCGGTGCGTCGTGGGAAAGGGTGGTTTTGAGGCTGAAGGCAGCAGGAAAGCCCGCAGCCCCCAGGTCTGTGCGGCTACGCAAGCGGTTCCCAAAGAGCTTTAGAACAAGGCATAGTTTTCCCTGCTGGCTCTTTGGGCGGGGGACCCATCTCCAGCCGTATGGCCATTTTTGTGCCTGGCCCGGCGCCAAGTGGGAAAGGGTGGTTTTGAGGCTGAAGGCAGCAGCAAAGCCTGCAGCCCCCAGGTCTGTGGGGCTACGCAAGCGGTTCCCAAAGAGCTTTAGAACAAGGCATAGTTTTCCCTGCTGGCTCTTTGGGCATGGGACCCATCTCCAGCCATAGGCCATTTTCGTGCCTGGCGCGACGCCAAGTGTGAAAGGGTGCTGTCGAGGCTGAAGGCAGCAGGAAAGCCTGCAGCCCCCAGGTCTGTGCAGCTACGCAAGCGGTTTCCAAAGAGCTTTAGAACAAGGCATAGTTTTCCCTGCTGGCTCTTTGGGCGGGGGACCCATCTCCAGCCATAGGCCATTTTTGAGCCTGGCGCGGCGCCAAGTGGGAAAGGGTGTTGTCGAGGCTGAAGGCAGCAGGAAAGCCCGCAGCCCCCAGGTCTGTGGGGCTACGCAAGCGGTTCCCAAAGAGCTTTAGAACAAGGCATAGTTTTACCTGCTGGCTCTTTTGGCAGGGGACCCATCTCCAGTCGTATGGCCATTTTTGTGCCTGGCGCGGCGCCACGTGGGAAAGGGTGATTTTGAGGCTGAAGGCGTCACGAAAGCCTGCCGTCCGAGGGTTTCTTAATGACTTTTCTTAATGATGTCTCCACAGTGTGAAGTTTTGCAGGATTTGAAAAAGTAATAGACACAGTGAAATTGAGTCTATTGGAAACTTCCATACTTTTCCCTCCCTCTAAAATCTCTGGTGTCCTGTAGTATCCACTGCCTGCAACTGCTGTTGCAGGAGCAGACAGATTGGTATCAAATTTAGAAAAAAAGGGACATCATTAAGAGGATTCACTCGCCTTATTTTTCACCGGTGTGGCCAGTAAAGAAACCAAAAAGGCAATGGCGTTTCACAGTAGATTACGGAAAATTAAACGCCAACACTGCACCTCTGACCGCTGCTGTTCCGAATATCGCGGAAATTGTGACAATGATAAAAGGAGCTGCCCATCCTTGCAGGGTTGCCTTAGATTTTAAAGACATATTTTTTTATGATTCTCCTCCTTGAGCAGGACAAAGCGCAGTTTGCATTCACATGGAAAGGAGTGCAATATACCTTTAACCGCTTTCCACAAGGATACAAACATTCCCCCACTATTGCCCATAATGCTTTGGCTAAAGTGCTATCAGAGATTCCTGTTTCACAGGGATGTACAGTATACCAATATATTATTGATGACATCTTAATAGGGGAGAGAACCAAGAAAGTGTACAAGACATGATGGAAAACATCCGAAAAACATTATCAGATTTCGGATTGGAAATTCCCGACTCAAAGTGTCAGGGACCCGCACAGGAAGTTAAATTCCTGGGGGTCTGGTGGATTAAGGGAGCTGCTTCTGTCCCTCAGGATACCCTGAAAAAATAGAACATGGACAGAATCCTTCCAGCACGAAGGAGTTACAGCAAGTCCTGGGAACTTTAAGTTATTAGCGTAAACACATCCCTGGCTTTTCCATCATTGCTCGCCCCCTTTATTGTTTGCTCAAAAAAGGTAAATCCTGGGAGTCGACTGAACAACACACTAATGCACTAGAATTGCTAATAAAAGAGCTAAGGTTATTCCAACAACTTGGCCCCATACATCCAACTGACCCTGTCCATGTAGAATGGGGGCTCAGTGAACATGGTTCCCATTGTAATTTATGCCAGAAGGGACCAGCAGGACCGGAGAGACCATTAGAATTTAGCTCTCACGCCTTTAATGATACTGAGAGCAGCTATTCAGACCTGGAGAAGGGTTTACTGTCCCTGGTGCGAGCATTGCAACGAGCAGAGCAGATAAGGAGAGAACAGAGCGTGATTGTTCGGGGCCCTTTTCGCCTCCCAGATGTGGTCCTTAAAGGGACACCACCACCAGCTGGCATTGCCCAGAAACCCACAGTTCGAAAGTGGCATGCTTATTTAGAAGGCATTAATGATATCATGCCAATCTCTGAAGGTAGTATCAAAGTATCCATGCTCCAGAAGGATAGAGATGGTGCCCTATTGTTCCAATCCCCACCAAACAGACCATCTCCAATCCAAGAAGCACCTCCTCTGAAAGCAGGCAGTGATCTTACAGGAGTGTGGTTTACTGGTGTGTCATCTCACCGTGAGAACAGCAAGTGGAAATACAAGGCCGTAGCACTGGAAGTAGCAACGGGGGAAAGAGCAATTGAAACAGGAGAAGGTAGGGCACAAGTAGGGGAACTCAGAGCCGTCCTACTAGCTGCACAACATGGAGCTACTTACATTTACACTGACTCATATGCTGTTTTTAAAGGAGCCACTGAATGGCTAGGACACTGGGCAGCCAATGATTGGCAGGTGAATAGAGTCCCGATCTGGGAGACAGACAGTTGGAAGCAACTGTTGGAAATAGGAGGACAGAGACCATTGCACATTGCTTGGGTAAAAGGCCACGATCGTTCAAACTCGATCACTGCTCAGTTCAACCAACAGGTAGATAGCCTCACGCGGCTACAACAAATTGACACTGTAGATGATGGTCGGGAATGGTTACATATTAAGCCTGGCCATACAGGCCGTGCTGATCTGTATCAGGAAGGTCTAGCCCGGGGGTGGCCTGTGTCGGTTAAGCTGTGCGAACAAGTAGTAACTGCCTGGTCACAATGTCGCCTACGACTCAGCAAAGATCATCCGAGTAAGGCGCCTCCCTTACACATGCGGGACAAGAAAATGTTGTGGCATTCATGGCAGATTGATTATATTGGGCCCTTGAGATCATCAGGTGGGAAAAGATATGTCCTAGTCGGAGTGGAGATTATCTCCAGCCTCAGTATGGCCACTGGCTTCAAATCAGCTGCTGGGGACAACACAGTGAAAGGCCTAAAAGGGTGGTTCAGCACACTTCCCCTTCCCGAGGAAATCCAAAGTGATAACGGTTCACACTTTACCGCTACAGTGGTACAAGATTGGGCCAAAGAAGAAGGGATTCGATGGGTATTTCATACTCCCTATTATCCTCAGGCTAATGGCATTGTTGAATGCACCAACGGATTGGTTAAGCGTTTTGCAAAAACTCATAAATCATAAGGGAAGGTGAAGAAGGCACCTTGCCCACCGAAATTCGAAAAGTAATATGGGATAACGCAATTGAGTTTGAGAGAAAATTTCAATCCTGGTGGTATCTGGTTAATTTCACCTACGATCCCACTGAGAGCAAAGCCACAGCTTTTGTCTTAACGATACGCAATGCCTCAGTATCCACCATATACCCAATCATCGCACTGGGGTTGAATCACCAAGGAGCTCTACTCTATCCAACACAGCACAGAGGTTGGGCACGACAAAATGAGACTAAATGGCAAACTGCTGATGTTGACGCATGCGTTTCACGAGACCAACAAGGATTCATTTGTGAGAGTAATACTCTCAAAGCACAAGACCTTTGTCTTGACACCAACCAGAATGCTTGTCACTTTGAGACACATCCCGATGAAACCCCAGAGACTGTGCTTGACTATATTGGGAAAGGGTGCGTTAGCATGAGGTCTCCCTGTAGTCTTGTATTATAGACGAGAAAGGCTTGAGACCATGGCCACTCTGGGTCTCTTTGACTACAAACAACAGGGAATAAAAAGGTGAAACTGAATAGCATCAATTCCATCTGCCAATTCGTCATTTTAGAATTTGGGCCTCCAAATAGCCATACATCATAAAAGTAGTATTATTGCCAGGTTCAATGTCAGGATTCCCTGGAGACATTCAAAGGTAGCGTAGGCCAATCCGTCTGTACAGCTCATCCAAGGTTCCTGTAAGACATAAAGGAAAAGAAAATCTGCTCGGTCTTATTCGACCGACGGGGTTAAAAAGAAGGTGCGGTCCACCGGGTGCTGATCCGGTGTATCTTCCCTGAACAATCCTTGGCTTCCCATGCGTAGGGATTTTTGGGAGTAGCTAGCACCATTGGCACCGTCCCATTTTGAGGCATTTTCACTAGCACAGGTAGTCCAGGGTGAAATCTTCCGGGGTATTTTCCCGGTTCATTGGCAGCCTTTGGCGAGATAATATTGGCAGGTACACAGAAAGCTTTCATTTTAGGACAGCCGTCTCCACTCCATTTGTTATTTAGTTGATAGATGGCATCATCCAATCGCAAATGCCAACCAGGTTCATGACTTTTTGCAAAACGCTTAACCAATCTATTGGTGCGTTCAACAATGCCATTAGCCTGGGGATAATAGGGAGTATGAAATACCCATCGAATCCCTTCTTCCTTGGCCCAATCTTGTACCACCGAAGCCGTAAAGTGTGAAACGTTATCACTCTGGATTTCGTCGGGAAGGGGAAGTGTGCTGAACCACCCTGTTAGGCCTTTCACTGTGTTGTCCCTCGTAGCTGGTTTGAAACTGCTGGCCATACTGAGGCTGGAGATAATCTCCACTCCTACCAGGACATATCTTTTCCCACCTGATGATCTCAAGGGCCCAATATAATCAAGCTGCCATGAATGCCACAACGCTTTCTTGTCCCGCATGTGTAAGGGAGGCGCCTTACTCGGATGATCTTTGCTGAGTCGTAGGCGACATTGTGAACAGGCAGTTACTATTTGTTCGCACAGCTTAACTGACACAAGCCACCCACCTTCCCGATACAGGTCAGGACGGCCTGTGCGGCCACGTTTAACATGTAACGATTCAAGTAAGCGTTCCCATTCCCGACCATCATCTACAATGTCAATTTGTTGTAGCCGCGTGAGGCCATCTACCTGTTGGTTGAACTGAGCAGTGATCGAGTTTGAACGATCGTGGCCTTTTACCCAAGCAATGTGCAATGGTCTCTGTCCTCCTATTTCCAACAGTTGCTTCCAATTATCTGTCTCCCAAACTGGGACTCTATTCACCTGCCAATCGTTGGCTGCCCAGTGTCCTAGCCATTCAGTGGCTCCTTTAAGAACAGCATATGACTCAGCGTAAAAGGAGGTGGCTCCATGTTGTGCAGCTAGTAGGACAGCTCTGAGTTCCCCTACCCTCCCCTATTTCAATTGCTCTTTCTCCCGTTGTTACTTCCAGTGCTACGGCCTTATATTTGCACTTATTTTTTTAACGGTGAGATGACGCACCAGTAAACCACACTCCTCTAAGATCACTGCTGTCCCTCAAAGGAGGTGCTTCTTGGATCGGAGATGGTCTGTTTGGTGGGGATTGGAACAATAGGGCACCATCTATATCCTTTGGTATCCTTGTGAAGTAGCCTTGGATACTTTAACACTGCCTTCAGAGACTGGCTTGATTTCATTAATGCCTTCTAAATAAGCATACCACTTTCGAACTGTAGGTCTCTGGGCAATGCCAGCTGGTGGTGGTGTCCCTTTAAGGACCACATCTGGGAGGCGAAAAGGTCCCAGGAAAGATCACACTCTGTTCTCTTCTTATCTGCTCTGCTCGTTGCAACGCTCGCACCAGGGACAGTAAACCCTTCTCCAGGTCTGAATAGCTGCTCTCAGTATCATTGAAGGAGTGTGAGCAAAATTCTAATGGTCTCTCCGGTCCTGCTGGTCCCTTCTGCCATAAATTACAACGGGAACCATGTTCACTGAGCCCCCATTCTACATGGACAGGGTCAGTTGGATGTATGGGGCCAAGTTGTTGGAATAACCTTAGCTCCTTTATTAGTAATTGCAGAGCATTAGTGTGTTGTTCAGTCCACACCCAGGATTTACCCTTTTTTGGCAAGCTATGAAGGGGCGAGCAATGATGGAAAAGCCAGGGATGTGTTTACGCCAATAACTTAAAGTTCCCAGGACCTGCTGTAACTCCTTCGTGCTGGAAGGATTCTGTCCATGTTCTATTTTTTCAGGGTATCCTGAGGGACAGAAGCAGCTCCCTTAATCCACCAGACCCCCAGGAATTTAACTTCCTGTGCGGGTCCCTGACACTTTGAGTCGGGTCTACGTGAGGCACCCACTAACACTTCTGCCCTAGTCATTCGCTGCTCTCCCGGCAACCAGAGGTTAATTTTTGCAGTGGGGCATGTTTTTACCACACCATCAATTCCTGTGAAGTTGACTCTGCGTCGGGTGGGATTTATACCTAGAAGTTGTGCTGTTTCGTTAGTGATTGCAGACATTTGGGCTCCGGTATCAATAATAAAATTTACCAATATCTTCCGGGGTCCAACAGGAATGACAATAACAGGTTCGGAGTCTTTATGAGAGCGCCATTGGATTGCTAGTACCTGCCCGACAGGGTTGCTCAGTGCCCTCCCCGGGGATAGGAGTGTTGTGGCTGGGACTCTGTCAAATCAATCAAGTTATGTTCCGGTGCAGAAGGCACAGTTTTCTCACGGCTTGGGGATTCTCTGGTTAGACTTTTCTCCCCAGCCGCATTATTCTTTCTAGGTAGAGATTGGACTAGCGTACGGAGATCTCCCGTAGGGTCACCGTGCAAGAATTGTCGGGGCACCCCTAATTGTAGGGCTTTACGCCACAACTCATTCCGGTCCTTATCTGGCTTAAACCTTCCCTCTGATTTAGGGTTTTGAGTGTGAGTTTGGACTTGGCGAACCTTTCGCGGGTGTTCGGAGGATTTCTCACTAGTTTGGCTGGCCCAGCCCATTCGGCGCCCATATTGATCTATTTCCTGTACATTCCAGGTGGGCATGTAGTGACGACGGCCCCGCCCATGAGCACCCCGAGCATCCCGTATACGATCTTGAGTGCGAACAAGGAACGGTTTCAGGCAACCGGGAAGACCACGGATGAGAGGGGCTAATCGATCGGGGTCGATAGGGGCTGACATTGGGGATTTCCGAAATTCCTCTCTGTCATACATGGCTTGCAGACAAGCTGCTTTCCGTACAGCCGCAAACAGATCAGAGTAGCCTGTAGCTCTAATCTCTAACGGCTCCCCCCTCTCTCGCGGATCCATACCCCCTGCCCAAAAGGCTGCTCGAGCAGTTAGGGAATAATTATGATCCCCAGGCATAGTGGTTAAAAACACTCCTGGTCCCCAAGAGTCTCCTGCTTCTTCCTCACTCAGCATAATTCTGCCCCCCCCTTCAGAAGAAACTCGCCACACATACTCAACAGCTGACTCTTCTGGTCGCCTCGAATATTTCTCCCTTATTTTTGTTAACTCGGTTGGTGTCCATGGAACGGTACGCACAGTGGTGTGAATTTCATCACCATCATCAACTGCAGTTTCAGTTTTAACCAGAGGACGTAAAGGAAAAACTTGGGATTTCAAAGTAAAAGTCCTTTCCTCCCCATCTTCTTCGTCATCCTCACTATTAGACAAAAAAATCTCCGGTCTGGGTTCCGGAATTTGGATAACACATTAACTTACGAATCTGTTGGACCTGGGTCGAGGGCTGCATTTTATCTAAGAGCCCGGTCACCCTTTCAATAACATTTTAAGTTGGCGATTTTCACTCCCAAGTTGAGCATTCCGGTTTCCTAAACATTCATTCTCACTCACAAGCTTATCGACTTGAGTTCTTAATCTTTCTCCTGTCTCCTTTTGCAAGGCTAATGATGACTTCAGCACCTCATTCTCCGATTTCAGGGTTGCATATTCTACAGCTGAAATCAGATTAGGAGCGGGGGTTTCTCTAGCTTCTTGTTGTGCACAAGATAAACAGGCGCCTAACACAGCACAAATCACACCCTTGCCTTTCCCCGCTCTGAGCTTCTGTGAAACCCGACGCTCTTCAATACGTTCCACCACTTTCTCTTCATCCTTCCAAAATTTTTGGGCCCACTCCTTCCCAGCCTGGGAAGGGGCACAATCATATTTTTGCAGCAGTTTATCCATGGCAATCCTGCCGACTACGCCAAATTCTGTTGCGTGAAACGGGGCCAAGCGGTTTTGGCAGAAGATAAACCCCCTTGCGTTCTAACACTCCTCACCGAGGTGGGAGGCCAGGTGCGGCTGGGTTTCAATTCTGAGTGATGCCCAATTCAGCACTATCAGCCCAATCGCGTTTAATATGTGTTAAACTATTACGATTTGGAGACACTAATAGTGGGCTGCACCTTCAGTCTAGTCGTGCTCCTGAACCAGCACGGCCTCTCTCAAGTTTTGGTCGCGTTCAGTGAGAAAGCGAAACGACTAGCTACTGAAACAGTGCAGTTTATTTAAACAACAGATATACAGGTTCTTTAGGATTGCCGGTGATAAATACACTGTCTGCAAAGCACGTGCAAATAAAGACATTGTTAAATAGACAAACGCGCGACAAAATTATAAACGATACAGCCTGGCTATAAATGTAGGGTAGAGATTCTCTAGAGAAATTTCTAGAGTCCCCGAGAAAGCACTCGGTGTAATCAAAGTCTTACCCAAAGGCGTCCTTATGAGGGGGAAGAAAGGCTCAGCCCGTCGACTGATCCCAGAAAACAGCGGTGGGATTCTTCGCGATGGTGTCTTCCCAGACATTCCCCCTCTCTTGGGCTATTTTTATATTATTTTTTTAACTTCAAAGTGGAGTTTGAGTGACTTTAGTCATATGTACTTTTATTATGATTAATGTACTCAAGGAGGAGTGTTCACACCTCGGGGGCGGATAGCCTCCGGGATGGAGGTGTGTTTTGGTACATTGTGGTGAGCAAAGTTCGCACAAAAGGACAGCATTTCATCAACATTTGACGAAATGTTGGCTCGGGTGGCGTGTAGGCCGCTTATCAGTTCCGTAGTACCATCTCGTCCCCATATCTGCTATTCGTCACAAGGGAAGGCCACGGAACAAGCGCGTTCCGTTCCATCCCTCGTGTAGTTTCGCAAACAACCTTGTACAGGGAATCACAGCTGTTGCATTCTTCGTGTGCCAGCTGCGGCTGTATTCTACCTCAGAAGCCTCTTGATTTTATGACTTTCCTTAATGTGTGAACAATGCTGTATTTTTGTATTCTTGGCCAATTTAGTAATTATTCCACAAGAACACACATTGGTTGCCGATTTATCAACGGGTCTAATCACCACAGGCCAACTGTAATCAAAACCATCTATGTAGACTCTACCAAAGCGGACAAATACAACACTGATTGTTACAAAATTATGGAGCCAAATTCAGATTGCTGGCACAATTTCACTTTCATCAAACCTACAGTAGTGTACTGTATTTGGGGCTACAAGGGCACAGAATTGTTATTTGAATTTATGATTGACTCAAATACACCTGAACTTGCTGAAATGAATCCAGAACCTACACCCCACAAACTCTCAAAGGCTCTCTCTTCTAAGAGAAAAAAAAAAAAAACACCTCTCTCTTTTCTAAGCCCTCCATTAGACTAACTCCTTACATTTTCAACATTGGCCCTTACGTTATTAAACACACACAGGTCAACAACAGGTACTGTTTAATCCCACATATTCCCTCAAACGAGCAGAATTGTCAATGCAGATTAAAATCTCTGCGATCAAACCCACCTGCTCACCATTCCTGAGTACATCTTATGCAGAATGGTCAGCATGGTTACGCAAACGAACTCTTGCCACTTCACACGGACGGAAGAGGGATGCGACTGGTATCTTAGGAACAGGCCTGGGAGTCTTGAATAGTATAGATGCTGAGATACTTGCCAACAAACTAGTCACAACCGCTACTGATCTGGACAAATTAAGACATCCCCTACGGTCCTCTCTATTAGCATTGGGAAACCACCAACGGCTTTTATAGAATATATTGCCTCAATGGGAAGAAACGGGTGAAAAAGACCATCAGCTGATCACAGATGCACTTGGTACAACTCAAACCAATGTTTCCTTGGCTCTTAGTTGTATCCAAGCCCAATTGTGGATGCAATCTATGACAGCCGCAATCATAAGGGAAGGTAAAGAAGGCACCTTGCCCACCGAAATTCGAAAAGTAATATGGGATAACGCAATTGAATTTGAGAAAAAATTTCAGTCCAGGTGGTATCTGGTTAATTTCACCTACGATCCCACTGAGAGCAAAGCCACAGCTTTTGTCTTAACGATACGCAATGCCTCCGTATACACCACATACCCAATCATCGCACTGGGGTTGAATCACCAAGGAGCTCTACTCTATCCAACACAGCACAGAGGTTGGGCACGACAAAATGAGACTAAATGGCAAACTGCTGATGTTGACGCATGCGTTTCACGAGACCAACAAGGATTCATTTGTGAGAGTAATACTCTCAAAGCACAAGACCTTTGTCTTGACACCAACCAGAATGTTTGTCACTTTGACACACATCCCGATGAAACCCCAGAGACTGTGCTTGACTATATTGGGAAAGGGTGCGTTAGCATGAGGTCTCCCTGTAGTCTTGTATTCAGAGATGACATAGTAATCACTCAAATCTTTGTGTTTGAACTTTACTAACACAAAGTTACGGGATGCGACTTCAATTATTAAGCTCCTGTTACGTCTTTTCAATTGCTACAACCTAATTATACGTTGATTCGAGATTGTTGCCTGCCCCTATCGGAATGAATCTCTCCCTGGTGAAGAAGCTGCTAAAACACAATGAATTGAAGCGACTCTTGAAAGAGGCCCAAGAAAATAGACAGACAACTTTGATTACCGTCCATCATCAGGTTGAAGAAATACACAAAGCGTTGGAAAGAGTGAAGAGAGGCGAAGGACATAGATGGGGAGATCCTCTTTTTGGATGGTCACCGACAGTTACAGGACTTTATAACAAGATGCTTCACTCTGTTGTTGTTTTACTAATACTCACTGTATTGTGCTTTGCTTAGACAATTGTTTTGCATGTTAGACTTTGGATTATGATGAAAAGTTTAAATCGCTTGATCACTCCGCGAGAAGGATTTCCACTTGATATCCCTCAGCACAAGAACACATGTGATCTTTCTTATCAGTGTTGAGTACGTCGACCTTGACTGACTGTAGACAAAGCTTTCCCTGCAGGCTCTTTGCGCGGGGGACCCATCTCCAGCCGTATGGCCATTTTTGTGCCTGGCGCGGCGCCAAGTGGGAAAGGGTGGTGTCGAGGCTGAAGGCAGCAGGAAAGCCCGCAGCCCCCAGGTCTCTGGGGCTACGCAAGCGGTTCCCAAAGAGCTTTAGAACAAGGCATAGTTTTCCCTGCTGGCTCTTTGGGCAGGGGACCCATCTCCAGCCATATGGCCATTTTTGTGCCTGGCGCGGCGCCAAGTTGGAAAGCGTGGCTTTGAGTCTGAAGGCAGCAGGAAAGCCCGCAGCCCCCAGGTCTGTGGGGCTACGCAAGCGGTTCCCAAAGAGCTTTAGAACAAGGCATAGTTTTCCCTGCTGGCTCCTTGGGCGGGGGACCCATCTCCAGCCGTATGGCCATTTTTGTGCCTAGCGCGACGCCAAGTGGGAAAGGGTGGCTTTGAGGCTGAAGGCAGCAGCAAAGCCTGCAGCCCCCAGGTCTGTGGGGCTACGCAAGCGGTTCCCAAAGAGCTTTAGAACAAGGCATAGTTTTCCCTGCTGGCTCTTTGGGCATGGGACCCATCTCCAGCCGTATGGCCATTTTTGTGCCTGGCGCGGCGCCAAGTGTGAAAGGGTGGCTTTGAGGCTGAAGGCAGCAAGACAGCCCGCAGCCCCCAGGTCTGTGTGGCTACGCAAGCGGTTCCCAAAGAGCTTTAGAACAAGGCATAGTTTTCCCTGCTGGCTCCTTGGGCGGGGGACCCATCTCCAGCCGTATGGCCATTTTTGTGCCTAGCGCGACGCCAAGTGGGAAAGCGTGGCTTTGAGGCTGAAGGCAGCAGCAAAGCCCGCAGCCCCCACGTCTGTGGGACAACGCAAGCGGTTCCCAAAGAGCTTTAGAACAAGGCATAGTTTTCCCTGCTGGCTCTTTGGGCGGGGGACCCATCTCCAGCCGTATGGCCATTTTTGAGCCTGGCGCGGCGCCAAGTGGGAAAGGGTGGTTTTGAGGCTGAAGGCAGCAGCAAAGCCTGCAGCCCTAAGGTCTGTGGGGCTACGCAAGCGGTTCCCAAAGAGCTTTAGAACAAGGCATAGTTTTCCCTGCTGGCTCTTTGGGCGGCGGACACATGTCGAGTCGTATGGCCATTTTTGTGCCTGGCGCGGCGCCAAGTGGGAAAGGGTGGTGTCGAGTCTGAAGGCAGCAGGAAAGCCTGCAGCCCCCAGGTCTGTGGGGCTACGCAAGCGGTTCCCAAAGAGCTTTAGAACAAGGCATAGTTTTCCCTGCTGGCTCTTTGGGCGGGGGACCCATCTCCAGCCGTATGGCCATTTTTGTGCCTGATAGGGCGCCAAGTGGGAAAGGGTGGTGTCGAGGCTGAAGACAGCAGGAAAGCCCGCAGGCCCCACGTCTGTGGGGCCAAGCAAGCGGTTCCCAAAGAGCTTTAGAACAAGGCATAGTTTTCCCTGCTGGCTCTTTGGGCGTGGGACCCATCTCCAGACGTATGGCTATTTTTGTGCCTGGCGCGGTGCGTAGTGGCATAGGGTGGTTTCGAGGCTGAAGGCAGCAGCAAAGCCCGCAGCCCCCACGTCTGTGGGCCCAAGCAAGCGGTTCCCAGAGAGCTTTAGAACAAGGCATAGTTTTCCCTGCTGGCTCTTTGGGCGGGGGACCCATCTCCAGCCATATGGCCATTTTTGTGCCTGGCGCGGTGCGTAGTGGGAAAGGGTGGTTTTGAGGCTGAAGGCAGCAGGAAAGCCCGCAGCCCCCAGGTCTGTGGGGCCAAGCAAGCCGTTCCCAAAGAGCTTTAGAACAAGGCATAGTTTTCCCTGCTGGCTCTTTGGGCGGGGGACCCATCTCCAGCCATAGGCCATTTTTGTGCCTGGCGCGGCGCCAAGTGGGAAAGGGTGGCTTTGAGGCTGAAGGCAGCAGCAAAGCCCGCAGCCCCCAGGTCTGTGGGGCTACGCAAGCGGTTCCCAAAGAGCTTTAGAACAAGGCATAGTTTTCCCTGCTGGCTCTTTGGGCGGGGGACCCATCTCCAGCCGTATGGCCATTTTTGTGCCTGATAGGGCGCCAAGTGGGAAAGGGTGGTGTCGAGGCTGAAGGCAGCAGGAAAGCCCGCAGCCCCCAGGTCTGTGGGGCTACGCAAGCGGTTCCCAAAGAGCTTTAGAACAAGGCATAGTTTTCCCTGCTGGCTCTTTGGGCGGGGGACCCATCTCCAGCCGTATGGCCATTTTTGTGCCTGGCGCGGTGCCAAGTGGGAAAAGGTGGTGTCGAGGCTGAAGGCAGCAGGAAAGCCCGCAGTCCCCAGGTCTGTGGGGCTACGCAAGCGGTTCCCAAAGAGCTTTAGAACAAGGCATAGTTTTCCCTGCTGGCTCTCTGGGCGGGGACCCATCTCCAGCCGTATGGCCATTTTTGAGCCTGGCGCGGCGCCAGGTGGGAAAGGGTGGCTTTGAGGCTGAAGGCAGGAGCAAAGCCTGCAGCCCCCAGGTCTGTGGGGCTACGCAAGCGGTTCCCAAAGAGCTTTAGAACAAGGCATAGTTTTCCCTGCTGGCTCTTTGGGCGGGGGACCCATCTCCAGCCGTATGGCCATTTTTGTGCCTGACAGGGCGCCAAGTGGGAAAGGGTGGCTTTGAGGCTGAAGGCAGGAGCAAAGCCTGCAGCCCCCAGGTCTGTGGGGCTACGCAAGCGGTTCCCAAAGAGCTTTAGAACAAGGCATAGTTTTCCCTGCTGGCTCTTTGGGCGGGGGACCCATCTCCAGCCGTATGGCCATTTTTGTCCCTGGCCCGGCGCCAAGTGGGAAAGGGTGGTGTAGAGGCTGAAGGCAGCAGCAAAGACTGCAGCCCCCAGGTCTGTGGGGCCAAGCAAGCCGTTCCCAAAGAGCTTTAGAACAAGGCCTAGTTTTCCCTGCTCGCTCTTTGGGCGGGGGACCCATCTCCAGCCGTATGGCCATTTTTGTGCCTGGCACGGCGCCAAGTGGGAAAGGGTGGCTTTGAGGCTGAAGGCAGCAGGAAAGCCCGCAGCCCCCAGGTCTGTGGGGCTACGCAAGCGGTTCCCAAAGAGCTTTAGAACAAGGCATAGTTTTCCCTGCTGGCTCTTTGGGCGGGGGACCCATCTCCAGCCATAGGCCATTTTTGTGCTTGATAGGGCGCCAAGTGGGAAAGGGTGGCTTTGAGGCTGAAGGCAGCAGGAAAGCCTGCAGCCCCCAGGTCTGTGGGGCTACGCAAGCGGTTCCCAAAGAGCTTTAGAACAAGGCATAGTTTTCCCTGCTGGCTCTTTGTTCGGGGGACCCATCTCCAGCCATAGGCCATTTTTGTGCCTGGCGCGGCGCCCAGTGGGAAAGGGTGGCTTTGAGGCTTGAAGGCAGCAGGAAAGCCCGCAGCCCCCAGGTCTGTGGGGCTACGCAAGCGGTTCCCAAAGAGCTTTAGAACAAGGCATAGTTTTCCCAGCTGGCTCTTAGGGCATGGGACCCATCTCCAGCCGTATGGCCATTTTTGTGCCTGGCGCAGTGCCAAGTGGGAAAGGGTGGTTTTGAGGCTGAAGGCAGCAGCAAAGCCTGCAGCCCCCAGGTCTGTGGGGCTACGCAAGCGGTTCCCAAAGAGCTTTAGAACAAGGCATAGTTTTCCCTGCTGGCTCTTTGGGCATGGGACCCATATCCAGCCGTATGGCCATTTTTGTGCCTGGCGCGGCGCCAAGTGGGAAAGGGTGGTGTCGAGGCTGAAGGCAGCAGGAAAGCCCGCAGCCCCCAGGTCTCTGGGGCTACGCAAGCGGTTCCCAAAGAGCTTTAGAACAAGGCATAGTTTTCCCTGCTGGCTCTTTGGGCGGGGGACCCATCTCCAGCCGTATGGCCATTTTTGTGCCTAGCGCGGCGCCAAATGGGAAAGGGTGGCTTTGAGGCTGAAGGCAGCAGGAAAGTCTGCAGCCCCCAGGTCTGTGGGGCTACGCAAGCGGTTCCCAAAGAGCTTTAGAACAAGGCATAGTCTTCCCTGCTGGCTCTCTGGGCCGGGGACCCATCTCCAGCCATAGGCCATTTTTGTGCCTGGCGCAGTGCCAAGTGGGAAAGGGTGGTGTCGAGGCTGAAGGCAGCAGGAAAGCCCGCAGCCCCCAGGTCTGTGGGGCTACGCAAGCGTTTCCCAAAGAGCTTTAGAACAAGGCATAGTTTTCCCTGCTGGCTCTTTGGGCGGGGGACCCATCTCCAGCCATAGGCCATTTTTGTGCCTGGCGCGGCGCCAAGTGGGAAAGGGTGGTGTCGAGGCTGAAGGCAGCAGGAAAGCCTGCAGGCCCCACGTCTGTGGGGCTACGCAAGTGGTTCCCAAAGAGCTTTAGAACAAGGCATAGTTTTCCCAGCTGGCTCTTTGGGCGGGGGACCCATCTCCAGCCATAGGCCATTTTTGTGCCTGGCGCGGCGCCAAGTGGGAAAGGGTGGCTTTGAGGCTGAAGGCAGCAGGAAAGCCTGCAGCCCCCAGGTCTGTGGGGCTACGCAAGCGGTTCCCAAAGAGCTTTAGAACAAGGCATAGTTTTCCCTGCTGGCTCTTTGGGCGGGGGACCCATCTCCAGCCGTATGGCCATTTTTGTGCCTGGCCCGGCGCCAAGTGGGAAAGGGTGGTGTCGAGGCTGAAGGCAGCAGGAAAGCCCACAGCCCCCAGGTCTGTGGGGCTACGCAAGCGGTTCCCAAAGAGCTTTAGAACAAGGCATAGTTTTCCCTGCTGGCTCTTTGGGCGGGGGACCCATCTCCAGCCGTATGGTCATTTTTGTGCCTGGCGCGGTGCGTAGTGTGAAAGGGTGGTTTTGAGGCTGAAGGCAGCAGGAAAGCCTGCAGCCCACAGCTCTGTGGGGCCAAGGAAGCTGTTCCCAAAGAGCTTTAGAACAAGGCATAGTTTTCCGTGATGGCTCTTTGGGCATGGGACCCATCTCCAGCCATAGGCCATTTTTGTGCCTGGCGCGGTGCGTAATGGGAAAGGGTGGCTTTGAGGCTGAAGGCAGCAGGAAAGCCCGCAGCCCCCAGGTCTGTGGGGCTACGCAAGCGGTTCCCAAAGAGCTTTAGAACAAGGCATAGTTTTCCTTGCTGGCTCTTTGGGCATGAGACCCATCTCCAGCCATAGGCCATTTTTGTGCCTGGCGCGGCGCCAAGTGGGAAAGGGTGGTGTCGAGGCTGAAGGCAGCAGCAAAGCCCGCAGCCCCAGGTCTGTGGGGCTACGCAAGCGGTTCCCAAAGAGCTTTAGAACAAGGCATAGTTTTCCCTGCTGGCTCTTTGGGCGGGGGACCCATCTCCAGCCGTATGGCCATTTTTGTGCCTGATAGGGCGCCAAGTGGGAAAGGGTGGTGTCGAGGCTGAAGGCAGCAGGAAAGCCCGCAGCCCCCAGGTCTGTGGGGCTACGCAAGCGGTTCCCAAAGAGCTTTAAGAACAAGGCATAGTTTTCCCTGCTGGCTCTTTGGGCGGGGGACCCATCTCCAGCCGTATGGCCATTTTTGTGCCTGGCGCGGTGCCAAGTGGGAAAGGGTGGTGTCGAGGCTGAAGGCAGCAGGAAAGCCCGCAGTCCCCAGGGTCTGTGGGGCTACGCAAGCGGTTCCCAAAGAGCTTTAGAACAAGGCCATAGTTTTTCCCTGCTGGGCTCTCTGGGCGGGGGACCCATCTCCAGCCGTATGGCCATTTTTGAGCCTGGCGCGGCGCCAGGTGGGAAAGGGTGGCTTTGAGGCTGAAGGCAGGAGCAAAGCCTGCAGCCCCCAGGTCTGTGGGGCTACGCAAGCGGTTCCCAAAGAGCTTTAGAACAAGGCATAGTTTTCCCTGCTGGCTCTTTGGGCGGGGGACCCATCTCCAGCCGTATGGCCATTTTTGTGCCTGACAGGGCGCCAAGTGGGAAAGGTGGGCTTTGAGGCTGAAGGCAGGAGCAAAGCCTGCAGCCCCCAGGTCTGTGGGGCTACGCAAGCGGTTCCCAAAGAGCTTTAGAACAAGGCATAGTTTTCCCTGCTGGCTCTTTTGGCAGGGGACCCATCTCCAGCCGTCATGGCCAATTTTTGTCCCTGGCCCGGCGCCAAGTGGGAAAGGGTGGTGTAGAGGCTGAAGGCAGCAGCAAAGACTGCAGCCCCCAGGTCTGTGGGGCCAAGCAAGCCGTTCCCAAAGAGCTTTAGAACAAGGCCTAGTTTTCCCTGCTGGCTCTTTGGGCGGGGGGACCCATCTCCAGCCGTATGGCCATTTTTGTGCCTGGCACGGCGCCAAGTGGGAAAGGGTGGCTTTGAGGCTGAAGGCAGCAGCAAAGCCCGCAGCCCCCAGGTCTGTGGGGCTACGCAAGCGGTTCCCAAAGAGCTTTAGAACAAGGCATAGTTTTCCCTGCTGGCTCTCTGGGCGGGGGACCCATCTGAAGCCGTATGGCCATTTTTGAGCCTGGAGCAGTGCCAAGTGGGAAAGGGTGTTGTCGAGGCTGAAGGCAGCAGGAAAGCCCGCAGCCCCCAGGTCTGTGGGGCTACGCAAGCGGTTCCCAAAGAGCTTTAGAACAAGGCATAGTTTTCCCTGCTGGCTCTTTGGGCGGGGGACCCATCTCCAGCCATAGGCCATTTTTGTGCTTGATAGGGCGCCAAGTGGGAAAGGGTGGCTTTGAGGCTGAAGGCAGCAGGAAAGCCTGCAGCCCCCAGGTCTCTGGGGCTACGCAAGCGGTTCCCAAAGAGCTTTAGAACAAGGCATAGTTTTCCCTGCTGGCTCTTTGTTCGGGGGACCCATCTCCAGCCATAGGCCATTTTTGTGCCTGGCGCGGCGCCCAGTGGGAAAGGGTGGCTTTGAGGCTTGAAGGCAGCAGGAAAGCCCGCAGCCCCCAGGTCTGTGGGGCTACGCAAGCGGTTCCCAAAGAGCTTTAGAACAAGGCATAGTTTTCCCTGCTGGCTCTTTGGGCGGGGGACCCATCTCCAGCCGTATGGCCATTTTTGTGCCTGGCGCAGCGCCAAGTGGGAAAGGGTGGTTTTGAGGCTGAAGGCAGCAGCAAAGCCTGCAGCCCCCAGGTCTGTGGGGCTACGCAAGCGGTTCCCAAAGAGCTTTAGAACAAGGCATAGTTTTCCCTGCTGGCTCTTTGGGCATGGGACCCATCTCCAGCCGTATGGCCATTTTTGTGCCTGGCGCGGCGCCAAGTGGGAAAGGGTGGTGTCGAGGCTGAAGGCAGCAGGAAAGCCCGCAGCCCCCAGGTCTCTGGGGCTACGCAAGCGGTTCCCAAAGAGCTTTAGAACAAGGCATAGTTTTCCCTGCTGGCTCTTTGGGCGGGGGACCCATCTCCAGCCGTATGGCCATTTTTGTGCCTAGCGCGGCGCCAAATGGGAAAGGGTGGCTTTGAGGCTGAAGGCAGCAGGAAAGTCTGCAGCCCCCAGGTCTGTGGGGCTACGCAAGCGGTTCCCAAAGAGCTTTAGAACAAGGCATAGTCTTCCCTGCTGGCTCTCTGGGCCGGGGACCCATCTCCAGCCATAGGCCATTTTTGTGCCTGGCGCAGTGCCAAGTGGGAAAGGGTGGTGTCGAGGCTGAAGGCAGCAGGAAAGCCCGCAGCCCCCAGGTCTGTGGGGCTACGCAAGCGTTTCCCAAAGAGCTTTAGAACAAGGCATAGTTTTCCCTGCTGGCTCTTTGGGCGGGGGACCCATCTCCAGCCGTATGGCCATTTTTGTCCCTGGCGCGGCGCCAAGTGGGAAAGGGTGGTGTCGAGGCTGAAGGCAGCAGGAAAGCCTGCAGGCCCCACGTCTGTGGGGCTACGCAAGTGGTTCCCAAAGAGCTTTAGAACAAGGCATAGTTTTCCCAGCTGGCTCTTTGGGCGGGGGACCCATCTCCAGCCATAGGCCATTTTTGTGCCTGGCGCGGCGCCAAGTGGGAAAGGGTGGCTTTGAGGCTGAAGGCAGCAGGAAAGCCTGCAGCCCCCAGGTCTGTGGGGCTACGCAAGCGGTTCCCAAAGAGCTTTAGAACAAGGCATAGTTTTCCCTGCTGGCTCTTTGGGCGGGGGACCCATCTCCAGCCGTATGGCCATTTTTGTGCCTGGCCCGGCGCCAAGTGGGAAAGGGTGGTGTCGAGGCTGAAGGCAGCAGGAAAGCCCACAGCCCCCAGGTCTGTGGGGCTACGCAAGCGGTTCCCAAAGAGCTTTAGAACAAGGCATAGTTTTCCCTGCTGGCTCTTTGGGCGGGGGACCCATCTCCAGCCGTATGGCCATTTTTGTGCCTGGCGCGGTGCGTAGTGTGAAAGGGTGGTTTTGAGGCTGAAGGCAGCAGGAAAGCCTGCAGCCCACAGCTCTGTGGGGCCAAGGAAGCTGTTCCCAAAGAGCTTTAGAACAAGGCATAGTTTTCCGTGATGGCTCTTTGGGCATGGGACCCATCTCCAGCCATAGGCCATTTTTGTGCCTGGCGCGGTGCGTAATGGGAAAGGGTGGCTTTGAGGCTGAAGGCAGCAGGAAAGCCCGCAGCCCCCAGGTCTGTGGGGCTACGCAAGCGGTTCCCAAAGAGCTTTAGAACAAGGCATAGTTTTCCTTGCTGGCTCTTTGGGCATGAGACCCATCTCCAGCCATAGGCCATTTTTGTGCCTGGCCCGGCGCCAAGTGGGAAAGGGTGGTGTCGAGGCTGAAGGCAGCAGCAAAGCCCGAAGCCCCCAGGTCTGTAGGGCTACGCAAGCGGTTCCCAAAGAGCTTTAGAACAAGGCATAGTTTTCCCTGCTGGCTCTTTGGGCGGGGGACCCATCTCCAGCCATAGGCCATTTTTGTGCCTGGCGCGACGCCAAGTGGGAAAGGGTGGTGTCGAGGTTGAAGGCAGCAGGAAAGCCTGCAGCCCCCAGGTCTGTGGGGCTACGCAAGCGGTTCCCAAAGAGCTTTAGAACAAGGCATAGTTTTCCCTGCTGGCTCCTTGGGCGGGGGACCCATCTCCAGCCGTATGGCCATTTTTGTGCCTGGCGCGGCGCCCAGTGGGAAAGGGTGGTGTCGAGGCTGAAGGCAGCAGGAAAGCCCGCAGCTCCCCGGTCTGTGGAGCTACGCAAGTGGTTCCCAAAGAGCTTTAGAACAAGGCATAGTTTTCCTTGCTGGCTCTTTGGGCAGGGGACCCATCTCCAGCCATATGGCCATTTTTGTGCCTGATGCGGCGTCCAGTGGAAAAGGGTGGCTTTGAGGTTGAAGGCAGCAGCAAAGCCTGCAGCCCCCAGGTCTGTGGGGCTACGCAAGCGGTTCCCAAAGAGCTTTAGAACAAGGCATAGTTTTCCCTGCTGGCTCTTTGGGCGGGGGACCCATCTCCAGCTGTATGGCCATTTTTGTGCCTGGCGCGGTGCCAAGTGGGAAAGGGTGGTGTCGAGTCTGAAGGCAGCAGGAAAGCCCGCAGCCCCCAGGTCTGTGGGGCTACGCAAGCGGTTCCCAAAGAGCTTTAGAACAAGGCATAGTTTTCCCTGCTTGTTCTTTGGGCGGGGGACCCATCTCCAGCCGTATGGCCATTTTTGTGCCTGGCGCGGCGCCAAGTGGGAATGGGTGGTGTCGAGTCTGAAGGCAGCAGGAAAGCCTGCAGCCCCCAGGTCTGTGGGGCTACGCAAGCGGTTCCCAAAGAGCTTTAGAACAAGGCATAGTTTTCCCTGCTGGCTCTTTGGGCGGGGGACCCATCTCCAATCGTATGGCCATTTTTGTGCCTGGCGCGGTGCGTAGTGGGAAAGGGTGGTTTTGAGGCTGAAGGCAGCAGGAAAGCCCGCAACCCCCAGGTCTGTGGGGCTACGCAAGCGGTTCCCAAAGAGCTTTAGAACAAGGCATAGTTTTCCCTGCTGGCTCTTTGGGTGGGGGACCCATCTCCAGCCGTATGGCTATTTTTGTGCCTGACGCGGTGCGTAGTGGCATAGGGTGGTTTTGAGGCTGAAGGCAGCAGGAAAGCCCGCAGCCCCCACGTCTGTGGGGCCAAGCAAGCGGTTCCCAAAGAGCTTTAGAACAAGGCATAGTTTTCCCTGCTGGCTCTTTGGGCGGGGGACCCATCTCCAGCCGTATGGCCATTTTTGTGCCTGGCGCGGTGCGTAGTGGGAAAGGGTGGTTTTGACGCTGAAGGCAGCAGGAAAGGCCGCAGCCCCCAGGTCTGTGGGGCTACGCAAGCGGTTCACCAAAGAGCTTTAGAACAAGGCATAGTTTTCCCTGCTGGCTCTTTGGGCGGGGGACCCATCTCCAGCCGTATGGCCATTTTTGTCCCTGGCCCGGCGCCAAGTGGGAAAGGGTGGTGTTGGGGCTGAAGGCAGCAGCAAAGACTGCAGCCCCCAGGTCTGTGGGGCCAAGCAAGCGGTTCCCAAAGAGCTTTAGAACAAGGCATAGTTTTCCCTGCTGGCTCTTTGGGCGGGGGACCCATCTCCAGCCGTATGGCCATTTTTGTGCCTGGCAAGGCGCCAAGTGGGAAAGGGTGGCTTTGAGGCTGAAGGCAGCAGCAAAGCCCGCAGCCCCCAGGTCTGTGGGGCTACGCAAGCGGTTCCCAAAGAGCTTTAGAACAAGGCATAGTTTTCCCTGCTGGCTCTTTGGGCGGGGGACCCATCTCCAGCCGTATGGCCATTTTTGTGCCTGGCGCGGCGCCAAGTGGGAAAGGGTGGTGTCGAGGCTGAAGGCAGCAGGAAAGCCCGCAGCCCCCAGGTCTGTGGGGCCAAGCAAGCGGTTCCCAAAGAGCTTTAGAACAAGGCATAGTTTTCCCTGCTGGCTCTTTGGGCATGGGACCCATCTCCAGCCATAGGCCATTTTTGTGCTTGATAGGGCGCCAAGTGGGAAAGGGTGGCTTTGAGGCTGAAGGCAGCAGCAAAGACTGCAGGCCCCAGGTCTGTGGGGCCAAGCAAGCGGTTCCCAAAGAGCTTTAGAACAAGGCATAGTTTTCCCTGCTGGCTCTTTGGGCGGGGGACCCATCTCCAGCCACATGCCATTTTTGTGCCTGGCCCGGCGCCCAGTGGGAAAGGGTGGCTTTGAGGCTTGAAGGCAGCAGGAAAGCCCGCAGCCCCCACGTCTGTAGGGCTACGCAAGCGGTTCCCAAAGAGCTTTAAAACAAGGCATAATTTTCCCTGCTGGCTCTTTGGGCGGGGGACCCATCTCCAGCCGTATGGCCATTTTTGTGCCTGGCGCGGTGCGTAGTGGGAAAGGGTGGTTTTGAGGCTGAAGGCAGCAGGAAAGCCCGCAGCCCCCAGGTCTGTGGGGCTACGCAAGCGGTTCCCAAAGAGCTTTAGAACAAGGCATAGTTTTCCCTGCTGGCTCTTTGGGCATGGGACCCATCTCCAGCCATATGGCCATTTTTGTGCCTGATGCGGCGTCCAGAGGAAAAGGGTGGCTTTGAGGTTGAAGGCAGCAGCAAAGCCTGCAGCCCCCAGGTCTGTGGGGCTACGCAAGCGGTTCCCAAAGAGCTTTAGAACAAGGCATAGTTTTCCCTGCTGGCTCTTTGGGCGGGGGACCCATCTCCAGCTGTATGGCCATTTTTGTGCCTGGCGCGGTGCCAAGTGGGAAAGGGTGGTGTCGAGTCTGAAGGCAGCAGGAAAGCCCGCAGCCCCCAGGTCTGTGGGGCTACGCAAGCGGTTCCCAAAGAGCTTTAGAACAAGGCATAGTTTTCCCTGCTTGTTCTTTGGGCGGGGGACCCATCTCCAGCCGTATGGCCATTTTTGTGCCTGGCGCGGCGCCAAGTGGGAATGGGTGGTGTCGAGTCTGAAGGCAGCAGGAAAGCCTGCAGCCCCCAGGTCTGTGGGGCTACGCAAGCGGTTCCCAAAGAGCTTTAGAACAAGGCATAGTTTTCCCTGCTGGCTCTTTGGGCGGGGGACCCATCTCCAGCCGTATGGCCATTTTTGTGCCTGGCGCGGTGCGTAGTGGGAAAGGGTGGTTTTGAGGCTGAAGGCAGCAGGAAAGCCCGCAACCCCCAGGTCTGTGGGGCTACGCAAGCGGTTCCCAAAGAGCTTTAGAACAAGGCATAGTTTTCCCTGCTGGCTCTTTGGGTGGGGGACCCATCTCCAGCCGTATGGCTATTTTTGTGCCTGACGCGGTGCGTAGTGGCATAGGGTGGTTTTGAGGCTGAAGGCAGCAGGAAAGCCCGCAGCCCCCACGTCTGTGGGGCCAAGCAAGCGGTTCCCAAAGAGCTTTAGAACAAGGCATAGTTTTCCCTGCTGGCTCTTTGGGCGGGGGACCCATCTCCAGCCGTATGGCCATTTTTGTGCCTGGCGCGGTGCGTAGTGGGAAAGGGTGGTTTTGACGCTGAAGGCAGCAGGAAAGCCCGCAGCCCCCAGGTCTGTGGGGCTACGCAAGCGGTTCACCAAAGAGCTTTAGAACAAGGCATAGTTTTCCCTGCTGGCTCTTTGGGCGGGGGACCCATCTCCAGCCGTATGGCCATTTTTGTCCCTGGCCCGGCGCCAAGTGGGAAAGGGTGGTGTTGGGGCTGAAGGCAGCAGCAAAGACTGCAGCCCCCAGGTCTGTGGGGCCAAGCAAGCGGTTCCCAAAGAGCTTTAGAACAAGGCATAGTTTTCCCTGCTGGCTCTTTGGGCGGGGGACCCATCTCCAGCCGTATGGCCATTTTTGTGCCTGGCAAGGCGCCAAGTGGGAAAGGGTGGCTTTGAGGCTGAAGGCAGCAGCAAAGCCCGCAGCCCCCAGGTCTGTGGGGCTACGCAAGCGGTTCCCAAAGAGCTTTAGAACAAGGCATAGTTTTCCCTGCTGGCTCTTTGGGCGGGGGACCCATCTCCAGCCGTATGGCCATTTTTGTGCCTGGCGCGGCGCCAAGTGGGAAAGGGTGGTGTCGAGGCTGAAGGCAGCAGGAAAGCCCGCAGCCCCCAGGTCTGTGGGGCCAAGCAAGCGGTTCCCAAAGAGCTTTAGAACAAGGCATAGTTTTCCCTGCTGGCTCTTTGGGCATGGGACCCATCTCCAGCCATAGGCCATTTTTGTGCTTGATAGGGCGCCAAGTGGGAAAGGGTGGCTTTGAGGCTGAAGGCAGCAGCAAAGACTGCAGGCCCCAGGTCTGTGGGGCTACGCAAGCGGTTCCCAAAGAGCTTTAGAACAAGGCATAGTTTTCCCTGCTGGCTCTTTGGGCGGGGGACCCATCTCCAGCCACAGGCCATTTTTGTGCCTGGCCCGGCGCCCAGTGGGAAAGGGTGGCTTTGAGGCTTGAAGGCAGCAGGAAAGCCCGCAGCCCCCAGGTCTGTAGGGCTACGCAAGCGGTTCCCAAAGAGCTTTAAAACAAGGCATAATTTTCCCTGCTGGCTCTTTGGGCGGGGGACCCATCTCCAGCCGTATGGCCATTTTTGTGCCTGGCCGGGAGCCAAGTGGGAAAGGGTGGTTTTGAGGCTGAAGGCAGCAGGAAAGCCCGCAGCCCCCAGGTCTGTGGGGCTACGCAAGCGGTTCCCAAAGAGCTTTAGAACAAGGCATAGTTTTCCCTGCTGGCTCTTTGGGCATGGGACCCATCTCCAGCCATAGGCCATTTTTGTGCTTGATAGGGCGCCAAGTGGGAAAGGGTGGTGTCGAGGCTGAAGGCAGCAGCAAAGCCCGCAGCCCCCAGGTCTGTGGGGCTACGCAAGCGGTTCCCAAAGAGCTTTAGAACAAGGCATAGTTTTCCCTGCTGGCTCTCTGGGCGGGGGACCCATCTCCAGCCGTATGGCCATTTTTGAGCCTGGCGCGGCGCCAGGTGGGAAAGGGTGGCTTTGAGGCTGAAGGCAGGAGCAAAGCCTGCAGCCCCCAGGTCTGTGGTGCTACGCAAGCGGTTCCCAAAGAGCTTTAGAACAAGTCATAGTTTTCCCAGCTGGCTCTTAGGGCATGGGACCCATCTCCAGCCGTATGGCCATTTTTGTGCCTGGCACGAAGCCAAGTGGGAAAGGGTGCTGTCGAGGCTGAAGGCAGCAGGAAAGCCTGCAGCCCCCAGGTGTGTGGGGCTACGCAA
This sequence comes from Rissa tridactyla, assembly GCF_028500815.1. Taxonomy (NCBI): domain Eukaryota; kingdom Metazoa; phylum Chordata; class Aves; order Charadriiformes; family Laridae; genus Rissa; species Rissa tridactyla. The sequence goes on from NW_026529372.1 coordinate 273,690, forward strand.
GCGGTTCCCAAAGAGCTTTAGAACAAGGCATAGTTTTCCCTGCTGGCTCTTTGGGCGGGGGACCCATCTCCAGCCGTATGGCTATTTTTGTGCCTGGCGCGGTGCGTAGTGGCATAGGATGGTTTTGAGGCTGAAGGCAGCAGGAAAGCCTGCAGCCCCCAGGTCTGTGCGGCTACACAAGCGGTTCCCAAAGAGCTTTAGAACAAGGCATAGTTTTCCCTGCTGGCTCTTTGGGCGGGGGACCCATCTCCAGCCGTATGGCTATTTTTGTGCCTGGCACGGTGCGTAGTGGCATAGGATGGTTTTGAGGCTGAAGGCAGCAGGAAAGCCTGCAGCCCCCAGGTCTGTGCGGCTACACAAGCGGATCACAAAGATCTTTAGAACAAGGCATAGTTTTCCCTGCTGGCTCTTTGGGCGGGGGACCCATCTCCAGCCGTACGGCCATTTTTGCGCCTGGCCCGGCGCAAAGTGGGAAAGGGTGGCTTTGAGGCTGAAGGCAGCAGCAAAGCCCGCAGCCCCCAGGTCTGTGCGGCTACGCAAGCGGTTCCCAAAGAGCTTTAGAACAAGGCATAGTTTTCCCTGCTGGCTCTTTGGGCGGGAGACCCATCTCCAGCCATAGGCCATTTTTGTGCCTGGCGCGACGCCAAGTGGGAAAGGGTGTTGTCGAGGCTGAAGGCAGCAGGAAAGCCCGCAGCCCCCAGGTCTGTGGGGCCACGCAAGCGGTTCCCAAAGAGCTTTAGAACAAGGCATAGTTTTCCCTGCTGGCTCTTTGGGCATGGGACCCATCTCCAGCCGTATGGCCATTTTTGTGCCTGGCGCGGCGCCAAGTTGGAAAGCGTGGTGTCGAGGCTGAAGGCATCAGGAAAGCCCGCAGCCCCCAGGTCTCTGGGGCTACGCAAGCGGTTCCCAAAGAGCTTTAGAACAAGGCATAGTTTTCCCTGCTGGCTCTTTGGGCGGGGGACCCATCTCCAGCCGTATGGCCATTTTTGTGCCTAGCGCGGCGCCAAATGGGAAAGGGTGGCTTTGAGGCTGAAGGCAGCAGGAAAGTCTGCAGCCCCCAGGTCTGTGGGGCTACGCAAGCGGTTCCCAAAGAGCTTTAGAACAAGGCATAGTCTTCCCTGCTGGCTCTCTGGGCCGGGGACCCATCTCCAGCCATAGGCCATTTTTGTGCCTGGCGCAGTGCAAAGTGGGAAAGGGTGGTGTCGAGGCTGAAGGCAGCAGGAAAGCCCGCAGCCCCCAGGTCTGTGGGGCTACGCAAGCGTTTCCCAAAGAGCTTTAGAACAAGGCATAGTTTTCCCTGCTGGCTCTTTGGGCATGAGACCCATCTCCAGCCATAGGCCATTTTTGTGCCTGGCGCGGCGCCAAGTGGGAAAGGGTGGTGTCGAGGCTGAAGGCAGCAGGAAAGCCTGCAGGCCCCACGTCTGTGGGGCTACGCAAGTGGTTCCCAAAGAGCTTTAGAACAAGGCATAGTTTTCCCTGCTGGCTCTTTGGGCGGGGGACCCATCTCCAGCCATAGGCCATTTTTGTGCCTGGCGCGGCGCCAAGTGGGAAAGGGTGGCTTTGAGGCTGAAGGCAGCAGGAAAGCCTGCAGCCCCCAGGTCTGTGGGGCTACGCAAGCGGTTCCCAAAGAGCTTTAGAACAAGGCATAGTTTTCCCTGCTGGCTCTTTGGGCGGGGGACCCATCTACAGCCGTATGGCCATTTTTGTGCCTGGCCCGGCGCCAAGTGGGAAAGGGTGGTGTCGAGGCTGAAGGCAGCAGGAAAGCCCACAGCCCCCAGGTCTGTGGGGCTACGCAAGCGGTTCCCAAAGAGCTTTAGAACAAGGCATAGTTTTCCCTGCTGGCTCTTTGGGCGGGGGACCCATCTCCAGCTGTATGGCCATTTTTGTGCCTGGCGCGGTGCGTAGTGTGAAAGGCTGGTTTTGAGGCTGAAGGCAGCAGGAAAGCCTGCAGCCCACAGCTCTGTGGGGCCAAGGAAGCTGTTCCCAAAGAGCTTTAGAACAAGGCATAGTTTTCCGTGATGGCTATTTGGGCATGGGACCCATCTCCAGCCATAGGCCATTTTTGTGCCTGGCGCGGTGTGTAATGGGAAAGGGTGGCTTTGAGGCTGAAGGCAGCAGGAAAGCCCGCAGCCCCCAGGTCTGTGGGGCTACGCAAGCGGTTCCCAAAGAGCTTTAGAACAAGGCATAGTTTTCCTTGCTGGCTCTTTGGGCATGAGACCCATCTCCAGCCATAGGCCATTTTTGTGCCTGGCCCGGCGCCAAGTGGGAAAGGGTGGTGTCGAGGCTGAAGGCAGCAGCAAAGCCCGAAGCCCCAAGGTCTGTAGGGCTACGCAAGCGGTTCCCAAAGAGCTTTAGAACAAGGCATAGTTTTCCCTGCTGGCTCTTTGGGCGGGGGGACCCATCTCCAGCCATAGGCCATTTTTGTGCCTGGCGCGACGCCAAGTGGGAAAGGGTGGTGTCGAGGTTGAAGGCAGCAGGAAAGCCTGCAGCCCCCAGGTCTGTGGGGCTACGCAAGCGGTTCCCAAAGAGCTTTAGAACAAGGCATAGTTTTCCCTGCTGGCTCCTTGGGCGGGGGACCCATCTCCAGCCGTATGGCCATTTTTGTGCCTGGCGCGGCGCCCAGTGGGAAAGGGTGGTGTCGAGGCTGAAGGCAGCAGGAAAGCCCGCAGCTCCCAGGTCTGTGGAGCTACGCAAGTGGTTCCCAAAGAGCTTTAGAACAAGGCATAGTTTTCCTTGCTGGCTCTTTGGGCAGGAGACCCATCTCCAGCCATATGGCCATTTTTGTGCCTGATGCGTCGTCCAGTGGAAAAGGGTGGCTTTGAGGTTGAAGGCAGCAGCAAAGCCTGCAGCCCCCAGGTCTGTGGGGCTACGCAAGCGGTTCCCAAAGAGCTTTAGAACAAGGCATAGTTTTCCCTGCTGGCTCTTTGGGCGGGGGACCCATCTCCAGCCGTATGGCCATTTTTGTGCCTGATAGGGCGCCAAGTGAGAAAGGGTGGTGTCGAGTCTGAAGGCAGCAGGAAAGCCCGCAGCCCCCAGGTCTGTGGGGCTACGCAAGCGGTTCCCAAAGAGCTTTAGAACAAGGCATAGTTTTCCCTGCTGGCTCTTTGGGCGGGGGACCCATCTCCAGCCGTATGGCCATTTTTGTGCCTGGCGCGGCGCCAAGTGGGAATGGGTGGTGTCGAGTCTGAAGGCAGCAGGAAAGCCTGCAGCCCCCAGGTCTGTGGGGCTACGCAAGCGGTTCCCAAAGAGCTTTAGAACAAGGCATAGTTTCCCTGCTGGCTCTTTGGGCGGGGGACCCATCTCCAGCCGTATGGCAATTTTTGTGCCTGGCCCGGCGCCAAGTGGGAAAGGGTGGTTTTGAGGCTGAAGGCAGCAGCAAAGCCCGCAGCCCCCAGGTCTGTGGGGCTACGCAAGCGGTTCCCAAAGAGCTTTAGAACAAGGCATAGTCTTCCCTGCTGGCTCTTTTGGCATGGGACCCATCTCCAGCCGTATGGCAATTTTTGTGCCTGGCCCGGCGCCAAGTGGGAAAGGGTGGTTTTGAGGCTGAAGGCAGCAGCAAAGCCCGCAGCCCCCAGGTCTGTGGGGCTACGCAAGCGGTGCCCAAAGAGCTTTAGAACAAGGCATAGTTTTCCCTGCTGGCTCTTTGGGCGGGGGACCCATCTCCAGCCGTATGGCCATTTTTGTGCCTGGCGCGGCGCCAAGTGGGAAAGGGTGGCTTTGAGGCTGAAGGCAGCAGCAAAGCCCGCAGCCCCCAGGTCTGTGGGGCTACGCAAGCGGTTCCCAAAGAGCTTTAGAAGAAGGCATAGTTTTCCCTGCTGGCTCTTTGGGCGGGGGACCCATCTCCAGCCGTATGGCCATTTTTGTGCCTAGCGCGGCGCCAAGTGGGAAAGGGTGGTGTCGAGGCTGAAGGCAGCAGGAAAGCCCGCAGCCCCCAGGTCTGTGGGGCTACGCAAGCGGTTCCCAAAGAGCTTTAGAACAAGGCATAGTTTTCCCTGCTGGCTCTTTGGGCGGGGGACCCATCTCCAGCCGTATGGCCATTTTTGTGCCTGGCACGGCGCCAAGTGGGAAAGGGTGGTGTCGAGGCTGAAGGCAGCAGCAAAGCCCGCAGCCCCCAGGTCTGTAGGGCTACGCAAGCGGTTCCCAAAGAGCTTTAGAACAAGGCATAGTTTTCCCTGCTGGCTCTTTGGGCGGGGGACCCATCTCCAGCCGTATGGCCATTTTTGTGCCTGGCGCGGTGCCAAGTGTGAAAGGGTGGCTTTGAGGCTGAAGGCAGGAGCAAAGCCTGCAGCCCTAAGGTCTGTGGGGCTACGCAAGCGGTTCCCAAAGAGCTTTAGAACAAGGCATAGTTTTCCCTGCTGGCTCTTTGGGCGGGGGACCCATCTCCAGCCACAGGCCATTTTTGTGCCTGGCCCGGCGCCCAGTGGGAAAGGGTGGCTTTGAGGCTTGAAGGCAGCAGGAAAGCCCGCAGCCCCCAGGTCTGTAGGGCTACGCAAGCGGTTCCCAAAGAGCTTTAAAACAAGGCATAATTTTCCCTGCTGGCTCTTTGGGCGGGGGACCCATCTCCAGCCGTATGGCCATTTTTGTGCCTGGCCGGGAGCCAAGTGGGAAAGGGTGGTTTTGAGGCTGAAGGCAGCAGGAAAGCCCGCAGCCCCCAGGTCTGTGGGGCTACGCAAGCGGTTCCCAAAGAGCTTTAGAACAAGGCATAGTTTTCCCTGCTGGCTCTTTGGGCATGGGACCCATCTCCAGCCATAGGCCATTTTTGTGCTTGATAGGGCGCCAAGTGGGAAAGGGTGGTGTCGAGGCTGAAGGCAGCAGCAAAGCCCGCAGCCCCCAGGTCTGTGGGGCTACGCAAGCGGTTCCCAAAGAGCTTTAGAACAAGGCATAGTTTTCCCTGCTGGCTCTCTGGGCGGGGGACCCATCTCCAGCCGTATGGCCATTTTTGAGCCTGGCGCGGCGCCAGGTGGGAAAGGGTGGCTTTGAGGCTGAAGGCAGGAGCAAAGCCTGCAGCCCCCAGGTCTGTGGTGCTACGCAAGCGGTTCCCAAAGAGCTTTAGAACAAGTCATAGTTTTCCCAGCTGGCTCTTAGGGCATGGGACCCATCTCCAGCCGTATGGCCATTTTTGTGCCTGGCACGAAGCCAAGTGGGAAAGGGTGCTGTCGAGGCTGAAGGCAGCAGGAAAGCCTGCAGCCCCCAGGTGTGTGGGGCTACGCAAGCGGTTCCCAAAGAGCTTTAGAACAAGGCATAGTTTTCCCTGCTGGCTCTTTGGGCGGGGGACCCATCTCCAGCCGTATGGCTATTTTTGTGCCTGGCGCGGTGCGTAGTGGCATAGGATGGTTTTGAGGCTGAAGGCAGCAGGAAAGCCTGCAGCCCCCAGGTCTGTGCGGCTACACAAGCGGTTCCCAAAGAGCTTTAGAACAAGGCATAGTTTTCCCTGCTGGCTCTTTGGGCGGGGGACCCATCTCCAGCCGTATGGCTATTTTTGTGCCTGGCACGGTGCGTAGTGGCATAGGATGGTTTTGAGGCTGAAGGCAGCAGGAAAGCCTGCAGCCCCCAGGTCTGTGCGGCTACACAAGCGGATCACAAAGATCTTTAGAACAAGGCATAGTTTTCCCTGCTGGCTCTTTGGGCGGGGGACCCATCTCCAGCCGTACGGCCATTTTTGCGCCTGGCCCGGCGCAAAGTGGGAAAGGGTGGCTTTGAGGCTGAAGGCAGCAGCAAAGCCCGCAGCCCCCAGGTCTGTGCGGCTACGCAAGCGGTTCCCAAAGAGCTTTAGAACAAGGCATAGTTTTCCCTGCTGGCTCTTTGGGCGGGAGACCCATCTCCAGCCATAGGCCATTTTTGTGCCTGGCGCGACGCCAAGTGGGAAAGGGTGTTGTCGAGGCTGAAGGCAGCAGGAAAGCCCGCAGCCCCCAGGTCTGTGGGGCCACGCAAGCGGTTCCCAAAGAGCTTTAGAACAAGGCATAGTTTTCCCTGCTGGCTCTTTGGGCATGGGACCCATCTCCAGCCGTATGGCCATTTTTGTGCCTGGCGCGGCGCCAAGTTGGAAAGCGTGGTGTCGAGGCTGAAGGCATCAGGAAAGCCCGCAGCCCCCAGGTCTCTGGGGCTACGCAAGCGGTTCCCAAAGAGCTTTAGAACAAGGCATAGTTTTCCCTGCTGGCTCTTTGGGCGGGGGACCCATCTCCAGCCGTATGGCCATTTTTGTGCCTAGCGCGGCGCCAAATGGGAAAGGGTGGCTTTGAGGCTGAAGGCAGCAGGAAAGTCTGCAGCCCCCAGGTCTGTGGGGCTACGCAAGCGGTTCCCAAAGAGCTTTAGAACAAGGCATAGTCTTCCCTGCTGGCTCTCTGGGCCGGGGACCCATCTCCAGCCATAGGCCATTTTTGTGCCTGGCGCAGTGCAAAGTGGGAAAGGGTGGTGTCGAGGCTGAAGGCAGCAGCAAAGCCCGCAGCCCCCAGGTCTGTGGGGCTACGCAAGCGTTTCCCAAAGAGCTTTAGAACAAGGCATAGTTTTCCCTGCTGGCTCTTTGGGCATGAGACCCATCTCCAGCCATAGGCCATTTTTGTGCCTGGCGCGGCGCCAAGTGGGAAAGGGTGGTGTCGAGGCTGAAGGCAGCAGGAAAGCCTGCAGGCCCCACGTCTGTGGGGCTACGCAAGTGGTTCCCAAAGAGCTTTAGAACAAGGCATAGTTTTCCCTGCTGGCTCTTTGGGCGGGGGACCCATCTCCAGCCATAGGCCATTTTTGTGCCTGGCGCGGCGCCAAGTGGGAAAGGGTGGCTTTGAGGCTGAAGGCAGCAGGAAAGCCTGCAGCCCCCAGGTCTGTGGGGCTACGCAAGCGGTTCCCAAAGAGCTTTAGAACAAGGCATAGTTTTCCCTGCTGGCTCTTTGGGCGGGGGACCCATCTACAGCCGTATGGCCATTTTTGTGCCTGGCCCGGCGCCAAGTGGGAAAGGGTGGTGTCGAGGCTGAAGGCAGCAGGAAAGCCCACAGCCCCCAGGTCTGTGGGGCTACGCAAGCGGTTCCCAAAGAGCTTTAGAACAAGGCATAGTTTTCCCTGCTGGCTCTTTGGGCGGGGGACCCATCTCCAGCTGTATGGCCATTTTTGTGCCTGGCGCGGTGCGTAGTGTGAAAGGGTGGTTTTGAGGCTGAAGGCAGCAGGAAAGCCTGCAGCCCACAGCTCTGTGGGGCCAAGGAAGCTGTTCCCAAAGAGCTTTAGAACAAGGCATAGTTTTCCGTGATGGCTATTTGGGCATGGGACCCATCTCCAGCCATAGGCCATTTTTGTGCCTGGCGCGGTGTGTAATGGGAAAGGGTGGCTTTGAGGCTGAAGGCAGCAGGAAAGCCCGCAGCCCCCAGGTCTGTGGGGCTACGCAAGCGGTTCCCAAAGAGCTTTAGAACAAGGCATAGTTTTCCTTGCTGGCTCTTTGGGCATGAGACCCATCTCCAGCCATAGGCCATTTTTGTGCCTGGCCCGGCGCCAAGTGGGAAAGGGTGGTGTCGAGGCTGAAGGCAGCAGCAAAGCCCGAAGCCCCAAGGTCTGTAGGGCTACGCAAGCGGTTCCCAAAGAGCTTTAGAACAAGGCATAGTTTTCCCTGCTGGCTCTTTGGGCGGGGGACCCATCTCCAGCCATAGGCCATTTTTGTGCCTGGCGCGACGCCAAGTGGGAAAGGGTGGTGTCGAGGTTGAAGGCAGCAGGAAAGCCTGCAGCCCCCAGGTCTGTGGGGCTACGCAAGCGGTTCCCAAAGAGCTTTAGAACAAGGCATAGTTTTCCCTGCTGGCTCCTTGGGCGGGGGACCCATCTCCAGCCGTATGGCCATTTTTGTGCCTGGCGCGGCGCCCAGTGGGAAAGGGTGGTGTCGAGGCTGAAGGCAGCAGGAAAGCCCGCAGCTCCCAGGTCTGTGGAGCTACGCAAGTGGTTCCCAAAGAGCTTTAGAACAAGGCATAGTTTTCCTTGCTGGCTCTTTGGGCAGGAGACCCATCTCCAGCCATATGGCCATTTTTGTGCCTGATGCGTCGTCCAGTGGAAAAGGGTGGCTTTGAGGTTGAAGGCAGCAGCAAAGCCTGCAGCCCCCAGGTCTGTGGGGCTACGCAAGCGGTTCCCAAAGAGCTTTAGAACAAGGCATAGTTTTCCCTGCTGGCTCTTTGGGCGGGGAACCCATCTCCAGCTGTATGGCCATTTTTGTGCCTGGCGCGGTGCCAAGTGGGAAAGGGTGGTGTCGAGTCTGAAGGCAGCAGGAAAGCCCGCAGCCCCCAGGTCTGTGGGGCTACGCAAGCGGTTCCCAAAGAGCTTTAGAACAAGGCATAGTTTTCCCTGCTGGCTCTTTGGGCGGGGGACCCATCTCCAGCCGTATGGCCATTTTTGTGCCTGGCGCGGCGCCAAGTGGGAATGGGTGGTGTCGAGTCTGAAGGCAGCAGGAAAGCCTGCAGCCCCCAGGTCTGTGGGGCTACGCAAGCGGTTCCCAAAGAGCTTTAGAACAAGGCATAGTTTCCCTGCTGGCTCTTTGGGCGGGGGACCCATCTCCAGCCGTATGGCAATTTTTGTGCCTGGCCCGGCGCCAAGTGGGAAAGGGTGGTTTTGAGGCTGAAGGCAGCAGCAAAGCCCGCAGCCCCCAGGTCTGTGGGGCTACGCAAGCGGTTCCCAAAGAGCTTTAGAACAAGGCATAGTCTTCCCTGCTGGCTCTTTTGGCATGGGACCCATCTCCAGCCGTATGGCAATTTTTGTGCCTGGCCCGGCGCCAAGTGGGAAAGGGTGGTTTTGAGGCTGAAGGCAGCAGCAAAGCCCGCAGCCCCCAGGTCTGTGGGGCTACGCAAGCGGTTCCCAAAGAGCTTTAGAACAAGGCATAGTTTTCCCTGCTGGCTCTTTGGGCGGGGGACCCATCTCCAGCCGTATGGCCATTTTTGTGCCTGGCGCGGCGCCAAGTGGGAAAGGGTGGCTTTGAGGCTGAAGGCAGCAGCAAAGCCCGCAGCCCCCAGGTCTGTGGGGCTACGCAAGCGGTTCCCAAAGAGCTTTAGAAGAAGGCATAGTTTTCCCTGCTGGCTCTTTGGGCGGGGGACCCATCTCCAGCCGTATGGCCATTTTTGTGCCTAGCGCGGCGCCAAGTGGGAAAGGGTGGTGTCGAGGCTGAAGGCAGCAGGAAAGCCCGCAGCCCCCAGGTCTGTAGGGCTACGCAAGCGGTTCCCAAAGAGCTTTAGAACAAGGCATAGTTTTCCCTGCTGGCTCTTTGGGCGGGGGACCCATCTCCAGCCGTATGGCCATTTTTGTGCCTGGCGCGGTGCCAAGTGTGAAAGGGTGGCTTTGAGGCTGAAGGCAGGAGCAAAGCCTGCAGCCCTAAGGTCTGTGGGGCTACGCAAGCGGTTCCCAAAGAGCTTTAGAACAAGGCATAGTTTTCCCTGCTGGCTCTTTGGGCATGGGACCCATCTCCAGCCATAGGCCATTTTTCTGCCAGGCGCGATGCCAAGTGGGAAAGGGTGGTGTCGAGTCTGAAGGCAGCAGGAAAGCCCGCAGCCCCCAGGTCTGTGGGGCTACGCAAGCGGTTCCCAAAGAGCTTTAGAACAAGGCATAGTTTTCCCTGCTGGCTCTTTGGGCGGGGGACCCATCTCCAGCCGTATGGCCATTTTTGTGCCTGGCGCGGCGCCAAGTGGGAAAGGGTGGTGTCGAGGCTGTAGGCAGCAGGAGAGCCCGCAGCCCCCAGGTCTGTGGGGCTACGCAAGCGGTTCCCAAAGAGCTTTAGAACAAGGCATAGTTTTCCCTGCTGGCTCTTTGGGCATGGGACCCATCTCCAGCCGTATGGCCATTTTTGTGCCTGGCGCAGTGCGTAGTGGGAAAGGGTGGTTTTGAGGCTGAAGGCAGCAGGAAAGCCTGCAGCCCCCAGGTCTGTGGGGCCAAGCAAGCGGTTCCCAAAGAGCTTTAGAACAAGGCATAGTTTTCCCTGCTGGCTCTTTGGGCATGGGACCCATCTCCAGCCATAGGCCATTTTTGTGCCTGATAGGGCGCCAAGTGGGAAAGGGTGGCTTTGAGGCTGAAGGCAGCAGGAAAGCCTGCAGCCCCAGGTCTGTAGGGCTACGCAAGCGGTTCCCAAAGAGCTTCAGAACAAGGCATAGTTTTCCCTGCTGGCTCTTTGGGCATGGGACCCATCTCCAGCCATAGGCCATTTTTCTGCCTGGCGCGGTGCCAAGTGGGAAAGGGTGGTGTCGAGTCTGAAGGCAGCAGGAAAGCCTGCAGCCCCCAGGTCTGTGGGGCTACGCAAGCGGTTCCCAAAGAGCTTTAGAACAAGGCATAATTTTCCCTGCTGGCTCTTTGGGCGGGGGACCCATCTCCAGCCGTATGGCCATTTTTGTGCCTGGCGCGGCGCCAAGTGGGAAAGGGTGGTGTCGAGTCTGAAGGCAGCAGGAAAGCCTGCAGCCCCCAGGTCTGTGGGGCTACGCAAGTGGTTCCCAAAGAGCTTTAGAACAAGGCATAGTTTTCCCTGCTGGCTCTTTGGGCGGGGGACCCATCTCCAGCCGTATGGCCAATTTGTGCCTAGCGCGACGCCAAGTGGGAAAGGGTGGCTTTGAGTCTGAAGGCAGCAGCAAAGCCTGCAGCCCCCAGGTCTGTGGGGCTACGCAAGCGGTTCCCAAAGAGCTTTAGAACAAGGCATAGTTTTCCTTGCTGGGTCTTTGGGCATGGGACCCATCTCCAGCCATAGGCCATTTTTGTGCCTGATAGGGCGCCAAGTGGGAAAGGGTTGCTTTGAGGCTGAAGACAGCAGGAAAGCCCGCAGCCCCCAGGTCTGTGGGGCTACGCAAGCGGTTCCCAAAGAGCTTTAGAACAAGGCATAGTTTTCCCTGCTGGCTCTTTGGGCAGGGGACCCATCTGCAGACATATGGCCATTTTTGTGCCTGGCACGACGCCAAGTGGGAAAGGGTGGCTTTGACGCTGAAGGCAGCAGGAAAGCCCGCAGCCCCCAGGTCTGTGGGGCTACGCAAGCGGTTCCCAAAGAGCTTTAGAACAAGGCATAGTTTTCCCTACTGGCTCTTTGGGCGGGAGACCCATCTCCAGCCATAGGCCATTTTTGTGCCTGGCGCGACGCCAAGTGGGAAAGGGTGTTGTCGAGGCTGAAGGCAGCAGGAAAGCCCGCAGCCCCCAGGTCTGTGGGGCTACGCAAGCGGTTCCCAAAGAGCTTTAGAACAAGGCATAGTTTTCCCTGCTGGCTCTTTGGGCATGGGACCCATCTCCAGCCGTATGGCCATTTTTGTGCCTGGCGCGACGCCAAGTGGGAAAGGGTGGTGTCGAGGCTGAAGGCAGCAGGAAAGCCCGCAGCCCCCAGGTCTCTGGGGCTACGCAAGCGGTTCCCAAAGAGCTTTAGAACAAGGCATAGTTTTCCCTGCTGGCTCTTTGGGCGGGGGACCCATCTCCAGCCGTATGGCCATTTTTGTGCCTAGCGCGGCGCCAAATGGGAAAGGGTGGTTTTGAGGCTGAAGGCAGCAGCAAAGCCCGCAGCCCCCAGGTCTGTGGGGCTACGCAAGCGGTTCCCAAAGAGCTTTAGAACAAGGCATAGTTTTCCCTGCTTGTTCTTTGGGCGGGGGACCCATCTCCAGCCGTATGGCCATTTTTGTGCCTGGCGCGGCGCCAAGTGGGAATGGGTGGTGTCGAGTCTGAAGGCAGCAGGAAAGCCTGCAGCCCCCAGGTCTGTGGGGCTACGCAAGCGGTTCCCAAAGAGCTTTAGAACAAGGCATAGTTTTCCCTGCTGGCTCTTTGGGCGGGGGACCCATCTCCAATCGTATGGCCATTTTTGTGCCTGGCGCGGTGCGTAGTGGGAAAGGGTGGTTTTGAGGCTGAAGGCAGCAGGAAAGCCCGCAACCCCCAGGTCTGTGGGGCTACGCAAGCGGTTCCCAAAGAGCTTTAGAACAAGGCATAGTTTTCCCTGCTGGCTCTTTGGGTGGGGGGACCCATCTCCAGCCGTATGGCTATTTTTGTGCCTGACGCGGTGCGTAGTGGCATAGGGTGGTTTTGAGGCTGAAGGCAGCAGGAAAGCCCGCAGCCCCCACGTCTGTGGGGCCAAGCAAGCGGTTCCCAAAGAGCTTTAGAACAAGGCATAGTTTTCCCTGCTGGCTCTTTGGGCGGGGGACCCATCTCCAGCCGTATGGCCATTTTTGTGCCTGGCAAGGCGCCAAGTGGGAAAGGGTGGCTTTGAGGCTGAAGGCAGCAGCAAAGCCCGCAGCCCCCAGGTCTGTGGGGCTACGCAAGCGGTTCCCAAAGAGCTTTAGAACAAGGCATAGTTTTCCCTGCTGGCTCTTTGGGCGGGGGACCCATCTCCAGCCGTATGGCCATTTTTGTGCCTGGCGCGGCGCCAAGTGGGAAAGGGTGGTGTCGAGGCTGAAGGCAGCAGGAAAGCCCGCAGCCCCCAGGTCTGTGGGGCCAAGCAAGCGGTTCCCAAAGAGCTTTAGAACAAGGCATAGTTTTCCCTGCTGGCTCTTTGGGCATGGGACCCATCTCCAGCCATAGGCCATTTTTGTGCTTGATAGGGCGCCAAGTGGGAAAGGGTGGCTTTGAGGCTGAAGGCAGCAGGAAAGCCCGCAGCCCCCAGGTCTGTGGGGCTACGCAAGCGGTTCCCAAAGAGCTTTAGAACAAGGCATAGTTTTCCCTGCTGGCTCTTTGGGCATGGGACCCATCTCCAGCCATATGGCCATTTTTGTGCCTGATGCGGCGTCCAGAGGAAAAGGGTGGCTTTGAGGTTGAAGGCAGCAGCAAAGCCTGCAGCCCCCAGGTCTGTGGGGCTACGCAAGCGGTTCCCAAAGAGCTTTAGAACAAGGCATAGTTTTCCCTGCTGGCTCTTTGGGCGGGGGACCCATCTCCAGCTGTATGGCCATTTTTGTGCCTGGCGCGGTGCCAAGTGGGAAAGGGTGGTGTCGAGTCTGAAGGCAGCAGGAAAGCCCGCAGCCCCCAGGTCTGTGGGGCTACGCAAGCGGTTCCCAAAGAGCTTTAGAACAAGGCATAGTTTTCCCTGCTTGTTCTTTGGGCGGGGGACCCATCTCCAGCCGTATGGCCATTTTTGTGCCTGGCGCGGCGCCAAGTGGGAATGGGTGGTGTCGAGTCTGAAGGCAGCAGGAAAGCCTGCAGCCCCCAGGTCTGTGGGGCTACGCAAGCGGTTCCCAAAGAGCTTTAGAACAAGGCATAGTTTTCCCTGCTGGCTCTTTGGGCGGGGGACCCATCTCCAATCGTATGGCCATTTTTGTGCCTGGCGCGGTGCGTAGTGGGAAAGGGTGGTTTTGAGGCTGAAGGCAGCAGGAAAGCCCGCAACCCCCAGGTCTGTGGGGCTACGCAAGCGGTTCCCAAAGAGCTTTAGAACAAGGCATAGTTTTCCCTGCTGGCTCTTTGGGTGGGGGACCCATCTCCAGCCGTATGGCTATTTTTGTGCCTGACGCGGTGCGTAGTGGCATAGGGTGGTTTTGAGGCTGAAGGCAGCAGGAAAGCCCGCAGCCCCCACGTCTGTGGGGCCAAGCAAGCGGTTCCCAAAGAGCTTTAGAACAAGGCATAGTTTTCCCTGCTGGCTCTTTGGGCGGGGGACCCATCTCCAGCCGTATGGCCATTTTTGTGCCTGGCGCGGTGCGTAGTGGGAAAGGGTGGTTTTGACGCTGAAGGCAGCAGGAAAGCCCGCAGCCCCCAGGTCTGTGGGGCTACGCAAGCGGTTCACCAAAGAGCTTTAGAACAAGGCATAGTTTTCCCTGCTGGCTCTTTGGGCGGGGGACCCATCTCCAGCCGTATGGCCATTTTTGTCCCTGGCCCGGCGCCAAGTGGGAAAGGGTGGTGTTGGGGCTGAAGGCAGCAGCAAAGACTGCAGCCCCCAGGTCTGTGGGGCCAAGCAAGCGGTTCCCAAAGAGCTTTAGAACAAGGCATAGTTTTCCCTGCTGGCTCTTTGGGCGGGGGACCCATCTCCAGCCGTATGGCCATTTTTGTGCCTGGCAAGGCGCCAAGTGGGAAAGGGTGGCTTTGAGGCTGAAGGCAGCAGCAAAGCCCGCAGCCCCCAGGTCTGTGGGGCTACGCAAGCGGTTCCCAAAGAGCTTTAGAACAAGGCATAGTTTTCCCTGCTGGCTCTTTGGGCGGGGGACCCATCTCCAGCCGTATGGCCATTTTTGTGCCTGGCGCGGCGCCAAGTGGGAAAGGGTGGTGTCGAGGCTGAAGGCAGCAGGAAAGCCCGCAGCCCCCAGGTCTGTGGGGCCAAGCAAGCGGTTCCCAAAGAGCTTTAGAACAAGGCATAGTTTTCCCTGCTGGCTCTTTGGGCATGGGACCCATCTCCAGCCATAGGCCATTTTTGTGCTTGATAGGGCGCCAAGTGGGAAAGGGTGGCTTTGAGGCTGAAGGCAGCAGCAAAGACTGCAGCCCCCAGGTCTGTGGGGCCAAGCAAGCGGTTCCCAAAGAGCTTTAGAACAAGGCATAGTTTTCCCTGCTGGCTCTTTGGGCGGGGGACCCATCTCCAGCCACAGGCCATTTTTGTGCCTGGCCCGGCGCCCAGTGGGAAAGGGTGGCTTTGAGGCTTGAAGGCAGCAGGAAAGCCCGCAGCCCCCAGGTCTGTAGGGCTACGCAAGCGGTTCCCAAAGAGCTTTAAAACAAGGCATAATTTTCCCTGCTGGCTCTTTGGGCGGGGGACCCATCTCCAGCCGTATGGCCATTTTTGTGCCTGGCCGGGAGCCAAGTGGGAAAGGGTGGTTTTGAGGCTGAAGGCAGCAGGAAAGCCCGCAGCCCCCAGGTCTGTGGGGCTACGCAAGCGGTTCCCAAAGAGCTTTAGAACAAGGCATAGTTTTCCCTGCTGGCTCTTTGGGCATGGGACCCATCTCCAGCCATAGGCCATTTTTGTGCTTGATAGGGCGCCAAGTGGGAAAGGGTGGTGTCGAGGCTGAAGGCAGCAGCAAAGCCCGCAGCCCCCAGGTCTGTGGGGCTACGCAAGCGGTTCCCAAAGAGCTTTAGAACAAGGCATAGTTTTCCCTGCTGGCTCTCTGGGCGGGGGACCCATCTCCAGCCGTATGGCCATTTTTGAGCCTGGCGCGGCGCCAGGTGGGAAAGGGTGGCTTTGAGGCTGAAGGCAGGAGCAAAGCCTGCAGCCCCCAGGTCTGTGGTGCTACGCAAGCGGTTCCCAAAGAGCTTTAGAACAAGTCATAGTTTTCCCAGCTGGCTCTTAGGGCATGGGACCCATCTCCAGCCGTATGGCCATTTTTGTGCCTGGCACGAAGCCAAGTGGGAAAGGGTGCTGTCGAGGCTGAAGGCAGCAGGAAAGCCTGCAGCCCCCAGGTGTGTGGGGCTACGCAAGCGGTTCCCAAAGAGCTTTAGAACAAGGCATAGTTTTCCCTGCTGGCTCTTTGGGCGGGGGACCCATCTCCAGCCGTATGGCTATTTTTGTGCCTGGCGCGGTGCGTAGTGGCATAGGATGGTTTTGAGGCTGAAGGCAGCAGGAAAGCCTGCAGCCCCCAGGTCTGTGCGGCTACACAAGCGGTTCCCAAAGAGCTTTAGAACAAGGCATAGTTTTCCCTGCTGGCTCTTTGGGCGGGGGACCCATCTCCAGCCGTATGGCTATTTTTGTGCCTGGCGCGGTGCGTAGTGGCATAGGATGGTTTTGAGGCTGAAGGCAGCAGGAAAGCCTGCAGCCCCCAGGTCTGTGCGGCTACACAAGTGGATCACAAAGATCTTTAGAACAAGGCATAGTTTTCCCTGCTGGCTCTTTGGGCGGGGGACCCATCTCCAGCCGTACGGCCATTTTTGCGCCTGGCCCGGCGCAAAGTGGGAAAGGGTGGCTTTGAGGCTGAAGGCAGCAGCAAAGCCCGCAGCCCCCAGGTCTGTGCGGCTACGCAAGCGGTTCCCAAAGAGCTTTAGAACAAGGCATAGTTTTCCCTGCTGGCTCTTTGGGCGGGAGACCCATCTCCAGCCATAGGCCATTTTTGTGCCTGGCGCGACGCCAAGTGGGAAAGGGTGTTGTCGAGGCTGAAGGCAGCAGGAAAGCCCGCAGCCCCCAGGTCTGTGGGGCCACGCAAGCGGTTCCCAAAGAGCTTTAGAACAAGGCATAGTTTTCCCTGCTGGCTCTTTGGGCATGGGACCCATCTCCAGCCGTATGGCCATTTTTGTGCCTGGCGCGGCGCCAAGTTGGAAAGCGTGGTGTCGAGGCTGAAGGCATCAGGAAAGCCCGCAGCCCCCAGGTCTCTGGGGCTACGCAAGCGGTTCCCAAAGAGCTTTAGAACAAGGCATAGTTTTCCCTGCTGGCTCTTTGGGCGGGGGACCCATCTACAGCCGTATGGCCATTTTTGTGCCTGGCCCGGCGCCAAGTGGGAAAGGGTGGTGTCGAGGCTGAAGGCAGCAGGAAAGCCCACAGCCCCCAGGTCTGTGGGGCTACGCAAGCGGTTCCCAAAGAGCTTTAGAACAAGGCATAGTTTTCCCTGCTGGCTCTTTGGGCGGGGGACCCATCTCCAGCTGTATGGCCATTTTTGTGCCTGGCGCGGTGCGTAGTGTGAAAGGGTGGTTTTGAGGCTGAAGGCAGCAGCAAAGCCTGCAGCCCACAGCTCTGTGGGGCCAAGGAAGCTGTTCCCAAAGAGCTTTAGAACAAGGCATAGTTTTCCGTGATGGCTATTTGGGCATGGGACCCATCTCCAGCCATAGGCCATTTTTGTGCCTGGCGCGGTGTGTAATGGGAAAGGGTGGCTTTGAGGCTGAAGGCAGCAGGAAAGCCCGCAGCCCCCAGGTCTGTGGGGCTACGCAAGCGGTTCCCAAAGAGCTTTAGAACAAGGCATAGTTTTCCTTGCTGGCTCTTTGGGCATGAGACCCATCTCCAGCCATAGGCCATTTTTGTGCCTGGCGCGGCGCCAAGTGGGAAAGGGTGGTGTCGAGGCTGAAGGCAGCAGCAAAGCCCGAAGCCCCAAGGTCTGTAGGGCTACGCAAGCGGTTCCCAAAGAGCTTTAGAACAAGGCATAGTTTTCCCTGCTGGCTCTTTGGGCGGGGGACCCATCTCCAGCCATAGGCCATTTTTGTGCCTGGCGCGACGCCAAGTGGGAAAGGGTGGTGTCGAGGTTGAAGGCAGCAGGAAAGCCTGCAGCCCCCAGGTCTGTGGGGCTACGCAAGCGGTTCCCAAAGAGCTTTAGAACAAGGCATAGTTTTCCCTGCTGGCTCCTTGGGCGGGGGACCCATCTCCAGCCGTATGGCCATTTTTGTGCCTGGCGCGGCGCCCAGTGGGAAAGGGTGGTGTCGAGGCTGAAGGCAGCAGGAAAGCCCGCAGCTCCCAGGTCTGTGGAGCTACGCAAGTGGTTCCCAAAGAGCTTTAGAACAAGGCATAGTTTTCCTTGCTGGCTCTTTGGGCAGGAGACCCATCTCCAGCCATATGGCCATTTTTGTGCCTGATGCGTCGTCCAGTGGAAAAGGGTGGCTTTGAGGTTGAAGGCAGCAGCAAAGCCTGCAGCCCCCAGGTCTGTGGGGCTACGCAAGCGGTTCCCAAAGAGCTTTAGAACAAGGCATAGTTTTCCCTGCTGGCTCTTTGGGCGGGGAACCCATCTCCAGCTGTATGGCCATTTTTGTGCCTGGCGCGGTGCCAAGTGGGAAAGGGTGGTGTCGAGTCTGAAGGCAGCAGGAAAGCCCGCAGCCCCCAGGTCTGTGGGGCTACGCAAGCGGTTCCCAAAGAGCTTTAGAACAAGGCATAGTTTTCCCTGCTGGCTCTCTGGGCGGGGGACCCATCTCCAGCCGTATGGCCATTTTTGAGCCTGGCGCGGCGCCAGGTGGGAAAGGGTGGCTTTGAGGCTGAAGGCAGGAGCAAAGCCTGCAGCCCCCAGGTCTGTGGTGCTACGCAAGCGGTTCCCAAAGAGCTTTAGAACAAGTCATAGTTTTCCCAGCTGGCTCTTAGGGCATGGGACCCATCTCCAGCCGTATGGCCATTTTTGTGCCTGGCACGAAGCCAAGTGGGAAAGGGTGCTGTCGAGGCTGAAGGCAGCAGGAAAGCCTGCAGCCCCCAGGTGTGTGGGGCTACGCAAGCGGTTCCCAAAGAGCTTTAGAACAAGGCATAGTTTTCCCTGCTGGCTCTTTGGGCGGGGGACCCATCTCCAGCCGTATGGCTATTTTTGTGCCTGGCGCGGTGCGTAGTGGCATAGGATGGTTTTGAGGCTGAAGGCAGCAGGAAAGCCTGCAGCCCCCAGGTCTGTGGGGCTACACAAGCGGTTCCCAAAGAGCTTTAGAACAAGGCATAGTTTTCCCTGCTGGCTCTTTGGGCGGGGGACCCATCTCCAGCCGTATGGCTATTTTTGTGCCTGGCGCGGTGCGTAGTGGCATAGGATGGTTTTGAGGCTGAAGGCAGCAGGAAAGCCTGCAGCCCCCAGGTCTGTGCGGCTACACAAGTGGATCACAAAGATCTTTAGAACAAGGCATAGTTTTCCCTGCTGGCTCTTTGGGCGGGGGACCCATCTCCAGCCGTACGGCCATTTTTGCGCCTGGCCCGGCGCAAAGTGGGAAAGGGTGGCTTTGAGGCTGAAGGCAGCAGCAAAGCCCGCAGCCCCCAGGTCTGTGCGGCTACGCAAGCGGTTCCCAAAGAGCTTTAGAACAAGGCATAGTTTTCCCTGCTGGCTCTTTGGGCGGGAGACCCATCTCCAGCCATAGGCCATTTTTGTGCCTGGCGCGACGCCAAGTGGGAAAGGGTGTTGTCGAGGCTGAAGGCAGCAGGAAAGCCCGCAGCCCCCAGGTCTGTGGGGCCACGCAAGCGGTTCCCAAAGAGCTTTAGAACAAGGCATAGTTTTCCCTGCTGGCTCTTTGGGCATGGGACCCATCTCCAGCCGTATGGCCATTTTTGTGCCTGGCGCGGCGCCAAGTTGGAAAGCGTGGTGTCGAGGCTGAAGGCATCAGGAAAGCCCGCAGCCCCCAGGTCTCTGGGGCTACGCAAGCGGTTCCCAAAGAGCTTTAGAACAAGGCATAGTTTTCCCTGCTGGCTCTTTGGGCGGGGGACCCATCTACAGCCGTATGGCCATTTTTGTGCCTGGCCCGGCGCCAAGTGGGAAAGGGTGGTGTCGAGGCTGAAGGCAGCAGGAAAGCCCACAGCCCCCAGGTCTGTGGGGCTACGCAAGCGGTTCCCAAAGAGCTTTAGAACAAGGCATAGTTTTCCCTGCTGGCTCTTTGGGCGGGGGACCCATCTCCAGCTGTATGGCCATTTTTGTGCCTGGCGCGGTGCGTAGTGTGAAAGGGTGGTTTTGAGGCTGAAGGCAGCAGGAAAGCCTGCAGCCCACAGCTCTGTGGGGCCAAGGAAGCTGTTCCCAAAGAGCTTTAGAACAAGGCATAGTTTTCCGTGATGGCTATTTGGGCATGGGACCCATCTCCAGCCATAGGCCATTTTTGTGCCTGGCGCGGTGTGTAATGGGAAAGGGTGGCTTTGAGGCTGAAGGCAGCAGGAAAGCCCGCAGCCCCCAGGTCTGTGGGGCTACGCAAGCGGTTCCCAAAGAGCTTTAGAACAAGGCATAGTTTTCCTTGCTGGCTCTTTGGGCATGAGACCCATCTCCAGCCATAGGCCATTTTTGTGCCTGGCCCGGCGCCAAGTGGGAAAGGGTGGTGTCGAGGCTGAAGGCAGCAGCAAAGCCCGAAGCCCCAAGGTCTGTAGGGCTACGCAAGCGGTTCCCAAAGAGCTTTAGAACAAGGCATAGTTTTCCCTGCTGGCTCTTTGGGCGGGGGACCCATCTCCAGCCATAGGCCATTTTTGTGCCTGGCGCGACGCCAAGTGGGAAAGGGTGGTGTCGAGGTTGAAGGCAGCAGGAAAGCCTGCAGCCCCCAGGTCTGTGGGGCTACGCAAGCGGTTCCCAAAGAGCTTTAGAACAAGGCATAGTTTTCCCTGCTGGCTCCTTGGGCGGGGGACCCATCTCCAGCCGTATGGCCATTTTTGTGCCTGGCGCGGCGCCCAGTGGGAAAGGGTGGTGTCGAGGCTGAAGGCAGCAGGAAAGCCCGCAGCTCCCAGGTCTGTGGAGCTACGCAAGTGGTTCCCAAAGAGCTTTAGAACAAGGCATAGTTTTCCTTGCTGGCTCTTTGGGCAGGAGACCCATCTCCAGCCATATGGCCATTTTTGTGCCTGATGCGTCGTCCAGTGGAAAAGGGTGGCTTTGAGGTTGAAGGCAGCAGCAAAGCCTGCAGCCCCCAGGTCTGTGGGGCTACGCAAGCGGTTCCCAAAGAGCTTTAGAACAAGGCATAGTTTTCCCTGCTGGCTCTTTGGGCGGGGAACCCATCTCCAGCTGTATGGCCATTTTTGTGCCTGGCGCGGTGCCAAGTGGGAAAGGGTGGTGTCGAGTCTGAAGGCAGCAGGAAAGCCCGCAGCCCCCAGGTCTGTGGGGCTACGCAAGCGGTTCCCAAAGAGCTTTAGAACAAGGCATAGTTTTCCCTGCTGGCTCTTTGGGCGGGGGACCCATCTCCAGCCGTATGGCCATTTTTGTGCCTGGCGCGGCGCCAAGTGGGAATGGGTGGTGTCGAGTCTGAAGGCAGCAGGAAAGCCTGCAGCCCCCAGGTCTGTGGGGCTACGCAAGCGGTTCCCAAAGAGCTTTAGAACAAGGCATAGTTTCCCTGCTGGCTCTTTGGGCGGGGGACCCATCTCCAGCCGTATGGCAATTTTTGTGCCTGGCCCGGCGCCAAGTGGGAAAGGGTGGTTTTGAGGCTGAAGGCAGCAGCAAAGCCCGCAGCCCCCAGGTCTGTGGGGCTACGCAAGCGGTTCCCAAAGAGCTTTAGAACAAGGCATAGTCTTCCCTGCTGGCTCTTTTGGCATGGGACCCATCTCCAGCCGTATGGCAATTTTTGTGCCTGGCCCGGCGCCAAGTGGGAAAGGGTGGTTTTGAGGCTGAAGGCAGCAGCAAAGCCCGCAGCCCCCAGGTCTGTGGGGCTACGCAAGCGGTTCCCAAAGAGCTTTAGAACAAGGCATAGTTTTCCCTGCTGGCTCTTTGGGCGGGGGACCCATCTCCAGCCGTATGGCCATTTTTGTGCCTGGCGCGGCGCCAAGTGGGAAAGGGTGGCTTTGAGGCTGAAGGCAGCAGCAAAGCCCGCAGCCCCCAGGTCTGTGGGGCTACGCAAGCGGTTCCCAAAGAGCTTTAGAAGAAGGCATAGTTTTCCCTGCTGGCTCTTTGGGCGGGGGACCCATCTCCAGCCGTATGGCCATTTTTGTGCCTAGCGCGGCGCCAAGTGGGAAAGGGTGGTGTCGAGGCTGAAGGCAGCAGGAAAGCCCGCAGCCCCCAGGTCTGTGGGGCTACGCAAGCGGTTCCCAAAGAGCTTTAGAACAAGGCATAGTTTTCCCTGCTGGCTCTTTGGGCGGGGGACCCATCTCCAGCCGTATGGCCATTTTTGTCCCTGGCACGGCGCCAAGTGGGAAAGGGTGGTGTCGAGGCTGAAGGCAGCAGCAAAGCCCGCAGCCCCCAGGTCTGTAGGGCTACGCAAGCGGTTCCCAAAGAGCTTTAGAACAAGGCATAGTTTTCCCTGCTGGCTCTTTGGGCGGGGGACCCATCTCCAGCCGTATGGCCATTTTTGTGCCTGGCGCGGTGCCAAGTGTGAAAGGGTGGCTTTGAGGCTGAAGGCAGGAGCAAAGCCTGCAGCCCTAAGGTCTGTGGGGCTACGCAAGCGGTTCCCAAAGAGCTTTAGAACAAGGCATAGTTTTCCCTGCTGGCTCTTTGGGCATGGGACCCATCTCCAGCCATAGGCCATTTTTCTGCCAGGCGCGATGCCAAGTGGGAAAGGGTGGTGTCGAGTCTGAAGGCAGCAGGAAAGCCCGCAGCCCCCAGGTCTGTGGGGCTACGCAAGCGGTTCCCAAAGAGCTTTAGAACAAGGCATAGTTTTCCCTGCTGGCTCTTTGTGCGGGGGACCCATCTCCAGCCGTATGGCCATTTTTGTGCCTGGCGCGGCGCCAAGTGGGAAAGGGTGGTGTCGAGGCTGAAGGCAGCAGGAGAGCCCGCAGCCCCCAGGTCTGTGGGGCTACGCAAGCGGTTCCCAAAGAGCTTTAGAACAAGGCATAGTTTTCCCTGCTGGCTCTTTGGGCATGGGACCCATCTCCAGCCGTATGGCCATTTTTGTGCCTGGCGCAGTGCGTAGTGGGAAAGGGTGGTTTTGAGGCTGAAGGCAGCAGGAAAGCCTGCAGCCCCCAGGTCTGTGGGGCCAAGCAAGCGGTTCCCAAAGAGCTTTAGAACAAGGCATAGTTTTCCCTGCTGGCTCTTTGGGCATGGGACCCATCTCCAGCCATAGGCCATTTTTGTGCCTGATAGGGCGCCAAGTGGGAAAGGGTGGCTTTGAGGCTGAAGGCAGCAGGAAAGCCTGCAGCCCCAGGTCTGTAGGGCTACGCAAGCGGTTCCCAAAGAGCTTCAGAACAAGGCATAGTTTTCCCTGCTGGCTCTTTGGGCATGGGACCCATCTCCAGCCATAGGCCATTTTTCTGCCTGGCGCGGTGCCAAGTGGGAAAGGGTGGTGTCGAGTCTGAAGGCAGCAGGAAAGCCTGCAGCCCCCAGGTCTGTGGGGCTACGCAAGCGGTTCCCAAAGAGCTTTAGAACAAGGCATAATTTTCCCTGCTGGCTCTTTGGGCGGGGGACCCATCTCCAGCCGTATGGCCATTTTTGTGCCTGGCGCGGCGCCAAGTGGGAAAGGGTGGTGTCGAGTCTGAAGGCAGCAGGAAAGCCTGCAGCCCCCAGGTCTGTGGGGCTACGCAAGTGGTTCCCAAAGAGCTTTAGAACAAGGCATAGTTTTCCCTGCTGGCTCTTTGGGCGGGGGACCCATCTCCAGCCGTATGGCCAATTTGTGCCTAGCGCGACGCCAAGTGGGAAAGGGTGGCTTTGAGTCTGAAGGCAGCAGCAAAGCCTGCAGCCCCCAGGTCTGTGGGGCTACGCAAGCGATTCCCAAAGAGCTTTAGAACAATGCATAGTTTTCCTTGCTGGGTCTTTGGGCATGGGACCCATCTCCAGCCATAGGCCATTTTTGTGCCTGATAGGGCGCCAAGTGGGAAAGGGTTGCTTTGAGGCTGAAGACAGCAGGAAAGCCCGCAGCCCCCAGGTCTGTGGGGCTACGCAAGCGGTTCCCAAAGAGCTTTAGAACAAGGCATAGTTTTCCCTGCTGGCTCTTTGGGCAGGGGACCCATCTGCAGACATATGGCCATTTTTGTGCCTGGCACGACGCCAAGTGGGAAAGGGTGGCTTTGACGCTGAAGGCAGCAGGAAAGCCCGCAGCCCCCAGGTCTGTGGGGCTACGCAAGCGGTTCCCAAAGAGCTTTAGAACAAGGCATAGTTTTCCCTACTGGCTCTTTGGGCGGGAGACCCATCTCCAGCCATAGGCCATTTTTGTGCCTGGCGCGACGCCAAGTGGGAAAGGGTGTTGTCGAGGCTAAAGGCAGCAGGAAAGCCCGCAGCCCCCAGGTCTGTGGGGCTACGCAAGCGGTTCCCAAAGAGCTTTAGAACAAGGCATAGTTTTCCCTGCTGGCTCTTTGGGCATGGGACCCATCTCCAGCCGTATGGCCATTTTTGTGCCTGGCGCGACGCCAAGTGGGAAAGGGTGGTGTCGAGGCTGAAGGCAGCAGGAAAGCCCGCAGCCCCCAGGTCTCTGGGGCTACGCAAGCGGTTCCCAAAGAGCTTTAGAACAAGGCATAGTTTTCCCTGCTGGCTCTTTGGGCGGGGGACCCATCTCCAGCCGTATGGCCATTTTTGTGCCTAGCGCGGCGCCAAATGGGAAAGGGTGGCTTTGAGGCTGAAGGCAGCAGGAAAGTCTGCAGCCCCCAGGTCTGTAGGGCTACGCAAGCGGTTCCCAAAGAGCTTTAGAACAAGGCATAGTCTTCCCTGCTGGCTCTCTGGGCCGGGGACCCATCTCCAGCCATAGGCCATTTTTGTGCCTGGCGCAGTGCCAAGTGGGAAAGGGTGGTGTCGAGGCTGAAGGCAGCAGGAAAGCCCGCAGCCCCCAGGTCTGTGGGGCTACGCAAGCGTTTCCCAAAGAGCTTTAGAACAAGGCATAGTTTTCCCTGCTGGCTCTTTGGGCGGGGGACCCATCTCCAGCCATAGGCCATTTTTGTGCCTGGCGCGGCGCCAAGTGGGAAAGGGTGGTGTCGAGGCTGAAGGCAGCAGGAAAGCCTGCAGGCCCCACGTCTGTGGGGCTACGCAAGTGTTTCCCAAAGAGCTTTAGAACAAGGCATAGTTTTCCCTGCTGGCTCTTTGGGCATGGGACCCATCTCCAGCCATAGGCCATTTTTGTGCCTGGCGCGGCGCCAAGTGGGAAAGGGTGGCTTTGAGGCTGAAGGCAGCAGGAAAGCCTGCAGCCCCCAGGTCTGTGGGGCTACGCAAGCGGTTCCCAAAGAGCTTTAGAACAAGGCATAGTTTTCCCTGCTGGCTCTTTGGGCGGGGGACCCATCTCCAGCCGTATGGCCATTTTTGTGCCTGGCCCGGCGCCAAGTGGGAAAGGGTGGTGTCGAGGCTGAAGGCAGCAGCAAAGCCCACAGCCCCCAGGTCTGTGGGGCTACGCAAGCGGTTCCCAAAGAGCTTTAGAACAAGGCATAGTTTTCCCTGCTGGCTCTTTGGGCGGGGGACCCATCTCCAGCCGTATGGCCATTTTTGTGCCTGGCGCGGTGCGTAGTGTGAAAGGGTGGTTTTGAGGCTGAAGGCAGCAGGAAAGCCTGCAGCCCACAGCTCTGTGGGGCCAAGGAAGCTGTTCCCAATGAGCTTTAGAACAAGGCATAGTTTTCCGTGATGGCTCTTTGGGCATGGGACCCACCTCCAGCCATAGGCCATTTTTGTGCCTGGCGCGGTGCGTAGTGGGAAAGGGTGGCTTTGAGGCTGAAGGCAGCAGGAAAGCCCGCAGCCCCCAGGTCTGTGGGGCTACGCAAGCGGTTCCCAAAGAGCTTTAGAACAAGGCATAGTTTTCCTTGCTGGCTCTTTGGGCATGGGACCCATCTCCAGCCATAGGCCATTTTTGTGCCTGGCCCGGCGCCAAGTGTGAAAGGGTGGTGTCGAGGCTGAAGGCAGCAGCAAAGCCCGAAGCCCCCAGGTCTGTAGGGCTACGCAAGCGGTTCCCAAAGAGCTTTAGAACAAGGCATAGTTTTCCCTGCTGGCTCTTTGGGCATGGAACCCATCTCCAGCCGTATGGCCATTTTTGTGCCTGGCGCGGCGCCAAGTGGGAAAGGGTGTTGTCGAACATGAAGGCAGCAGGAAAGCCCACAGCCCCCAGGTCTGTGGGGCTACGCAAGCGGTTCCCAAAGAGCTTTAGAACAAGGCATAGTTTTCCCTGCTGGCTCCTTGGGCGGGGGACCCATCTCCAGCCGTATGGCCATTTTTGTGCCTGGCGCGGCGCCCAGTGGGAAAGGGTGGTGTCGAGGCTGAAGGCAGCAGGAAAGCCCGCAGCTCCCAGGTCTGTGGAGCTACGCAAGTGGTTCCCAAAGAGCTTTAGAACAAGGCATAGTTTTCCTTGCTGGCTCTTTGGGCAGGGGACCCATCTCCAGCCATATGGCCATTTTTGTGCCTGATGCGGCGTCCAGTGGAAAAGGGTGGCTTTGAGGTTGAAGGCAGCAGCAAAGCCTGCAGCCCCCAGGTCTGTGGGGCTACGCAAGCGGTTCCCAAAGAGCTTTAGAACAAGGCATAGTTTTCCCTGCTGGCTCTTTGGGCGGGGGACCCATCTCCAGCTGTATGGCCATTTTTGTGCCTGGCGCAGTGCCAAGTGGGAAAGGGTGGTGTCGAGGCTGAAGGCAGCAGGAAAGCCCGCAGCCCCCAGGTCTGTGGGGCTACGCAAGCGGTTCCCAAAGAGCTTTAGAACAAGGCATAGTTTTCCCTGCTTGTTCTTTGGGCGGGGGACCCATCTCCAGCCGTATGGCCATTTTTGTGCCTGGCGCGGCGCCAAGTGGGAATGGGTGGTGTCGAGTCTGAAGGCAGCAGGAAAGCCTGCAGCCCCCAGGTCTGTGGGGCTACGCAAGCGGTTCCCAAAGAGCTTTAGAACAAGGCATAGTTTTCCCTGCTGGCTCTTTGGGCGGGGGACCCATCTCCAATCGTATGGCCATTTTTGTGCCTGGCGCGGTGCGTAGTGGGAAAGGGTGGTTTTGAGGCTGAAGGCAGCAGCAAAGCCCGCAACCCCCAGGTCTGTGGGGCTACGCAAGCGGTTCCCAAAGAGCTTTAGAACAAGGCATAGTCTTCCCTGCTGGCTCTTTTGGCATGGGACCCATCTCCAGCCGTATGGCAATTTTTGTGCCTGGCCGGGGGCCAAGTGGGAAAGGGTGGTTTTGAGGCTGAAGGCAGCTGCAAAGCCCGCAGCCCCCAGGTCTGTGGGGCTACGCAAGCGGTTCCCAAAGAGCTTTAGAACAAGGCATAGTTTTCCCTGCTGGCTCTTTGGGCGGGGGACCCATCTCCAGCCGTATGGCCATTTTTGTGCCTGGCGCGGCGCCAAGTGGGAAAGGGTGGTGTCGAGGTTGAAGGCAGCAGGAAAGCCTGCAGCCCCCAGGTCTGTGGGGCTACGCAAGCGGTTCCCAAAGAGCTTTAGAACAAGGCATAGTTTTCCCTGCTGGCTCCTTGGGCGGGGGACCCATCTCCAGCCGTATGGCCATTTTTGTGCCTGGCGCGGCGCCAAGTGGGAAAGGGTGGTGTCGAGGCTGAAGGCAGCAGGAAAGCCCGCAGCTCCCAGGTCTGTGGAGCTACGCAAGTGGTTCCCAAAGAGCTTTAGAACAAGGCATAGTTTTCCTTGCTGGCTCTTTGGGCAGGGGACCCATCTCCAGCCATATGGCCATTTTTGTGCCTGATGCGGCGTCCAGTGGAAAAGGGTGGCTTTGAGGTTGAAGGCAGCAGCAAAGCCTGCAGCCCCCAGGTCTGTGGGGCTACGCAAGCGGTTCCCAAAGAGCTTTAGAACAAGGCATAGTTTTCCCTGCTGGCTCTTTGGGCGGGGGACCCATCTCCAGCTGTATGGCCATTTTTGTGCCTGGCGCAGTGCCAAGTGGGAAAGGGTGGTGTCGAGTCTGAAGGCAGCAGGAAAGCCCGCAGCCCCCAGGTCTGTGGGGCTACGCAAGCGGTTCCCAAAGAGCTTTAGAACAAGGCATAGTTTTCCCTGCTTGTTCTTTGGGCAGGGGACCCATCTCCAGCCGTATGGCCATTTTTGTGCCTGGCGCGGCG
Source organism: Rissa tridactyla (assembly GCF_028500815.1). NCBI lineage: Eukaryota > Metazoa > Chordata > Aves > Charadriiformes > Laridae > Rissa > Rissa tridactyla. The sequence goes on from NW_026529372.1 coordinate 300,749, forward strand.
CCAAGTGGGAATGGGTGGTGTCGAGTCTGAAGGCAGCAGGAAAGCCCGCAGCCCCCAGGTCTGTGGGGCTACGCAAGCGGTTCCCAAAGAGCTTTAGAACAAGGCATAGTTTTCCCTGCTGGCTCTTTGGGCGGGGGACCCATCTCCAATCGTATGGCCATTTTTGTGCCTGGCGCGGTGCGTAGTGGGAAAGGGTGGTTTTGAGGCTGAAGGCAGCAGGAAAGCCCGCAACCCCCAGGTCTGTGGGGCTACGCAAGCGGTTCCCAAAGAGCTTTAGAACAAGGCATAGTCTTCCCTGCTGGCTCTTTTGGCATGGGACCCATCTCCAGCCGTATGGCAATTTTTGTGCCTGGCCGGGGGCCAAGTGGGAAAGGGTGGTTTTGAGGCTGAAGGCAGCAGCAAAGCCCGCAGCCCCCAGGTCTGTGGGGCTACGCAAGCGGTTCCCAAAGAGCTTTAGAACAAGGCATAGTTTTCCCTGCTGGCTCTTTGGGCGGGGGACCCATCTCCAGCCGTATGGCCATTTTTGTGCCTGGCGCGGCGCCAAGTGGGAAAGGGTGGTGTCGAGGCTGAAGGCAGCAGGAGAGCCCGCAGCCCCCAGGTCTGTGGGGCTACGCAAGCGGTTCCCAAAGAGCTTTAGAAGAAGGCATAGTTTTCCCTGCTGGCTCTTTGGGCGGGGGACCCATCTCCAGCCGTATGGCCATTTTTGTGCCTAGCGCGGCGCCAAGTGGGAAAGGGTGGTGTCGAGGCTGAAGGCAGCAGGAAAGCCCGCAGCCCCCAGGTCTGTGGGGCTACGCAAGCGGTTCCCAAAGAGCTTTAGAACAAGGCATAGTTTTCCCTGCTGGCTCTTTGGGCGGGGGACCCATCTCCAGCCGTATGGCCATTTTTGTGCCTGGCACGGCGCCAAGTGGGAAAGGGTGGTGTCGAGGCTGAAGGCAGCAGCAAAGCCCGCAGCCCCCAGGTCTGTAGGGCTACGCAAGCGGTTCCCAAAGAGCTTTAGAACAAGGCATAGTTTTCCCTGCTGGCTCTTTGGGCGGGGGACCCATCTCCAGCCGTATGGCCATTTTTGTGCCTGGCGCGGTGCCAAGTGTGAAAGGGTGGCTTTGAGGCTGAAGGCAGGAGCAAAGCCTGCAGCCCTAAGGTCTTTGGGGCTACGCAAGCGGTTCCCAAAGAGCTTTAGAACAAGGCATAGTTTTCCCTGCTGGCTGTTAGGGCATGGGACCCATCTCCAGCCATAGGCCATTTTTCTGCCTGGCGCGGTGCCAAGTGGGAAAGGGTGGTGTCGAGTCTGAAGGCAGCAGGAAAGCCTGCAGCCCCGAGGTCTGTGGGGCTACGCAAGCGGTTCCCAAAGAGCTTTAGAACAAGGCATAGTTTTCCCTGCTGGCTCTTTGGGCGGGGGACCCATCTCCAGCCGTATGGCCAATTTGTGCCTAGCGCGACGCCAAGTGAGAAAGGGTGGCTTTGAGGCTGAAGGCAGCAGCAAAGCCCACAGCCCCCAGGTCTGTGGGGCTACGCAAGCGGTTCCCAAAGAGCTTTAGAACAACGCATAGTTTTCCCTGCAGGCTCTTTGGGCGGGGGACCCATCTCCAGCCGTATGGCCATTTTTGTGCCTGGCGCGGCGCCAAGTGGGAAAGGGTGGTGTCGAGGCTGAAGGCAGCAGGAGAGCCCGCAGCCCCCAGGTCTGTGGGGCTACGCAAGCGGTTCCCAAAGAGCTTTAGAACAAGGCATAGTTTTCCCTGCTGGCTCTTTGGGCGGGGGACCCATCTCCAGCCGTATGGCCATTTTTGTGCCTAGCGCGGCGCCAAGTGGGAAAGGGTGGTGTCGAGGCTGAAGGCAGCAGGAAAGCCCGCAGCCCCCAGGTCTGTGGGGCTACGCAAGCGGTTCCCAAAGAGCTTTAGAACAAGGCATAGTTTTCCCTGCTGGCTCTTTGGGCGGGGGACCCATCTCCAGCCGTATGGCCATTTTTGTGCCTGGCACGGCGCCAAGTGGGAAAGGGTGGTGTCGAGGCTGAAGGCAGCAGCAAAGCCCGCAGCCCCCAGGTCTGTAGGGCTACGCAAGCGGTTCCCAAAGAGCTTTAGAACAAGGCATAGTTTTCCCTGCTGGCTCTTTGGGCGGGGGACCCATCTCCAGCCGTATGGCCATTTTTGTGCCTGGCGCGGTGCCAAGTGTGAAAGGGTGGCTTTGAGGCTGAAGGCAGGAGCAAAGCCTGCAGCCCTAAGGTCTTTGGGGCTACGCAAGCGGTTCCCAAAGAGCTTTAGAACAAGGCATAGTTTTCCCTGCTGGCTGTTAGGGCATGGGACCCATCTCCAGCCATAGGCCATTTTTCTGCCAGGCGCGATGCCAAGTGGGAAAGGGTGGTGTCGAGTCTGAAGGCAGCAGGAAAGCCTGCAGCCCCGATGTCTGTGGGGCTACGCAAGCGGTTCCCAAAGAGCTTTAGAACAAGGCATAGTTTTCCCTGCTGGCTCTTTGGGCGGGGGACCCATCTCCAGCCGTATGGCCAATTTGTGCCCAGCGCGACGCCAAGTGAGAAAGGGTGGCTTTGAGGCTGAAGGCAGCAGCAAAGCCCACAGCCCCCAGGTCTGTGGGGCTACGCAAGCGGTTCCCAAAGAGCTTTAGAACAAGGCATAGTTTTCCCTGCAGGCTCTTTGGGCGGGGGACCCATCTCCAGCCGTATGGCCATTTTTGTGCCTGGCGCGGCGCCAAGAGGGAAAGGGTGGTGTCGAGGCTGAAGGCAGCAGGAGAGCCCGCAGCCCCCAGGTCTGTGGGGCTACGCAAGCGGTTCCCAAAGAGCTTTAGAACAAGGCATAGTTTTCCCTGCTGGCTCTTTGGGCATGGGACCCATCTCCAGCCGTATGGCCATTTTTGTGCCTGGCGCAGTGCGTAGTGGGAAAGGGTGGTTTTGAGGCTGAAGGCAGCAGGAAAGCCTGCAGCCCCCAGGTCTGTGGGGCCAAGCAAGCGGTTCCCAAAGAGCTTTAGAACAAGGCATAGTTTTCCCTGATGGCTCTTTGGGCATGGGACCCATCTCCAGCCATAGGCCATTTTTGTGCCTGGCGCGGTGCCAAGTGGGAAAGGGTGGCTTCGAGGCTGAAGGCAGCAGCAAAGCCTGCAGCCCCAGGTCTGTAGGGCTACGCAAGCGGTTCCCAAAGAGCTTCAGAACAAGGCATAGTTTTCCCTGCTGGCTCTTTGGGCATGGGACCCATCTCCAGCCATAGGCCATTTTTCTGCCTGGCGCGGTGCCAAGTGGGGAAGGGTGGTGTCGAGTCTGAAGGCAGCAGGAAAGCCTGCAGCCCCCAGGTCTGTGGGGCTACGCAAGCGGTTCCCAAAGAGCTTTAGAACAAGGCATAATTTTCCCTGCTGGCTCTTTGGGCGGGGGACCCATCTCCAGCCGTATGGCCATTTTTGTGCCTGGCGCGGCGCCAAGTGGGAAAGGGTGGTGTCGAGTCTGAAGGCACCAGGAAAGCCTGCAGCCCCCAGGTCTGTGGGGCTACGCAAGTGGTTCCCAAAGAGCTTTAGAACAAGGCATAGTTTTCCCTGCTGGCTCTTTGGGCGGGGGACCCATCTCCAGCCGTATGGCCAATTTGTGCCTAGCGCGACGCCAAGTGGGAAAGGGTGGCTTTGAGGCTGAAGGCAGCAGCAAAGCCTGCAGCCCCCAGGTCTGTGCGGCTACGCAAGCGGTTCCCAAAGAGCTTTAGAACAATGCATAGTTTTCCTTGCTGGGTCTTTGGGCATGGGACCCATCTCCAGCCATAGGCCATTTTTGTGCCTGGCGCGGTGCGTAGTGGGAAAGGGTGGCTTTGAGGCTGAAGGCAGCAGGAAAGCCTGCAACCCCCAGGTCTGTGCGGCTACGCAAGCGGTTCCCAAAGAGCTTTAGAACAAGGCCTAGTTTTCCCTGCTGGCTCTTTGGGCGGGGGACCCATCTCCAGCCATAGACCATTTTTGTGCCTAACGCGGCGCCAAGTGGGAAAGGGTGGCTTTGAGGCTGAAGGCAGCAGGAGAGCCTGCAGCCCCCAGGTCTTTGGGGCTATGCAAGCGGTTCCCAAAGAGCTTTAGAACAAGGCATAGTTTTCCCTGCTGGCTCTTTGGGCGGGGGACCCATCTCCAGCCGTATGGCCATTTTTGTGCCTGGCGCGGCGCCAAGTGGGAAAGGGTGGTGTCGAGGCTGAAGGCAGCAGGAAAGCCCGCAGCCCCCAGGTCTGTGTGGCTACGCAAGCGGTTCCCAAAGAGCTTTAGAACAAGGCATAGTTTTCACTGCTGGCTCTTTGGGCGTGGGACCCATCTCCAGCCGTATGGCCATTTTTGTGCCTGGCCCGGCGCGAAGCGGGAAAGGGTGGCTTTGAGGCTGAAGGCAGCAGCAAAGCCCACAGCCCCGAGGTCTGTGGGGCTACGCAAGCGGTTCCCAAAGAGCTTTAGAACAAGGCATAGTTTTCCCTGCTGGCTCTTTGGGCGGGGGACCCATCTCCAGCCGTATGGCCATTTTTGTGCCTGGCACGGCGCTAAGTGGGAAAGGGTGGTGTCGAGGCTGAAGGCAGCAGGAAAGCCCACAGCCCCCAGGTCTGTGGGGCTATGCAAGCGGTTCCCAAAGAGCTTTAGAACAAGGCATAGTTTTCCCTGGTGGCTCTTTGGGCATGGGACCCATCTCCACCCATAGGCCATTTTTCTGCCTGGCGCGACGCCAAGTGGGAAAGGGTGCTGTCGAAGCTGAAGGCAGCAGGAAAGCCTGCAGCCCCCAGGTCTGTGGGGCTACGCAAGCGGTTCCCAAAGAGCTTTAGAACAAGGCATAGTTTTCCCTGCTGGCTCTCTGGGCGGGGCACCCATCTGCAGCCATAGGCTGTTTTTGTGCCTGGCGCGGCGCCAAGTGGGAAAGGGTGGCTTTGAGGCTGAAGGCAGCAGCAAAGCCTGCAGGCCCCACGTCTGTGGGGCCACGCAAGCGGTTCCCAAAGAGCTTTAGAACAAGGCATAGTTTTCCTTGCTGGGTCTTTGGGCATGGGACCGATCTCCAGCCATAGGCCATTTTTTTGCCTGATGGAGTGCCAAGTGGGAAAGGGTGGCTTTGAGGCTGAAGGCAGCAGGAAAGCCTGCAGCCCCCAGGTCTGTGGGGCTACGCAAGCGGTTCCCAAAGAGCTTTAGAACAAGGCATAGTTTTCCCTGCTGGCTCTTTGGGCATGGGACCCATCTCCAGCCATAGGCCATTTTTGTGCCTGATGCGGCGCCAAGTGGGAAAGGGTGGCTTTGAGGCTGAAGGCAGCAGGAAAGCCCGCAGCCCCCAGGTCTGTGCGGCTACGCAAGCGGTTCCCAAAGAGCTTTAGAACAAGGCATAATTTTCCTTGCTGGCTCTCTGGGCGGGGGACCCATCTCCAGCCGTATGGCCATTTTTGTGCCTAGCGCGACGCCAAGTGGGAAAGGGTGGCTTTGAGGCTGAAGGCAGCAGCAAAGCCTGCAGCCCCCAGGTCTGTGGGGCTACGCAAGCGGTTCCCAAAGAGCTTTAGAACAAGGCATAGTTTTCCCTGCTGGGTCTTTGGGCATGGGACCCATCTCCAGCCATAGGCCATTTTTGTGCCTGGCGCGACGCCAAGTGGGAAAGGGTGGCTTTGAGGCTGAAGGCAGCAGGAAAGCCCGCAGCGCCAGGTCTGTGCGGCTACGCAAGCGGTTCCCAAAGAGCTTTAGAACAAGGCATAGTTTTCCTTGCTGGCTCTCTGGGCGGGGGACCCATCTCCAGCCGTATGGCCATTTTTGTGCCTGGCGCGGCGCCAAGTGGGAAAGGGTGGTGTCGAGGCTGAAGGCAGCAGGAAAGCCCGCAGCCCCCAGGTCTGTGGGGCTACGCAAGCGGTTCCCAAAGAGCTTTAGAACAAGGCATAGTTTTCCCTGCTGGCTCTTTGGGCGGGGGACCCATCTCCAGCCGTATGGCCATTTTTGTGCCTGGCGCGGCGCCAAGTGGGAAAGGGTGGTGTCGAGGCTGAAGGCAGCAGGAAAGCCCGCAGCCCCCAGGTCTGTGGGGCTACGCAAGCGGTTCCCAAAGAGCTTTAGAACAAGGCATAGTTTTCCCTGCTGGCTCTTTGGGCGGGGGACCCATCTCCAGCCGTATGGCCATTTTTGTGCCTGGCCCGGCGCCAAGCGGGAAACGGTGGCTTTGAGGCTGAAGGCAGCAGCAAAGCCCACACCCCCAGGTCTGTGGGGCTACGCAAGCGGTTCCCAAAGAGCTTTAGAAAAAGGCATAGTTTTCCCTGCTGGCTCTTTGGGCGGGGGACCCATCTCCAGCCGTATGGCCATTTTTGTGCTTGGCGCGGCGCCAAGTGGGAAAGGGTTGTGTCGAGGCTGAAGGCAGCAGGAAAGCCCACAGCCCCCAGGTCTGTGGGGCTACGCAAGTGGTTCCCAAAGAGCTTTAGAACAAGGCATAGTTTTCCCTGCTAGCTCTTTGGGCGGGGGACCCATCTCCAGCCGTATGGCCATTTTTGTGCCTGGCGCGGTGCGTAGTGGGAAAGGGTGGTTTTGAGGCTGAAGGCAGCAGGAAAGCCTGCAGCCCCCAGGTCTGTGGGGCCAAGCAAGCGGTTCCCAAAGAGCTTTAGAACAAGGCATAGTTTTCCCTGCTGGCTCTTTGGGCATGGGACCCATCTCCAGGCATAGGCCATTTTTGTGCCTGATAGGGCGCCAAGTGGGAAAGGGTGGCTTTGAGGCTGAAGGCAGCAGGAAAGCCTGCAGCCCCCAGGTCTGTGGGGCTACGCAAGCGGTTCCCAAAGAGCTTTAGAACAAGGCATAGTTTTCCCTGCTCGCTCTTTGGACGGGGGACCCATTTCCAGCCGTATGGCCATTTTTGTGCCTGGCGCGGTGCGTAGTGGTAAAGGGTGGCTTTGACACTGAAGGCAGCAGGAAAGCCCGCAGCCCCCAGGTCTGTGGGGCTACGCAAGCGGTTCCCAAAGAGCTTTAGAACAAGGCATAGTTTTCCCTGCTGGCTCTTTGGGCGGGGGACCCATCTCCAGCCGTATGGCCATTTTTGTGCCTGGCGCGGCGCCAAGTGGGAAAGGGTGGTTTTGAGGCTGAAGGCAGCAGCAAAGACTGCAGCCCCCAGGTCTGTGGGGCCAAGCAAGCGGTTCCCAAAGAGCTTTAGAACAAGGCATAGTTTTCCCTGCTGGCTCTTTGGGCATGGGACCCATCTCCAGCCATAGGCCATTTTTGTGCCTGGCGCGGCGCCAAGTGGGAAAGGGTGGCTTTGAGGCTGAAGGCAGCAGGAAAGCCTGCAGCCCCCAAGTCTCTGGGGCTACGCAAGCAGTTCCCAAAGAGCTTTAGAACAAGGCATAATTTTCCCTGCTGGCTCTCTGGGCGGGGGACCCATCTCCAGCCATAGGCCGTTTTTGTGCCTGGCGCGGCGCCAAGTGGGAAAGGGTGCTGTCGAGGCTGAAGGCAGCAGCAAAGCCTGCAGCCCCCAGGTCTGTGGGGCTATGCAAGCGGTTCCCAAAGAGCTTTAGAACAAGGCATAGTTTTCCCTGCTGGCTCTTTGGGCGGGGGACCCATCTCCAGTCGTATGGCTATTTTTATGCCTGGCGCGGTGCGTAGTGGGAAAGGGTGGTTTTGAGGCTGAAGGCAGCAGGAAAGCCCGCAGCCCCCAGGTCTTTGGGGCTACGCAAGCGGTTCCCAAAGAGCTTTAGAACAAGGCATAGTTTTCCCTGCTGGCTCTTTGGGCGGGGGACCCATCTCCAGCCGTATGGCCATTTTTGTGCCTGGCACGGCGCCAAGTGGGAAAGGGTGGTGTCGAGGCTGAAGGCAGCAGGAAAGCCCGCAGCCCCCATGTCTGTAGGGCTACGCAAGCGGTTCCCAAAGAGCTTTAGAACAAGGCATAGTTTTCCCTGCTGGCTCTCTGGGCATGGGACCGATCTCCAGCCATAGGCCATTTTTTTACCTGATGGAGTGCCAAGTGGGAAAGGGTGGCTTTGAGGCTGAAGGCAGCAGGAAAGCCTGCAGCCCCCAGGTCTGTGGGGCTACGCAAGCGGTTCCCAAAGAGCTTTAGAACAAGGCATAGTTTTCCCTGCTGGCTCTTTGGGCATGGGCCCCATCTCCAGCCATAGGCCATTTTTGTGCCTGATGCGGCGCCAAGTGGGAAAGGGTGGCTTTGAGGCTGAAGGCAGCAGGAAAGCCCGCAGCCCCCAGGTCTGTGCGGCTACGCAAGCGGTTCCCAAAGAGCTTTAGAACAAGGCAAAATTTTCCTTGCTGGCTCTCTGGGCGGGGGACCCATCTCCAGCCGTATGGCCATTTTTGTGCCTAGCGCGACGCCAAGTGGGAAAGGGTGGCTTTGAGGCTGAAGGCAGCAGCAAAGCCTGCAGCCCCCAGGTCTGTGGGGCTACGCAAGCGGTTCCCAAAGAGCTTTAGAACAAGGCATAGTTTTCCCTGCTGGCTCTTTGGGCATGGGACCCATCTCCAGCCATAGGCCATTTTTGTGCCTGGCGCGACACCAAGTGGGAAAGGGTGGCTTTGAGGCTGAAGGCAGCAGGAAAGCCCGCAGCGCCAGGTCTGTGGGGCTACGCAAGCGGTTCCCAAAGAGCTTTAGAACAAGGCATAATTTTCCTTGCTGGCTCTCTGGGCGGGGGACCCATCTCCAGCCGTATGGCCATTTTTGTGCCTGGCGCGGCGCCAAGTGGGAAAGGGTGGTGTCGAGGCTGAAGGCAGCAGGAAAGCCCGCAGCCCCCAGGTCTGTGGGGCTACGCAAGCGGTTCCCAAAGAGCTTTAGAACAAGGCATAGTTTTCCCTGCTGGCTCTTTGGGCGGGGGACCCATCTCCAGCCGTATGGCCATTTTTGTGCCTGGCGCGGTGCGTAGTGGGAAAGGGTGGTTTTGAGGCTGAAGGCAGCAGGAAAGCCTGCAGCCCCCAGGTCTGTGGGGCTATGCAAGCGGTTCCCAAAGAGCTTTAGAACAAGGCATAGTTTTCCCTGATGGCTCTTTGGGCATGGGACCCATCTCCAGCCATAGGCCATTTTTGTGCCTGATAGGGCGCCAAGTGGGAAAGGGTGGCTTTGAGGCTGAAGGCAGCAGGAAAGCCTGCAGCCCCCAGGTCTGTGGGGCTACGCAAGCGGTTCCCAAAGAGCTTTAGAAGAAGGCATAGTTTTCCCTGCTGGCTCTTTGGACGGGGGACCCATTTCCAGCCGTATGGCCATTTTTGTGCCTGGCGCGGTGCGTAGTGGTAAAGGGTGGTTTTGACGCTGAAGGCAGCAGGAAAGCCCGCAGCCCCCAGGTCTGTGCGGCTACGCAAGCGGTTCCCAAAGAGCTTTAGAACAAGGCATAGTTTTCCCTGCTGGCTCTTTGGGCGGGGGACCCATCTCCAGCCGTATGGCCATTTTTGTGCCTGGCGCGGTGCCAAGTGGGAAAGGGTGGTTTTGAGGCTGAAGGCAGCAGCAAAGCCTGCAGCCCCCAGGTCTGTGGGGCCAAGCAAGCTGTTCCCAAAGAGCTTTAGAACAAGGCATAGTTTTCCCTGCTGGCTCTTTGGGCATGGGACCCATCTCCAGCCATAGGCCATTTTTGTGCCTGGCGCGGCGCCAAGTGGGAAAGGGTGGCTTTGAGGCTGAAGGCAGCAGCAAAGCCTGCAGGCCCCACGTCTGTGGGGCCACGCAAGCGGTTCCCAAAGAGCTTTAGAACAAGGCATAGTTTTCCTTGCTGGGTCTTTGGGCATGGGACCGATCTCCAGCCATAGGCCATTTTTTTGCCTGATGGAGTGCCAAGTGGGAAAGGGTGGCTTTGAGGCTGAAGGCAGCAGGAAAGCCTGCAGCCCCCAGGTCTGTGGGGCTACGCAAGCGGTTCCCAAAGAGCTTTAGAACAAGGCATAGTTTTCCTTGCTGGCTCTTTGGGCATGGGACCCATCTCCAGCCATAGGCCATTTTTGTGCCTGGCGCGACGCCAAGTGGTAAAGGGTGGTTTTGAGGCTGAAGGCAGCAGGAAAGCCCGCAGCGCCAGGTCTGTGCGGCTACGCAAGCGGTTCCCAAAGAGCTTTAGAACAAGGCATAATTTTCCTTGCTGGCTCTCTGGGCGGGGGACCCATCTCCAGCCGTATGGCCATTTTTGTGCCTGGCGCGGCGCCAAGTGGGAAAGGGTGGTGTCGAGGCTGAAGGCAGCAGGAAAGCCCGCAGCCCCCAGGTCTGTGGGGATACGCAAGCGGTTCCCAAAGAGCTTTAGAACAAGGCATAGTTTTCCCTGCTGGCTCTTTGGGCGGGGGACCCATCTCCAGCCGTATGGCCATTTTTGTGCCTGGCGCGGCGCCAAGTGGGAAAGGGTGGTTTTGAGGCTGAAGGCAGCAGGAAAGCCCGCAGCCCCCAGGTCTGTGGGGCTACGCAAGCGGTTCCCAAAGAGCTTTAGAACAAGGCATAGTTTTCCCTGCTGGCTCTTTGGGCGGGGGACCCATCTCCAGCCGTATGGCCATTTTTGTGCCTGGCCCGGCGCCAAGCGGGAAACGGTGGCTTTGAGGCTGAAGGCAGCAGCAAAGCCCACACCCCCAGGTCTGTGGGGCTACGCAAGCGGTTCCCAAAGAGCTTTAGAAAAAGGCATAGTTTTCCCTGCTGGCTCTTTGGGCGGGGGACCCATCTCCAGCCGTATGGCCATTTTTGTGCTTGGCGCGGCGCCAAGTGGGAAAGGGTGGTTTTGACGCTGAAGGCAGCAGGAAAGCCCGCAGCCCCCAGGTCTGTGCGGCTACGCAAGCGGTTCCCAAAGAGCTTTAGAACAAGGCATAGTTTTCCCTGATGGCTCTTTGGGCGGCGGACCCATCTCCAGCCGTATGGCCATTTTTGTGCCTGGTGCGGCGCCAAGTGGGAAAGGGTGGTTTTGAGGCTGAAGGCAGCAGCAAAGCCTGCAGCCCCCAGGTCTGTGGGGCCAAGCAAGCGGTTCCCAAAGAGCTTTAGAACAAGGCATAGTTTTCCCTGCTGGCTCTTTGGGCATGGGACCCATCTCCAGCCATAGGCCATTTTTGTGCCTGGCGCGGCGCCAAGTGGGAAAGGGTGGCTTTGAGGCTGAAGGCAGCAGGAAAGCCTGCAGCCCCCAGGTCTCTGGGGCTACGCAAGCAGTTCCCAAAGAGCTTTAGAACAAGGCATAATTTTCCCTGCTGGCTCTTTGGGCGGGGGACCCATCTCCAGCCTTAGGCCGTTTTTGTGCCTGGCGCGGCGTCAAGTGGGAAAGGGTGCTGTCGAGGCTGAAGGCAGCAGCAAAGCCTGCAGCCCCCAGGTCTGTGGGGCTACGCAAGCGGTTCCCAAAGAGCTTTAGAACAAGGCATAGTTTTCCCTGCTGGCTCTTTGGGTGGGGGACCCATCTCCAGACGTATGGCTATTTTTGTGCCTGGCGCGGTGCGTAGTGGCATAGGGTGGTTTTGAGGCTGAAGGCAGCAGGAAAGCCCGCAGCCCCCACGTCTGTGGGCCCAAGCAAGCGGTTCCCAGAGAGCTTTAGAACAAGGCATAGTTTTCCCTGCTGGCTCTTTGGGCGGGGGACCCATCTCCAGCCATATGGCCATTTTTGTGCCTGGCGCGGTGCGTAGTGGGAAAGGGTGGTTTTGAGGCTGAAGGCAGCAGGAAAGCCCGCAGCCCCCAGGTCTGTGGGGCCAAGCAAGCGGTTCCCAAAGAGCTTTAGAACAAGGCATAGTTTTCCCTGCTGGCTCTTTGGGCATGGGACCCATCTCCAGCCATAGGCCATTTTTGTGCCTGGCGCGGCGCCAAGTGGGAAAGGGTGGCTTTGAGGCTGAAGGCAGCAGCAAAGCCCGCAGCCCCCAGGTCTGTGGGGCTACGCAAGCGGTTCCCAAAGAGCTTTAGAACAAGGCATAGTTTTCCCTGCTGGCTCTTTGGGCGGGGGACCCATCTCCAGCCGTATGGCCATTTTTGTGCCTGATAGGGCGCCAAGTGGGAAAGGGTGGTGTCGAGGCTGAAGACAGCAGGAAAGCCTGCAGCCCCCAGGTCTGTGGGGCTACGCAAGCGGTTCCCAAAGAGCTTTAGAACAAGGCATAGTTTTCCCTGCTGGCTCTTTGGGCGGGGGACCCATCTCCAGCCGTATGGCCATTTTTGAGCCTGGCGCGGCGCCAGGTGGGAAAGGGTGGCTTTGAGGCTGAAGGCAGGAGCAAAGCCTGCAGCCCCCAGGTCTGTGGGGCTACGCAAGCGGTTCCCAAAGAGCTTTAGAACAAGGCATAGTTTTCCCTGCTGGCTCTTAGGGCGGGGGACCCATCTCCAGCCGTATGGCCATTTTTGAGCCTGGCGCGGCGCCAAGTGGGAAAGGGTGGTGTCGAGGCTGAAGGCAGCAGGAAAGCCCGCAGCCCCCAGGTCTGTGGGGCTACGCAAGTGGTTCCCAAAGAGCTTTAGAACAAGGCATAGTTTTCCCTGCTCGCTCTTTGGGCGGGGGACCCATCTCCAGCCGTATGGCCATTTTTGTGCCTGGCGAAGCCCCAAGAGGGAAAGGGTGGCTTTGAATCTGAAGGCAGCAGGAAAGCCCGCAGCCCCCAGGTCTGTGGGGCTACGCAAGCGGTTCCCAAAGAGCTTTAGAACAAGGCATAGTTTTCCCTGCTGGCTCTTTTGGCAGGGGACCCATCTCCAGCCGTATGGCCATTTTTGTGCCTGGCGCGGTGCGTAGTGGGAAAGGGTGGTGTTGAGGCTGAAGGCAGCAGCAAAGCCTGCAGCCCCCAGGTCTGTGGGGCCAAGCAAGCGGTTCCCAAAGAGCTTTAGAACAAGGCATAGTTTTCCCTGCTGGCTCTTTGGGCGGGGGACCCATCTCCAGCCGTATGGCCATTTTTGTGCCTGGCCCGGCGCCAAGTGGGAAAGGGTGGCTTTGAGGCTGAAGGCAGCAGCAAAGCCCGCAGCCCCCAGGTCTGTGGGGCTACGCAAGCGGTTCCCAAAGAGCTTTAGAACAAGGCATAGTTTTCCCTGCTGGCTCTCTGGGCGGGGGACCCATCTGCAGCCGTATGGCCATTTTTGAGCCTGGAGCAGTGCCAAGTGGGAAAGGGTGGTTTTGAGGGTGAAGGCAGGAGGAAAGCCCGCAGCCCCCAGGTCTGTGGGGCTACGCAAGCGGTTCCCAAAGAGCTTTAGAACAAGGCATAGTTTTCCCTGCTCGCTCTTTGGGCGGGGGACCCATCTCCAGCCGTATGGCCATTTTTGTGCCTGGCGCGGCGCCAAGTGGGAAAGGGTGGTGTCGAGGCTGAAGGCAGCAGGAAAGCCCGCAGCCCCCAGGTCTGTGGGGCCAAGCAAGCGGTTCCCAAAGAGCTTTAGAACAAGGCATAGTTTTCCCTGCTGGCTCTTTGGGCCTGGGACCCATCTCCAGCCATAGGCCATTTTTGTGCTTGATAGGGCGCCAAGTGGGAAAGGGTGGCTTTGAGGCTTGAAGGCAGCAGGAAAGCCCGCAGCCCCCAGGTCTGTGGGGCTACGCAAGCGGTTCCCAAAGAGCTTTAGAACAAGGCATAATTTTCCCTGCTGGCTCCCTGGGCGGGGGACCCATCTCCAGCCGTATGGCCATTTTTGTGCCTGGCGCAGCGCCAAGTGGGAAAGGGTGGTTTTGAGGCTGAAGGCAGCAGCAAAGCCTGCAGCCCCCAGGTCTGTGGGGCCAAGCAAGCGGTTCCCAAAGAGCTTTAGAACAAGGCATAGTTTTCCCTGCTGGCTCTTAGGGCGGGGGACCCATCTCCAGCCGTATGGCCATTTTTGAGCCTGGCGCGGCGCCAAGTGGGAAAGGGTGGTGTCGAGGCTGAAGGCAGCAGGAAAGCCCGCAGCCCCCAGGTCTGTGGGGCTACGCAAGCGGTTCCCAAAGAGCTTTAGAACAAGGCATAGTTTTCCCTGCTGGCTCTTTGGGCGGGGGACCCATCTCCAGCCGTATGGCCATTTTTGTGCCTGGCGCGGCGCCAAGTGGGAAAGGGTGGTGTCGAGGCTGAAGGCAGCAGGAAAGCCCGCAGCCCCCACGTCTGTGGGGCCAAGCAAGCGGTTCCCAAAGAGCTTTAGAACAAGGCATAGTTTTCCCTGCTGGCTCTTTGGGCGGGGGGACCCATCTCCAGCCATAGGCCATTTTTGTGCTTGATAGGGCGCCAAGTGGGAAAGGGTGGCTTTGAGGCTGAAGGCTGCAGGAAAGCCTGCAGCCCCCAGGTCTGTGGGGCTACGCAAGCAGTTCCCAAAGAGCTTTAGAACAAGGCATAGTTTTCCCTGCTGGCTCTTTGTTCGGGGGACCCATCTCCAGCCATAGGCCATTTTTGTGCCTGGCCCGGCGCCCAGTGGGAAAGGGTGGCTTTGAGGCTTGAAGGCAGCAGGAAAGCCCGCAGCCCCCAGGTCTGTGGGGCTACGCAAGCGGTTCCCAAAGAGCTTTAGAACAAGGCATAGTTTTCCCTGCTGGCTCTCTGGGAGGGGGACCCATCTCCAGCCGTATGGCCATTTCTGAGCCTGGCGCGGCGCCAAGTGGGAAAGGGTTGTGTCGAGGCTAAAGACAGCATTAAAGCCCGCAGCCCCCAGGTCTGTGGGGCTACGCAAGCGGTTCCCAAAGAGCTTTAGAACAAGGCATAATTTTCCCTGCTGGCTCTTTGGGCGGGGGACCCATCTCCAGCCGTATGGCCATTTTTGTGCCTGGCGCAGCGCCAAGTGGGAAAGGGTGGTTTTGAGGCTGAAGGCAGCAGCAAAGCCTGCAGCCCCCACGTCTGTGGGGCTACGCAAGCGGTTCCCAAAGAGCTTTAGAACAAGGCATAGTTTTCCCTGCTGGCTCTTTGGGCGGGGGACCCATCTCCAGCCGTATGGCCATTTTTGTGCCTGGCCGGGGGCCAAGTGGGAAAGGGTGGTTTTGAGGCTGAAGGCAGCAGGAAAGCCCGCAGCCCCCAGGTCTGTGGGGCTACGCAAGCGGTTCCCAAAGAGCTTTAGAACAAGGCATAGTTTTCCCTGCTGGCTCTTTGGGCATGGGACCCATCTCCAGCCATAGGCCATTTTTGTGCTTGATAGGGCGCCAAGTGGGAAAGGGTTGCTTTGAGGCTGAAGACAGCAGGAAAGCCCGCAGCCCCCAGGTCTGTGGGGCTATGCAAGCGGTTCCCAAAGAGCTTTAGAACAAGGCATAGTTTTCCCTGCTGGCTCTCTGGGCGGGGGACCCATCTCCAGCCGTATGGCCATTTTTGAGCCTGGCGCGGCGCCAGGTGGGAAAGGGTGGCTTTGAGGCTGAAGGCAGGAGCAAAGCCCGCAACCCCCAGGTCTGTGGTGCTACGCAAGCGGTTCCCAAAGAGCTTTAGAACAAGGCATAGTTTTCCCAGCTGGCTCTTAGGGCTGGAGACCCATCTCCAGACATAGGCCATTTTTGTGCCTGGCGCATTGCCAAGTGGGAAAGGGTGCTGTCGAGGCTGAAGGCAGCAGGAAAGCCCGCAGCCCCAAGGTCTGTGGGGCTACGCAAGCGGTTCCCAAAGAGCTTTAGAACAAGGCATAGTTTTCCCTGCTGGCTCTTTGGGCGGGGGACCCATCTCCAGTCGTATGGCTATTTTTATGCCTGGCGCGTTGCGTAGTGGGAAAGGGTGGTTTTGAGGCTGAAGGCAGCAGGAAAGCCTGCAGCCCCCAGGTCTGTGGGGCTACGCAAGCGGTTCCCAAAGAGCTTTAGAACAAGGCATAGTTTTCCCTGCTGGCTCTTTGGGCGGGGGACCCATCTCCAGCCGTATATCCATTTTTGTGCCTGATGCGGCGCAAAGTGGGAAAGGGTGGCTTTGAGGCTGAAGGCAGCAGGAAAGCCCGCAGCCCCCAGGTCTGTGCGGCTACGCAAGCGGTTCCCAAAGAGCTTTAGAACAAGGCATAGTTTTCCCTGCTGGCTCTTTGGGCGGGGGACCCATCTCCAGCCGTACGGCCATTTTTGTGCCTGGCGCGGCGCCAAGAGGAAAGGGTGGTGTCGAGGCTAAAGGCAGCAGGAAAGCCCGCAGCCCCCAGGTCTGTGGGGCTACGCAAGCGGTTCCCAAAGAGCTTTAGAACAAGGCATAGTTTTCCCTGCTGGCTCTTTGGGCGGGGGACCCATCTCCAGCCGTATGGCCATTTTTGTGCATGGCGCAGCGCCAAGTGGGAAATGGTGGTATCGAGGCTGAAGGCAGCAGGAAAGCCCGCAGCCCCCACGTCTGTGGGGCTACGCAAGCGGTTCCCAAAGAGCTTTAGAACAAGGCATAGTTTTCCCTGCTGGCTCTTTGGGCATGGGACCCATCTCCAGCCATAGGCCACTTTTGTGCCTGATAGGGCGCCAAGTGGGAAAGGGTGGCTTTGAGGCTGAAGACAGCAGGAAAGCCTGCAGCCCCCAGGTCTGTGGGGCTACGCAAGCGGTTCCCAAAGAGCTTTAGAACAAGGCATAGTTTTCCCTGCTGGCTCTTTGGGTGGGGGACCCATCTCCAGCCGTATGGCTATTTTTGTGCCTGACGCGGTGCGTAGTGGCATAGGGTGGTTTTGACGCTGAAGGCAGCAGGAAAGCCCGCAGCCCCCAGGTCTGAGGGGCTACGCAAGCGGTTCCCAAAGAGCTTTAGAACAAGGCATAGTTTTCCCTGCTGGCTCTTTGGGCGGGGGACCCATCTCCAGCCGTATGGCCATTTTTGTGCCTGGCGCGGCGCCAAGTGGGTAAGGGTGGTGTCGAGGCTGAAGGCAGCAGGAAAGCCTGCAGCCCCCAGGTCTGTGGGGCCAAGCAAGCGGTTCCCAAAGAGCTTTAGAACAAGGCATAGTTTTCCCTGCTGGCTCTTTGGGCATGGGACCCATCTCCAGCCGTATGGCCATTTTTGTGCCTGGCGCGGCGCCAAGTGGGAAAGGGTGGCTTTGAGGCTGAAGGCAGCAGCAAAGCCCGCAGCCCCCAGGTCTGTGGGGCTACGCAAGCGGTTCCCAGAGACCTTTAGAACAAGGCATAGTTTTCCCTGCTGGCTCTTTGGGCATGGGACCCATCTCCAGCCATATGGCCATTTTTGTGCCTGGCCCGGCGCCAAGAGGGAAAGGGTGGTGTCGAGGCTAAAGGCAGCAGGAAAGCCCGCAGCCCCCAGGTGTGTGGGGCTACGCAAGCGGTTCCCAAAGAGCTTTAGAACAAGGCATAGTTTTCCCTGCTGGCTCTTTGGGCGGGGGGACTCATCTCCATCCGTATGGCCATTTTTGTGCATGGCGCAGCGCCAAGTGGGAAATGGTGGTATCGAGGCTGAAGGCAGCAGGAAAGCCCGCAGCCCCCACGTCTGTGGGGCTACGCAAGCGGTTCCCAAAGAGCTTTAGAACAAGGCATAGTTTTCCCTGCTGGCTCTTTGGGCATGGGACCCATCTCCACCCATAGGCCATTTTTGTGCCTGATAGGGCGCCAAGTGGGAAAGGGTGGCTTTGAGGCTGAAGACAGCAGGAAAGCCTGCAGCCCCCAGGTCTGTGGGGCTACGCAAGCGGTTCCCAAAGAGCTTTAGAACAAGGCATAGTTTTCCCTGCTGGCTCTTTGGGTGGGGGACCCATCTCCAGCCGTATGGCTATTTTTGTGCCTGACGCGGTGCGTAGTGGCATAGGGTGGTTTTGAGGCTGAAGGCAGCAGGAAAGCCCGCAGCCCCCACGTCTGTGGGGCCAAGCAAGCGGTTCCCAAAGAGCTTTAGAACAAGGCATAGTTTTCCCTGCTGGCTCTTTGGGCGGGGGGACCCATCTCCAGCCGTATGGCCATTTTTGTGCCTGGCGCGGTGCGTAGTGGGAAAGGGTGGTTTTGACGCTGAAGGCAGCAGGAAAGCCCGCAGCCCCCACGTCTCTGGGGCCAAGCAAGCGGTTCCCAAAGAGCTTTAGAACAAGGCATAGTTTTCCCTGCTGGCTCTTTGGGCATGGGACCCATCTCCAGCCATAGGCCATTTTTGTGCCTGGCGCGGCGCCAAGTGGGAAAGGGTGGCTTTGAGGCTGAAGGCAGCAGCAAAGCCCGCAGCCCCCAGGTCTGTGGGGCTACGCAAGCGGTTCCCAAAGAGCTTTAGAACAAGGCATAGTTTTCCCCTGCTGGCTCTTTGGGCGGGGGACCCATCTCCAGCCGTATGGCCATTTTTGTGCCTGATAGGGCGCCAAGTGGGAAAGGGTGGTGTCGAGGCTGAAGACAGCAGGAAAGCCTGCAGCCCCCAGGTCTGTGGGGCTACGCAAGCGGTTCCCAAAGAGCTTTAGAACAAGGCATAGTTTTCCCTGCTGGCTCTTTGGGCGGGGGACCCATCTCCAGCCGTATGGCCATTTTTGAGCCTGGCGCGGCGCCAGGTGGGAAAGGGTGGCTTTGAGGCTGAAGGCAGGAGCAAAGCCTGCAGCCCCCAGGTCTGTGGGGCTACGCAAGCGGTTCCCAAAGAGCTTTAGAACAAGGCATAGTTTTCCCTGCTGGCTCTTAGGGCGGGGGACCCATCTCCAGCCGTAATGGCCATTTTTGAGCCTGGCGCAGCGCCAAGTGGGAAAGGGTGGTGTCGAGGCTGAAGGCAGCAGGAAAGCCCGCAGCCCCCAGGTCTGTGGGGCTACGCAAGCGGTTCCCAAAGAGCTTTAGAACAATGCATAGTTTTCCCTGCTCGCTCTTTGGGCGGGGGACCCATCTCCAGCCGTATGGCCATTTTTGTGCCTGGCGAAGCCCCAAGAGGGAAAGGGTGGCTTTGAATCTGAAGGCAGCAGGAAAGCCCGCAGCCCCCAGGTCTGTGGGGCTACGCAAGCGGTTCCCAAAGAGCTTTAGAACAAGGCATAGTTTTCCCTGCTGGCTCTTTTGGCAGGGGACCCATCTCCAGCCGTTATGGCCATTTTTGTGCCTGGCGCGGTGCGTAGTGGGAAAGGGTGGTGTTGAGGCTGAAGGCAGCAGCAAAGACTGCAGCCCCCAGGTCTGTGGGGCCAAGCAAGCGGTTCCCAAAGAGCTTTAGAACAAGGCATAGTTTTCCCTGCTGGCTCTTTGGGCGGGGGACCCATCTCCAGCCGTATGGCCATTTTTGTGCCTGGCGCGGCGCCAAGTGGGAAAGGGTGGTGTCGAGGCTGAAGGCAGCAGGAAAGCCCGCAGCCCCCAGGTCTGTGGGGCCAAGCAAGCGGTTCCCAAAGAGCTTTAGAACAAGGCATAGTTTTCCCTGCTGGCTCTTTGGGCCTGGGACCCATCTCCAGCCATAGGCCATTTTTGTGCTTGATAGGGGCGCCAAGTGGGAAAGGGTGGCTTTGAGGCTGAAGGCAGCAGGAAAGCCTGCAGCCCCCAGGTCTGTGGGGCTACGCAAGCAGTTCCCAAAGAGCTTTAGAACAAGGCATAGTTTTCCCTGCTGGCTCTTTGTTCGGGGGGACCCATCTCCAGCCATAGGCCATTTTTGTGCCTGGCCCGGCGCCCAGTGGGAAAGGGTGGTTTTGAGGCTGAAGGCAGCAGCAAAGCCTGCAGCCCCCAGGTCTGTGGGGCTACGCAAGCGGTTCCCAAAGAGCTTTAGAACAAGGCATAGTTTTCCCTGCTGGCTCTTTGGGCGGGGGACCCATCTCCAGCCGTATGGCCATTTTTGTGCCTGGCCGGGGGCCAATTGGGAAAGGGTGGTTTTGAGGCTGAAGGCAGCAGGAAAGCCCGCAGCCCCCAGGTGTGTGGGGCTACGCAAGCGGTTCCCAAAGAGCTTTAGAACAAGGCATAGTTTTCCCTGCTGGCTCTTTGGGCATGGGACCCATCTCCAGCCATAGGCCATTTTTGTGCTTGATAGGGCGCCAAGTGGGAAAGGGTTGCTTTGAGGCTGAAGACAGCAGGAAAGCCCGCAGCCCCCAGGTCTGTGGGGCTACGCAAGCGGTTCCCAAAGAGCTTTAGAACAAGGCATAGTTTTCCCTGCTGGCTCTCTGGGCGGGGGACCCATCTCCAGCCGTATGGCCATTTTTGAGCCTGGCGCGGCGCCAGGTGGGAAAGGGTGGCTTTGAGGCTGAAGGCAGGAGCAAAGCCTGCAGCCCCCAGGTCTGTGGTGCTACGCAAGCGGTTCCCAAAGAGCTTTAGAACAAGGCATAGTTTTCCCAGCTGGCTCTTAGGGCATGGGACCCATCTCCAGCCATAGGCCATTTTTGTGCCTGGCGCGAAGCCAAGTGGGAAAGGGTGCTGTCGAGGCTGAAGGCAGCAGGAAAGCCCGCAGCCCCAAGGTCTGTGGGGCCAAGCAAGCGGTTCCCAAAGAGCTTTAGAACAAGGCATAGTTTTCCCTGCTGGCTCTTTGGGCGGGGGACCCATCTCCAGTCGTATGGCTATTTTTATGCCTGGCGTGTTGCGTAGTGGGAAAGGGTGGTTTTGAGGCTGAAGGCAGCAGGAAAGCCTGCAGCCCCCAGGTCTGTGGGGCTACGCAAGCGGTTCCCAAAGAGCTTTAGAACAAGGCATAGTTTTCCCTGCTGGCTCTTTGGGCGGGGGACCCATCTCCAGCCGTACGGCCATTTTTGTGCCTGGCGCGGAGCCAAGAGGGAAAGGGTGGTGTCGAGGCTAAAGGCAGCAGGAAAGCCCGCAGCCCCCAGGTCTGTGCGGCTACGCAAGCGGTTCCCAAAGAGCTTTAGAACAAGGCATAATTTTCCCTGCTGGCTCTTTGGGCGGGGGACCCATCTCCAGCCGTATGGCCATTTTTGTGCCTGGCCGGGGGCCAAGTGGGAAAGGGTGGTTTTGAGGCTGAAGGCAGCAGGAAAGCCCGCAGCCCCCACGTGTGTGGGGCTACGCAAGCGGTTCCCAAAGAGCTTTAGAACAAGGCATAGTTTTCCCTGCTGGCTCTTTGGGCATGGGACCCATCTCCAGCCATAGGCCATTTTTGTGCTTGATAGGGCGCCAAGTGGGAAAGGGTGGTGTCGAGGCTGAAGGCAGCAGGAAAGCCCGCAGCCCCCAGGTCTGTGCGGCTACGCAAGCGGTTCCCAAAGAGCTTTAGAACAAGGCATAATTTTCCCTGCTGGCTCTTCGGACGGGGGACCCATCTCCAGCCGTACGGCCATTTTTGTGCCTGGCGCGGCGCCAAGAGGGAAAGGGTGGTGTCGAGGCTAAAGGCAGCAGGAAAGCCCGCAGCCCCCAGGTCTGTGGAGCTACGCAAGCAGTTCCCAAAGAGCTTTAGAACAAGGCATAGTTTTCCCTGCTGGCTCTTTGGGCGGGGGACCCATCTCCAGCCGTATGGCCATTTTTGTGCATGGCGCAGCGCCAAGTGGGAAAGGGTGGTTTTGAGGCTGAAGGCAGCAGGAAAGCCCGCAGCCCCCAGGTGTGTGGGGCTATGCAAGCGGTTCCCAAAGAGCTTTAGAACAAGGCATAGTTTTCCCTGCTGGCTCTTTGGGCATGGGACCCATCTCCACCCATAGGCCATTTTTGTGCCTGATAGGGCGCCAAGTGAGAAAGGGTGGCTTTGAGGCTAAAGACAGCAGGAAAGCCTGCAGCCCCCAGGTCTGTGGGGCTACGCAAGCGGTTCCCAAAGAGCTTTAGAACAAGGCATAGTTTTCCCTGCTGGCTCTTTGGGTGGGGGACCCATCTCCAGCCGTATGGCTATTTTTGTGCCTGGCGCGGTGCGTAGTGGGAAAGGGTGGTTTTGACGCTGAAGGCAGCAGGAAAGCCCGCAGCCCCCACGTCTGTGGGGCTACGCAAGCGGTTCACCAAAGAGCTTTAGAACAAGGCATAGTTTTCCCTGCTGGCTCTTTGGGCAGGGGACCCATCTCCAGCCGTATGGCCATTTTTGTCCCTGGCCCGGCGCCAAGTGGGAAAGGGTGGTGTTGAGGCTGAAGGCAGCAGCAAAGACTGCAGCCCCCAGGTCTGTGCGGCCAAGCAAGCGGTTCCCAAAGAGCTTTAGAACAAGGCATAGTTTTCCCTGCTGGCTCTTTGGGCGGGGGACCCATCTCCAGCCATATGGCCATTTTTGTGCCTGGCCCGGCGCCAAGAGGGAAAGGGTGGTGTCGAGGCTAAAGGCAGCAGGAAAGCCCGCAGCCCCCAGGTCTGTGGGGCTACGCAAGCGGTTCCCAAAGAGCTTTAGAACAAGGCATAGTTTTCCCTGCTGGCTCTTTGGGCGGGGGACCCATCTCCAGCCTTATGGCCATTTTTGTGCATGGCGCAGCGCCAAGTGGGAAATGGTGGTATCGAGGCTGAAGGCAGCAGGAAAGCCCGCAGCCCCCACGTCTGTGGGGCTACGCAAGCGGTTCCCAAAGAGCTTTAGAACAAGGCATAGTTTTCCCTGCTGGCTCTTTGGGCATGGGACCCATCTCCACCCATAGGCCATTTTTGTGCCTGATAGGGCGCCAAGTGGGAAAGGGTGGCTTTGAGGCTGAAGACAGCAGGAAAGCCTGCAGCCCCCAGGTCTGTGGGGCTACGCAAGCGGTTCCCAAAGAGCTTTAGAACAAGGCATAGTTTTCCCTGCTGGCTCTTTGGGTGGGGGGACCCATCTCCAGCCGTATGGCTATTTTTGTGCCTGACGCGGTGCGTGGAGGCATAGGGTGGTTTTGAGGCTGAAGGCAGCAGGAAAGCCCGCAGCCCCCACGTCTGTGGGGCCAAGCAAGCGGTTCCCAAAGAGCTTTAGAACAAGGCATAGTTTTCCCTGCTGGCTCTTTGGGCATGGGACCCATCTCCAGCCATAGGCCATTTTTGTGCTTGATAGGGCGCCAAGTGGGAAAGGGTGGTGTCAAGGCTGAAGGCAGCAGGAAAGCCCGCAGCCCCCAGGTGTGTGGGGCTACGCAAGCGGTTCCCAAAGAGCTTTAGAACAAGGCATAGTTTTCCCTGCTGGCTCTTTGGGCATGGGACCCATCTCCAGCCATAGGCCATTTTTGTGCTTGATAGGGCGCCAAGTGGGAAAGGGTTGCTTTGAGGCTGAAGACAGCAGGAAAGCCCGCAGCCCCCAGGTCTGTGGGGC
Organism: Rissa tridactyla; assembly: GCF_028500815.1. Taxonomy (NCBI): domain Eukaryota; kingdom Metazoa; phylum Chordata; class Aves; order Charadriiformes; family Laridae; genus Rissa; species Rissa tridactyla. Next base: position 323,459 of record NW_026529372.1, read on the forward strand.
TACGCAAGCGGTTCCCAAAGAGCTTTAGAACAAGGCATAGTTTTCCCAGCTGGCTCTTAGGGCATGGGACCCATCTCCAGCCATAGGCCATTTTTGTGCCTGGCGCGGCGCCAAGTGGGAAAGGGTGGTGTCGAGTCTGAAGGCAGCAGGAAAGCCTGCAGCCCCCAGGTCTGTGGGGCTACGCAAGCGGTTCCCAAAGAGCTTTAGAACAAGGCATAGTTTTCCCTGCTGGCTCTTTGGGCGGGGGACCCATCTCCAGTCGTATGGCTATTTTTATGCCTGGCGCCTTGCGTAGTGGGAAAGGGTGGTTTTGAGGCTGAAGGCAGCAGGAAAGCCTGCAGCCCCCAGGTCTGTGGGGCTACGCAAGCGGTTCCCAAAGAGCTTTAGAACAAGGCATAGTTTTCCCTGCTGGCTCTTTGGGCGGGGGACCCATCTCCAGCCGTACGGCCATTTTTGTGCCTGGCGCGGCGCCAAGAGGGAAAGGGTGGTGTCGAGGCTAAAGGCAGCAGGAAAGCCCGCAGCCCCCAGGTCTGTGGGGCTATGCAAGCGGTTCCCAAAGAGCTTTAGAACAAGGCATAGTTTTCCCTGCTGGCTCTTTGGGCGGGGGACCCATCTCCAGCCATATGGCCATTTTTGTGCATGGCGCAGCGCCAAGTGGGAAATGGTGGTATCGAGGCTGAAGGCAGCAGGAAAGCCCGCAGCCCCCACGTCTGTGGGGCTACGCAAGCGGTTCCCAAAGAGCTTTAGAACAAGGCATAGTTTTCCCTGCTGGCTCTTTGGGCATGGGACCCATCTCCACCCATAGGCCATTTTTGTGCCTAATAGGGCGCCAAGTGGGAAAGGGTGGCTTTGAGGCTGAAGACAGCAGGAAAGCCTGCAGCCCCCAGGTCTGTGGGGCTACGCAAGCGGTTCCCAAAGAGCTTTAGAACAAGGCATAGTTTTCCCTGCTGGCTCTTTGGGTGGGGGACCCATCTCCATCCGTATGGCTATTTTTGTGCCTGACGCGGTGCGTAGTGGCATAGGGTGGTTTTGAGGCTGAAGGCAGCAGGAAAGCCCGCAGCCCCCACGTCTGTGGGGCCAAGCAAGCGGTTCCCAAAGAGCTTTAGAACAAGGCATAGTTTTCCCTGCTGGCTCTTTGGGCGGGGGACCCATCTCCAGCCGTATGGCCATTTTTGTGCCTGGCGCGGCGCCAAGTGGGTAAGGGTGGTGTCGAGGCTGAAGGCAGCAGCAAAGCCTGCAGCCCCCAGGTCTGTGGGGCCAAGCAAGCGGTTCCCAAAGAGCTTTAGAACAAGGCATAGTTTTCCCTGCTGGCTCTTTGGGCATGGGACCCATCTCCAGCCGTATGGCCATTTTTGTCCCTGACCCGGCGCCAAGTGGGAAAGGGTGGCTTTGAGGCTGAAGGCAGCAGGAAAGCCCGCAGCCCCCAGGTCTGTGGGGCTACGCAAGCGGTTCCCAAAGAGCTTTAGAACAAGGCATAGTTTTCCCTGCTCGCTCTTTGGGCGGGGGACCCATCTCCAGCCATATGGCCATTTTTGTGCCTGGCGAAGCCCCAAGTGCGAAAGGGTGGCTTTGAGGCTGAAGGCAGCAGGAAAGCCCGCAGCCCCCAGGTCTGTGGGGCTACGCAAGCGGTTCCCAAAGAGCTTTAGAACAAGGCATAGTTTTCCCTGCTGGCTCTCTGGGCGGGGGACCCATCTCCAGCCGTATGGCCATTTTTGAGCCTGGAGCAGTGCCAAGTGGGAAAGGGTGGTTTTGAGGCTGAAGGCAGCAGGAAAGGCCGCAGCCCCCACGTGTGTGGGGCTACGCAAGCGGTTCCCAAAGAGCTTTAGAACAAGGCATAGTTTTCCCTGCTGGCTCTTTGGGCATGGGACCCATCTCCAGCCATAGGCCATTTTTGTGCTTGACTGGGCGCCAAGTGGGAAAGGGTGGTGTCGAGGCTGAAGGCAGCAGGAAAGCCCGCAGCCCCCAGGTCTGTGCGGCTACGCAAGCGGTTCCCAAAGAGCTTTAGAACAAGGCATAATTTTCCCTGCTGGCTCTTTGGGTGGGGGACCCATCTCCAGCCGTATGGCTATTTTTGTGCCTGACGCGGTGCGTAGTGGCATAGGGTGGTTTTGAGGCTGAAGGCAGCAGGAAAGCCCGCAGCCCCCACGTCTGTGGGGCCAAGCAAGCGGTTCCCAAAGAGCTTTAGAACAAGGCATATTTTTCCCTGCTGGCTCTTTGGGCGGGGGACCCATCTCCAGCCGTATGGCCATTTTTGTGCCTGGCGCGGTGCGTAGTGGGAAAGGGTGGTTTTGACGCTGAAGGCAGCAGCAAAGACTGCAGCCCCCAGGTCTGTGGGGCTACGCAAGCGGTTCCCAAAGAGCTTTAGAACAAGGCATAGTTTTCCCTGCTGGCTCTTTGGGCGGGGGACCCATCTCCAGCCGTATGGCCATTTTTGTGCCTGGCGCGGCGCCAAGTGGGAAAGGCTGGCGTCGAGGCTGAAGGCAGCAGGAAAGCCCGCAGCCCCCAGGTCTGTGGGGCTACGCAAGCGGTTCCCAAAGAGCTTTAGAACAAGGCATAGTTTTCCCTGCTGGCTCTTTGGGCATGGGACCCATCTCCAGCCATATGGCCATTTTTGTGCCTGGCGAAGGCCCAAGTGCGAAAGGGTGGCTTTGAGGCTGAAGGCAGCAGGAAAGCCCGCAGCCCCCAGGTCTGTGGGGCTACGCAAGCGGTTCCCAAAGAGCTTTAGAACAAGGCATAGTTTTCCCTGCTGGCTCTCTGGGCGGGGGACCCATCTCCAGCCGTATGGCCATTTTTGAGCCTGGAGCAGTGCCAAGTGGGAAAGGGTGGTTTTGAGGCTGAAGGCAGCAGGAAAGCCCACAGCCCCCACGTGTGTGGGGCTACGCAAGCGGTTCCCAAAGAGCTTTAGAACAAGGCATAGTTTTCCCTGCTGGCTCTTTGGGCATGGGACCCATCTCCAGCCATAGGCCATTTTTGTGCTTGATAGGGCGCCAAGTGGGAAAGGGTGGTGTCGAGGCTGAAGGCAGCAGGAAAGCCCGCAGCCCCCAGGTCTGTGCGGCTACGCAAGCGGTTCCCAAAGAGCTTTAGAACAAGGCATAGTTTTCCCTGCTGGCTCTTTGGGTGGGGGACCCATCTCCAGCCGTATGGCTATTTTTGTGCCTGACGCGGTGCGTAGTGGCATAGGGTGGTTTTGAGGCTGAAGGCAGCAGGAAAGCCCGCAGCCCCCACGTCTGTGGGGCCAAGCAAGCGGTTCCCAAAGAGCTTTAGAACAAGGCATAGTTTTCCCTGCTGGCTCTTTGGGCGGGGGACCCATCTCCAGCCGTATGGCCATTTTTGTGCCTGGCGCGGTGCGTAGTGGGAAAGGGTGGTTTTGACGCTGAAGGCAGCAGCAAAGACTGCAGCCCCCAGGTCTGTGGGGCTACGCAAGCGGTTCCCAAAGAGCTTTAGAACAAGGCATAGTTTTCCCTGCTGGCTCTTTGGGCGGGGGACCCATCTCCAGCCGTATGGCCATTTTTGTGCCTGGCGCGGCGCCAAGTGGGAAAGGGTGGCTTTGAGGCTGAAGGCAGCAGCAAAGCCCGCAGCCCCCAGGTCTGTGGGGCTACGCAAGCGGTTCCCAAAGAGCTTTAGAACAAGGCATAGTTTTCCCTGCTGGCTCTTTGGGCATGGGACCCATCTCCAGCCGTATGGCCATTTTTGTGCCTGGCCCGGCGCCAAGTGGGAAAGGGTGGTGTTGAGGCTGAAGGCAGCAGGAAAGCCCGCAGCCCCCAGGTCTGTGGGGCTACGCAATCGGTTCCCAAAGAGCTTTAGAACAAGGCATAGTTTTCCCTGCTGGCTCTCTGGGCGGGGGACCCATCTCCAGCCGTATGGCCATTTTTGAGCCTGGAGCAGTGCCAAGTGGGAAAGGGTGGTTTTGAGGGTGAAGGCAGCAGGAAAGCCCGCAGCCCCCAGGTCTGTGCGGCTACGCAAGCGGTTCCCAAAGAGCTTTAGAATAAGGCATAGTTTTCCCTGCTGGCTCTTTGGGCGGGTGACCCATATCCAGCCGTATGGCCATTTTTGTGCCTGGCGCGGCGCCAAGTGGGAAAGGGTGGTGTCGAGGCTGAAGTCAGCAGGAAAGCCCGCAGCCCCCAGGTCTGTGGGGCCAAGCAAGCGGTTCCCAAAGAGCTTTAGAACAAGGCATAGTTTTCCCTGCTGGGTCTTTGGGCATGGGACCCATCTCCAGCCATAGGCCATTTTTGTGCTTGATAGGGCGCCAAGTGGGAAAGGGTGGCTTTGAGGCTGAAGGCAGCAGCAAAGCCTGCAGCCCCCAGGTCTGTGGGGCCAAGCAAGCGGTTCCCAAAGAGCTTTAGAACAAGGCATAGTTTTCCCTGCTGGCTCTTTGGGCGCGGGACCCATCTCCAGCCACAGGCCATTTTTGTGCCTGGCCCGGCGCCCAGTGGGAAAGGGTGGCTTTGAGGCTTGAATGCAGCAGGAAAGCCCGCAGCCCCCAGGTCTCTAGGGCTACGCAAGCGGTTCCCAAAGAGCTTTAAAACAAGGCATAATTTTCCCTGCTGGCTCTTTGGGCGGGGGACCCATCTCCAGCCGTATGGCCATTTTTGTGCCTGGCCGGGGGCCAAGTGGGAAAGGGTGGTTTTGAGGCTGAAGGCAGCAGGAAAGCCCGCAGCCCCCACGTGTGTGGGGCTACGCAAGCGGTTCCCAAAGAGCTTTAGAACAAGGCATAGTTTTCCCTGCTGGCTCTTTGGGCATGGGACCCATCTCCAGCCATAGGCCATTTTTGTTCTTGATAGGGCGCCAAGTGGGAAAGGGTGGTGTCGAGGCTGAAGGCAGCAGGAAAGCCCGCAGCCCCCAGGTCTGTGGGGCTACGCAAGCGGTTCCCAAAGAGCTTTAGAACAAGGCATAGTTTTCCCTGCTGGCTCTCTGGGCGGGGGACCCATCTCCAGCCGTATGGCCATTTTTGAGCCTGGCGCGGCACCAGGTCGGAAAGGGTGGCTTTGAGGCTGAAGGCAGGAGCAAAGCCTGCAGCCCCCAGGTTTGTGGTGCTACGCAAGCGGTTCCCAAAGAGCTTTAGAACAAGGCTTAGTTTTCCCAGCTGGCTCTTAGGGCATGGGACCCATCTCCAGCCATAGGCCATTTTTGTGCCTGGCGCGAAGCCAAGTGGGAAAGGGTGCTGTCGAGGCTGAAGGCAGCAGGAAAGCCTGCAGCCCCCAGGTGTGTGGGTCTACGCAAGCGGTTCCCAAAGAGCTTTAGAACAAGGCATAATTTTCCCTGCTGGCTCTTTGGGCGGGGGACCCATCTCCAGCCGTATGGCTATTTTTGTGCCTGGCGCGGTGCGTAGTGGCATAGGATGGTTTTGAGGCTGAAGGCAGCAGGAAAGCCTGCAGCCCCCAGGTCTGTGCGGATACACAAGCGGATCACAAAGAGCTTTAGAACAAGGCATAGTTTTCCCTGCTGGCTCTTTGGGCGGGGGACCCATCTCCATCCGTATGGCCATTTTTGCGCCTGGCCCGGCGCCAAGTGGGAAAGGGTGGCTTTGAGGCTGAAGGCAGCAGCAAAGCCCGCAGCCCCCAGGTCTGTGCGGCTACGCAAGCGGTTCCCAAAGAGCTTTAGAACAAGGCATAGTTTTCCCTGCTGGCTCTTTGGGCGGGGGACCCATCTCCAGCCGTACGGCCATTTTTGTGCATGGCGCAGCGCCAAGTGGGAAAGGGTGGCTTTGACGCTGAAGGCAGCAGGAAAGCCCGCAGCCCCCAGGTCTGTGGGGCTACGCAAGCGGTTCCCAAAGAGCTTTAGAACAAGGCATAGTTTTCCCTGCTGGCTCTCTGGGCGGGGGACCCATCTCCAGCCGTATGGCCATTTTTGTGCCTGGCGCGGCGCCAAGTGGGAAAGGGTGGTGTCGAGGCTGAAGGCAGCAGGAAAGCCCGCAGCCCCCAGGTCTGTGGGGCCAAGCAAGCGGTTCCCAAAGAGCTTTAGAACAAGGCATAGTTTTCCCTGCTGGCTCTTTGGGCATGGGACCCATCTCCAGCCATAGGCCATTTTTGTGCTTGATAGGGCGCCAAGTGGGAAAGGGTGGCTTTGAGGCTGAAGGCAGCAGCAAAGCCTGCAGCCCCCAGGTCTGTGGGGCCAAGCAAGCGGTTCCCAAAGAGCTTTAGAACAAGGCATAGTTTTCCCTGCTGGCTCTTTGGGCGGGGGACCCATCTCCAGCCACAGGCCATTTTTGTGCCTGGCCCGGCGCCCAGTAGGAAAGGGTGGCTTTGAGGCTTGAATGCAGCAGGAAAGCCCGCAGCCCCCAGGTCTGTAGGGCTACACAAGCGATTCCCAAAGAGCTTTAAAACAAGGCATAATATTCCCTGCTGGCTCTTTGGGCGGGGGACCCATCTCCAGCCGTATGGCCATTTTTGTGCCTGGCCGGGGGTCAAGTGGGAAAGGGTGGTTTTGAGGCTGAAGGCAGCAGGAAAGCCCGCAGCCCCCAGGTGTGTGGGGCTACGCAAGCGGTTCCCAAAGAGCTTTAGAACAAGGCATAGTTTTCCCTGCTGGCTCTTTGGGCATGGGACCCATCTCCAGCCATAGGCCATTTTTGTGCTTGATAGGGCGCCAAGTGGGAAAGGGTGGTGTCGAGGCTGAAGGCAGCAGGAAAGCCCGCAGCCCCCAGGTCTGTGGGGCTACGCAAGCGGTTCCCAAAGAGCTTTAGAATAAGGCATAGTTTTCCCTGCTGGCTCTTTGGGCGGGGGACCCATCTCCAGCCGTATGGCTATTTTTGTGCCTGGCGCGGTGCGTAGTGGCATAGGATGGTTTTGAGGCTGAAGGCAGCAGGAAAGCCTGCAGCCCCCAGGTCTGTGCGGCTACGCAAGCGGTTCCCAAAGAGCTTTAGAACAAGGCATAGTTTTCCCTGCTGGCTCTTTGGGCGGGGGACCCATCTCCAGTCGTACGGCCATTTTTGTGCATGGCGCAGCGCCAAGTGGGAAAGGGTGGCTTTGAGGCTGAAGGCAGCAGAAAAGCCTGCAGCCCCCAGGTCTGTGGGGCCAAGCAAGCGGTTCCCAAAGAGCTTTAGAACAAGGCATAGTTTTCCCTGCTGGCTCTTTGGGCATGGGACCCATCTCCAGCCATAGGCCATTTTTGTGCCTGGAGCGGCGCCAAGTGGGAAAGGGTGGCTTTGAGGCTGAAGGCAGCAGGAAAGCCCGCAGCCCCCAGATCTGTGGGGCTACGCAAGCGGTTCCCAAAGAGCTTTAGAACAAGGCATAGTTTTCCCTGCTGGCTCTTTTGGCAGGGGGCCCATCTCCAGCCATAGGCCATTTTTGTCCCTGGCCCGGCGTCAAGTGGGAAAGGGTGGTGTCGAGGCTGAAGGCAGCAGGAAAGCCCGCAGCCCCCAGGTCTGTGGGGCTACGCAAGCGGTTCCCAAAGAGCTTTAGAACAAGGCATAGTTTTCCCTGCTGGCTCTTTGGGCGGGGGACCCATCTCCATCCGTATGGCCATTTTTGTGCCTGGCGCGGCGCCAAATGGGAAAGGGTGTCTTTGACGCTGAAGGCATCAGCAAAGCCCGCAGCCCCAGGTCTGTGGGGCCAAGCAAGCGGTTCCCAAAGAGCTTTAGAACAAGGCATAGTTTTCCCTGCTGGCTCTTTGGGCGGGGGACCCATCTCCAGCCATAGGCCATTTTTGTGCCTGGCGCGGCGCCAAGTGGGAAAGGGTGGTTTTGAGGCTGAAGGCAGCAGGAAAGCCCGCAGCTCCCAGGTCTGTGGGGCTACGCAATCAGTTCCCAAAGAGCTTTAGAACAAGGCATAGTTTTCCCTGCTGCCTCTTTGGGCGGGGGAACCATCTCCAGCCGTATGGCCATTTTTGTGCCTGGCCCGGCGCCCAGTGGGAAAGGGTGGCTTTGAGGCTTGAAGGCAGCAGGAAAGCCCGCAGCCCCCAGGTCTGTGGGGCTACGCAAGCGGTTCCCAAAGAGCTTTAGAACAAGGCATAGTTTTCCCTGCTGGCTCTCTGGGCGGGGGACCCATCTCCAGCCGTATGGCCATTTTTGTGCCTGGCGCGGCGCCAAGTGGGAAAGGGTGGTGTCGAGGCTGAAGGCAGCAGGAAAGCCCGCAGCCCCCAGGTCTGTGGGGCTACGCAAGCGGTTCCCAAAGAGCTTTAGAACAAGGCATAGTTTTCCCTGCTGGCTCTTTGGGCGGGGGACCCATCTGCAGACATATGGCCATTTTTGTGCCTGGCACGACGCCAAGTGGGAAAGGGTGGCTTTGAGGCTGAAGGCAGCAGGAAAGCCTGCAGCCCCCACGTCTGTGGGGCCAAGCAAGCGGTTCCCAAAGAGCTTTAGAACAAGGCATAGTTTTCCCTGCTGGTTCTTTGGGCGGGGGACCCATCTCCAGCCGTATGGCCATTTTTGTGCCTGGCGCGGCGCCAAGTGGGAAAGGGTGGCTTTGAGGCTGAAGGCAGCAGCAAAGCCCGCAGCCCCCAGGTCTGTGGGGCTACGCAAGCGGTTCCCAAAGAGCTTTAGAACAAGGCATAGTTTTCCCTGCTGGCTCTTTAGGCATGGGACCCATCTCCAGCCATAGGCCATTTTTGTGCCTGGAGCAGTGCCAAGTGGGAAAGGGTGGTGTCGAGGCTGAAGGCAGCAGGAAAGCCTGCAGCCCCCAGGTCTGTGGGGCTACGCAAGCGGTTCCCAAAGAGCTTTAGAACAAGGCATAGTTTTCCCTGCTGGCTCTTTGGGCGGGGGACCCATCTGCAGACATATGGCCATTTTTGTGCCTGGCACGACGCCAAGTGCGAAAGGGTGGCTTTGAGGCTGAAGGAAGCAGGAAAGCCTGCAGCCCCCAGGTCTGTGGGGCCAAGCAAGCGGTTCCCAAAGAGCTTTAGAACAAGGCATAGTTTTCCCTGCTGGCTCTTTGGGCGGGAGACCCATCTCCAGCCATAGGCCATTTTTGTGCCTGGCACGACGCCAAGTGGGAAAGGGTGGTGTCGAGGCTGAAGGTAGCAGCAAAGCCTGCAGCCCCCAGGTCTGTGGGGCCAAGCAAGCGGTTCCCAAAGAGCTTTAGAACAAGGCATAGTTTTCCCTGCTGGCTCTTTGGGCGGGGGACCCATCTCCAGCCGTATGGCCATTTTTGTGCCTGGCGCGGCGCCAAGTGGGAAAGGGTGGCTTTGAGGCTGAAGGCAGCAGCAAAGCCCGCAGCCCCCAGGTCTGTGGGGCTACGCAAGCAGTTCCCAAAGAGCTTTAGAACAAGGCATAGTTTTCCCTGCTGGCTCTTTAGGCATGGGACCCATCTCCAGCCATAGGCCATTTTTGTGCCTGATAGGGCGCCAAGTGGGAAAGGGTTGCTTTGAGGCTGAAGACAGCAGGAAAGCCCGCAGCCCCCAGGTCTGTGGGGCTACGCAAGCGGTTCCCAAAGAGCTTTAGAACAAGGCATAGTTTTCCCTGCTGGCTCTTTGGGCGGGGGACCCATCTGCAGACATATGGCCATTTTTGTGCCTGGCACGACGCCAAGTGGGAAAGGGTGGCTTTGACGCTGAAGGCAGCAGGAAAGCCCTCAGCCCCCAGGTGTGTGGGGCTACGCAAGCGGTTCCCAAAGAGCTTTAGAACAAGGCATAGTTTTCCCTACTGGCTCTTTGGGCGGGAGACCCATCTCCAGCCGTATGGCCATTTTTGTGCCTGGCGCGACACCAAGTGGGAAAGGGTGTTGTCGAGGCTGAAGGCAGCAGGAAAGCCCGCAGCCCCCAGGTCTGTGGGGCCAAGCAAGCGGTTCCCAAAGAGCTTTAGAACAAGGCATAGTTTTCCCTGCTGGCTCTTTGGGCATGGGACCCATCTCCAGCCATATGCCATTTTTGTGCCTGATGCGGCGCCAAGTGGGAAAGGGTGGTGTCGAGGCTGAAGGCAGCAGGAAAGCCCGCAGCCCCAAGGTCTGTGGGGCCAAGCAAGCGGTTCCCAAAGAGCTTTAGAACAAGGCATAGTTTTCCCTGCTGGCTCCTTGGGCGGGGGACCCATCTCCAGCCATAGGCCATTTTTGTGCCTGGCGCGACGCCAAGTGGGAAAGGGTGGCTTTGAGGCTAAAGACAGCAGGAAAGCCTGCAGCCCCCAGGTCTGTGGGGCTACGCAAGCGGTTCCCAAAGAGCTTTAGAACAAGGCATAGTTTTCCCAGCTGGCTCTTAGGGCATGGGACCCATCTCCAGCCATAGGCCATTTTTGTGCCTGATGCAGCGCCTAGTGGGAAAGGGTGGCTTTGAGGCTGAAGGCAGCAGGAAAGCCTGCATCCCCCAGGTCTGTGGGGCTATGGAAGCGGTTCCCAAAGAGCTTTAGAACAAGGCATAGTTTTCCCTGCTGGCTCCTTGGGCTGGAGACCCATCTCCAGCCGTATGGCCATTTTTGTGCCTGGCGCGGCGCCAAGTGGGAAAGGGTGGCTTTGAGGCTGAAGGCAGCAGGAAAGCCCGCAGCCCCCAGGTCTGTGGGGCTACGCAAGCGGTTCCCAAAGAGCTTTAGAACAAGGCATAGTTTTCCCTGCTGGCTCTTTGGGCGGGGGACCCATATCCAGCCATATGGCCATTTTTATGCCTGGCGAAGCGCCAAGTGGGAAAGGGTGGTGTCGAGGCTGAAGGCAGCAGGAAAGCCTGCAGCCCCCAGGTCTGTGGGGCTACGCAAGCGGTTCCCAAAGAGCTTTAGAACAAGGCATAGTTTTCCCTGCTGGCTCTTTGGGCGGGGGACCCATCTCCAGCCGTATGGCCATTTTTGTGCCTGGCCCGGCGCCAAGCGGGAAAGGGTGGCTTTGAGGCTGAAGGCAGCAGGAGAGCCCGCAGCCCCCAGGTCTGTGCGGCGACGCAAGCGGTTCCCAAAGAGCTTTAGAACAAGGCATAGTTTTCCCTGCTGGCTCTTTGGGCGGGGGACCCATCTGCAGACATATGGCCATTTTTGTGCCTGGCACGACGCCAAGTGCGAAAGGGTGGCTTTGAGGCTGAAGGCAGCAGGAAAGCCTGCAGCCCCCAGGTCTGTGGGGCCAAGCAAGCGGTTCCCAAAGAGCTTTAGAACAAGGCATAGTTTTCCCTGCTGGCTCTTTGGGCGGGAGACCCATCTCCAGCCATAGGCCATTTTTGTGCCTGGCACGACGCCAAGTGGGAAAGGGTGGTGTCGAGGCTGAAGGTAGCAGCAAAGCCTGCAGCCCCCAGGTCTGTGGGGCCAAGCAAGCGGTTCCCAAAGAGCTTTAGAACAAGGCATAGTTTTCCCTGCTGGCTCTTTGGGCGGGGGACCCATCTCCAGCCGTATGGCCATTTTTGTGCCTGGCGCGGCGCCAAGTGGGAAAGGGTGGCTTTGAGGCTGAAGGCAGCAGCAAAGCCCGCAGCCCCCAGGTCTGTGGGGCTACGCAAGCAGTTCCCAAAGAGCTTTAGAACAAGGCATAGTTTTCCCTGCTGGCTCTTTAGGCATGGGACCCATCTCCAGCCATAGGCCATTTTTGTGCCTGATAGGGCGCCAAGTGGGAAAGGGTTGCTTTGAGGCTGAAGACAGCAGGAAAGCCCGCAGCCCCCAGGTCTGTGGGGCTACGCAAGCGGTTCCCAAAGAGCTTTAGAACAAGGCATAGTTTTCCCTGCTGGCTCTTTGGGCGGGGGACCCATCTGCAGACATATGGCCATTTTTGTGCCTGGCACGACGCCAAGTGGGAAAGGGTGGCTTTGACGCTGAAGGCAGCAGGAAAGCCCTCAGCCCCCAGGTCTGTGGGGCTACGCAAGCGGTTCCCAAAGAGCTTTAGAACAAGGCATAGTTTTCCCTACTGGCTCTTTGGGCGGGAGACCCATCTCCAGCCATAGGCCATTTTTGTGCCTGGCGCGACACCAAGTGGGAAAGGGTGGTGTCGAGGCTGAAGGCAGCAGGAAAGCCCGCAGCCCCCAGGTCTGTGGGGCCAAGCAAGCGGTTCCCAAAGAGCTTTAGAACAAGGCATAGTTTTCCCTGCTGGCTCTTTGGGCGGGGGACCCATCTCCAGCCATAGGCCATTTTTGTGCCTGATGCGGCGCCAAGTGGGAAAGGGTCCTGTGGAGGCTGAAGGCAGCAGGAAAGCCCGCAGCCCCAAGGTCTGTGGGGCCAAGCAAGCGGTTCCCAAAGAGCTTTAGAACAAGGCATAGTTTTCCCTGATGGCTCCTTGGGCGGGGGACCCATCTCCAGCCGTATGGCCATTTTTGTGCCTGGCGCGGCGCCAAGTGGGAAAGGGTGGTGTCGAGTCTGAAGGCAGCAGGAAAGCCCGCAGCCTCCAGGTCTGTGGGACTACGTAAGCGGTTCCCAAAGAGCTTTAGAACAAGGCCTAGTTTTCCCTGCTGGCTCTTTGGGCGGGGGACCCATCTCCAGCCGTATGGCCATTTTTGAGCCTGGCGCGGCGCCAGGTGGGAAAGGGTGTCTTTGAGGCTGAAGGCAGGAGCAAAGCCTGCAGCCCCCAGGTCTGTGGGGCTACGCAAGCGGTTCCCAAAGAGCTTTAGAACAAGTCATAGTTTTCCCAGCTGGCTCTTAGGGCATGGGACCCATCTCCAGCCATAGGCCATTTTTGTGCCTGATGCAGCGCCTAGTGGGAAAGGGTGGCTTTGAGGCTGAAGGCAGCAGGAAAGCCTGCAGCCCCCAGGTCTGTGGGGCTATGGAAGCGGTTCCCAAAGAGCTTTAGAACAAGGCATAGTTTTCCCTGCTGGCTCCTTGGGCTGGAGACCCATCTCCAGCCGTATGGCCATTTTTGTGCCTGGCGCGGCGCCAAGTGGGAAAGGGTGGTGTCGAGGCTGAAGGCAGCAGGAAAGCCCGCAGCCCCCAGGTCTGTGGGGCTACGCAAGCGGTTCCCAAAGAGCTTTAGAACAAGGCATAGTTTTCCCTGCTGGCTCTTTGGGCGGGGGACCCATATCCAGCCATATGGCCATTTTTATGCCTGGCGAAGCGCCAAGTGGGAAAGGGTGGTGTCGAGGCTGAAGGCAGCAGGAAAGCCTGCAGCCCCCAGGTCTGTGGGGCTACGCAAGCGGTTCCCAAAGAGCTTTAGAACAAGGCATAGTTTTCCCTGCTGGCTCTTTGGGCGGGGGACCCATCTCCAGCCGTATGGCCATTTTTGTGCCTGGCCCGGCGCCAAGCGGGAAAGGGTGGCTTTGAGGCTGAAGGCAGCAGGAGAGCCCGCAGCCCCCAGGTCTGTGCGGCTACGCAAGCGGTTCCCAAAGAGCTTTAGAACAAGGCATAGTTTTCCCTGCTGGCTCTTTGGGCGGGGGACCCATCTCCAGCCGTATGGCCATTTTTGTGCCTGGCGCGGTGCGTCGTGGGAAAGGGTGGTTTTGAGGCTGAAGGCAGCAGGAAAGCCTGCCGTCCGAGGGTTTCTTAATGCCTTTTCTTAATGATGTCTCCACAGTGTGAAGTTTTGCAGGATTTGAAAAAGTAATAGACACAGTGAAATTGAGTCTATTGGAAACTTCCATACTTTTCCCTCCCTCTAAAATCTCTGGTGTCCTGTAGTATCCACTGCCTGCAACTGCTGTTGCAGGAGCAGCCAGATTGGTATCAAATTTAGAAAAAAGGGACATCATTAAGAGGATTCACTCGCCTTATTTTTCACCGGTGTGGCCAGTAAAGAAACCAAAAAGGCAATGGCATTTCACAGTAGATTACGGAAAATTAAACGCCAACACTGCACCTCTGACCGCTGCTGTTCCGAATATCGCGGAAATTGTGACAATGATAAAAGGAGCTGCCCATCCTTGGAGGGTTGCCTTAGATTTTAAAGACATATTTTTTTATGATTCTCCTCCTTGAGCAGGACAAAGCGCAGTTTGCATTCACATGGAAAGGAGTGCAATATACCTTTAACCGCTTTCCACAAGGATACAAACATTCCCCCACTATTGCCCATAATGCTTTGGCTAAAGTGCTATCAGAGATTCCTGTTTCACAGGGATGTACAATATACCAATATATTATTGATGACATCTTAATAGGGGAGAGAACCAAGAAAGTGTACAAGACATGATGGAAAACATCCGAAAAACATTATCAGATTTGGGATTGGAAATTCCCGACTCAAAGTGTCAGGGACCCGCACAGGAAGTTAAATTCCTGGGGGTCTGGTGGATTAAGGGAGCTGCTTCTGTCCCTCAGGATACCCTGAAAAAATAGAACATGGACAGAATCCTTCCAGCACGAAGGAGTTACAGCAAGTCCTGGGAACTTTAAGTTATTAGCGTAAACACATCCCTGGCTTTTCCATCATTGCTCGCCCCCTTTATTGTTTGCTCAAAAAAGGTAAATCCTGGGAGTCGACTGAACAACATACTAATGCACTAGAATTGCTAATAAAAGAGCTAAGGTTATTCCAACAACTTGGCCCCATACATCCAACTGACCCTGTCCATGTAGAATGGGGGCTCAGTGAACATGGTTCCCGTTGTAATTTATGCCAGAAGGGACCAGCAGGACCGGAGAGACCATTAGAATTTAGCTCTCACGCCTTTAATGATACTGAGAGCAGCTATTCAGACCTGGAGAAGGGTTTACTGTCCCTGGTGCGAGCATTGCAATGAGCAGAGCAGATAAGGAGATAACAGAGCGTGATTGTTCGGGGCCCTTTTCGCCTCCCAGATGTGGTCCTTAAAGGGACACCACCACCAGCTGGCATTCCCCAGAAACCCACAGTTCGAAAGTGGTATGCTTATTTAGAAGGCATTAATGATATCATGCCAATCTCTGAAGGTAGTATCAAAGTATCCGTGCTCCAGAAGGATAGAGATGGTGCCCTATTGTTCCAATCCCCACCAAACAGACCATCTCCAATCCAAGAAGCACCTCCTCTGAAAGCAGGCAGTGATCTTACAGGAGTGTGGTTTACTGGTGTGTCATCTCACCGTGAGAACAGCAAGTGGAAATACAAGGCCGTAGCACTGGAAGTAGCAACGGGGGAAAGAGCAATTGAAACAGGAGAAGGTAGGGCACAAGTAGGGGAACTCAGAGCCGTCCTACTAGCTGCACAACATGGAGCTACTTACATTTACACTGACTCATATGCTGTTTTTAAAGGAGCCACTGAATGGCTAGGACACTGGGCAGCCAACGATTGGCAGGTGAATAGAGTCCCGATCTGGGAGACAGACAGTTGGAAGCAACTGTTGGAAATAGGAGGACAGAGACCATTGCACATTGCTTGGGTAAAAGGCCACGATCGTTCAAACTCGATCACTGCTCAGTTCAACCAACAGGTAGATAGCCTCACGCGGCTACAACAAATTGACACTGTAGATGATGGTCGGGAATGGTTACATATTAAACCTGGCCACACAGGCCGTGCTGATCTGTATCAGGAAGGTCTAGCCCGGGGGTGGCCTGTGTCGGTTAAGCTGTGCGAACAAGTAGTAACTGCCTGGTCACAATGTCGCCTACGACTCAGCAAAGATCATCCGAGTAAGGCGCCTCCCTTACACATGCGGGACAAGAAAATGTTGTGGCATTCATGGCAGATTGATTATATTGGGCCCCTTGAGATCATCAGGTGGGAAAAGATATGTCCTAGTCGGAGTGGAGATTATCTCCAGCCTCAGTATGGCCACTGGCTTCAAATCAGCTGCTGGGGACAACACAGTGAAAGGCCTAAAAGGTGGTTCAGCACACTTCCCCTTCCCGAGGAAATCCAAAGTGATAACGGTTCACACTTTACCGCTACAGTGGTACAAGATTGGGCCAAAGAAGAAGGGGATTCGATGGGTATTTCATACTCCCTATTATCCTCAGGCTAATGGCATTGTTGAATGCACCAACGGATTGGTTAAGCGTTTTGCAAAAACTCATAAATCATAAGGGAAGGTGAAGAAGGCACCTTGCCACCGAAATTCGAAAAGTAATATGGGATAACGCAATTGAATTTGAGAGAAAATTTCAATCCTGGTGGTATCTGGTTAATTTCACCTACGATCCCACTGAGAGCAAAGCCACAGCTTTTGTCTTAACGATACGCAATGCCTCAGTATCCACCATATACCCAATCATCGCACTGGGGTTGAATCACCAAGGAGCTCTACTCTATCCAACACAGCACAGAGGTTGGGCACGACAAAATGAGACTAAATGGCAAACTGCTGATGTTGACGCATGCGTTTCACGAGACCAACAAGGATTCATTTGTGAGAGTAATACTCTCAAAGCACAAGACCTTTGTCTTGACACCAACCAGAATGCTTGTCACTTTGAGACACATCCCGATGAAACCCCAGAGACTGTGCTTGACTATATTGGGAAAGGGTGCGTTAGCATGAGGTCTCCCTGTAGTCTTGTATTATAGACGAGAAAGGCTTGAGACCATGGCCACTCTGGGTCTCTTTGACTACAAACAACAGGGAATAAAAAGGTGAAACTGAATAGCATCAATTCCATCTGCCAATTCGTCATTTTAGAATTTGGGCCTCCAAATAGCCATACATCATAAAAGTAGTATTATTGCCAGGTTCAATGTCAGGATTCCCTGGAGACATTCAAAGGTAGCGTAGGCCAATCCGTCTGTACAGCTCATCCAAGGTTCCTGTAAGACATAAAGGAAAAGAAAATCTGCTCGGTCTTATTCGACCGACGGGGTTAAAAAGAAGGTGCGGTCCACCGGGTGCTGATCCGGTGTATCTTCCCTGAACAATCCTTGGCTTCCCATGCATAGGGATTTTTGGGAGTAGCTAGCACCATTGGCACCGTCCCATTTTGAGGCATTTTCACTAGCACAGGTAGTCCAGGGTGAAATCTTCCGGGGTATTTTCCCGGTTCATTGGCAGCCTTTGGCGAGATAATATTGGCAGGTACACAGAAAGCTTTCATTTTAGGACAGCCGTCTCCACTCCATTTGTTATTTAGTTGATAGATGGCATCATCCAATCGCAAATGCCAACCAGGTTCATGACTTTTTGCAAAACGCTTAACCAATCTATTGGTGCGTTCAACAATGCCATTAGCCTGGGGATAATAGGGAGTATGAAATACCCATCGAATCCCTTCTTCCTTGGCCCAATCTTGTACCACCGAAGCCGTAAAGTGTGAAACGTTATCACTCTGGATTTCGTCGGGAAGGGGAAGTGTGCTGAACCACCCTGTTAGGCCTTTCACTGTGTTGTCCCTCGTAGCTGGTTTGAAACTGCTGGCCATACTGAGGCTGGAGATAATCTCCACTCCTACCAGGACATATCTTTTCCCACCTGATGATCTCAAGGGCCCAATATAATCAAGCTGCCATGAATGCCACAACGCTTTCTTGTCCCGCATGTGTAAGGGAGGCGCCTTACTCGGATGATCTTTGCTGAGTCGTAGGCGACATTGTGACCAGGCAGTTACTATTTGTTCGCACAGCTTAACTGACACAAGCCACCCACCTTCCCGATACAGGTCAGGACGGCCTGTGCGGCCACGTTTAACATGTAACGATTCAAGTAAGCGTTCCCATTCCCGACCATCATCTACAATGTCAATTTGTTGTAGCCGCGTGAGGCCATCTACCTGTTGGTTGAACTGAGCAGTGATCGAGTTTGAACGATCGTGGCCTTTTACCCAAGCAATGTGCAATGGTCTCTGTCCTCCTATTTCCAACAGTTGCTTCCAATTATCTGTCTCCCAAACTGGGACTCTATTCACCTGCCAATCGTTGGCTGCCCAGTGTCCTAGCCATTCAGTGGCTCCTTTAAGAACAGCATATGACTCAGCGTAAAAGGAGGTGGCTCCATGTTGTGCAGCTAGTAGGACAGCTCTGAGTTCCCCTACCCTCCCCTATTTCAATTGCTCTTTCTCCCGTTGTTACTTCCAGTGCTAC